>NW_017728909.1:45681395-45719800 GCF_001723895.1 Crocodylus porosus
GGGTCATTTGACCCCAGTACTCTTTCCTGCCATGGCAGGGGGTTGGACTTGATGAACTGCTCAGGTTCCTTCCGACCCTACTAACTAACTATGAAACTATGAATTACTGCTACTTCTTAGTTTCCTTTAACTCTGAAGCACTTTATGAAGTTTAATTTGTTAATTTAAGTCAGTTCTTGGTTAAAGAACAACATATAATGAAAATGTTGTTCAGACAGACGAACACAGGATTTTGGAAGGAGTCCCCACACATCCTGAAAATGATTAAGTACAATATTTTATAAAACTAAGATTTTAATAGATATTTTTGTGCTATAAATGGTAGGTATTAGATAAGTGTATTATTTCAGTGAAAACTTGCAGAATCATTTTATTTACAACTTTACAAACTGTAGTGACAAAAAGATAGTCCCAATTAAGAACACAACACTAATTTCTGATGCATACTAGAGAAGTACCAAAAGTTACATCCATTTATTTCAAAAAGGAAATTTGAGAGGTAGTATAGAAGAAGGAAATGGGTACCAACAAACACTCTACATCAAGATCTTCCACACCAAAATCAACATCAAGACCCCTAACAAACTCCCTCTAGAAAGGAAAACCATAGAGAAGGAAAGGTCATATCCTTCGTTGGCCATCTGCAATTGTAAAGAACTTAAGAAGCCTAGCATCATAACCTAGGAGTTGACTGAAGGAAATCAATCATTGCCACCAAAAACATCATCAACTTCAATAAAACAGGTCCACTGAAGCAACTGTGAATTCTCGAAGCCCACTTCACAGGAGAAAGCAACCTCATCTGCACAAGATCCATGAACAGAGAGAAGCATTCATACCTTATCCATTTTTATCAGACTAAGATAATGCTAAGAACAGAGATATGAAAGAAAACTAACCTGTGACAATTACATTAAGGGTCTCCAGAGTCAGAGCCTGCTGAATTTATCAGACAGATGGACAAAAACTTGATACTATGGGGATGCTGAAGATTAACAAGTCTATCCATTGGTAGTAAGTGATTACAGAAAGCCTGTAAGCAACAATTGCATTTACTTGACAAATACCTTGAATGTGTGATAGAAGGCAAACATCTTAAAGTAGAAAAAGAAAAGAAATACCAAAGGTATGCAAGAAAAACCTCAAACTCTAAAAACTGTAAGTGTGTAGACCAGTTTTTAGTAGCTGTATGTTGTACCTGCAACAAGAGTCCTGGATAGAGCTGACCAGACAGAATTCCATTTTGCACTGACTTTCAAGTTTCAAAATACGTTTTCATTCTGCATTCAGATGAACAAAAACTGTTCAAATAGAAGATGTACTTACATGTGTATATGTGTTTGTACCTACTTCCATCCCAAACCAGGCAGAACAGGCACTTAAGTATCACCCCAAACGGGTAGGTAGATGAACAGCTTCTAGCATGTACATAGGAGACTTCTCTTTTTCTCCTGCTGGCTCATGTGAACACACACACACAGACACTTTTTGACAAAACATATTTTGCTATAATAAAAGCAGCAATTCTAGACCTTTCTACAAGATGGTAAACACACAACCTCCTCAGATAAAATTATCAACATTCAACCAGAATGTCCTTTTCCAATTAATCAATTATATGTTTAATCCTATAACTATAGTTATAAGCATGTACCCATAGAATTCTTGTTAAAGCCACATTGGTTACCAACCTGAATTTGTTCTGTGTCTGCCAAGAACAAATAGTCCCAAGGAAGTAGGTTTCATCATGATAAATAGAGTTGGGAGTGAAAAGTCAAAGGTGTCAAGCTGTTCCTTTGCTTAAGCTGAATATTAATGATGCATGTTTGATGTTTCATGACAAACTCATTCAGAACACTAAGTAACTGGGAAAAGTCCTACACTCTGTGAGATGAGCCCAAGTCACTAATGGAAATAGCTGACAGTAACGTCACCAATCTGCTTTAAGTGCATTGCAGTGGAACACTTGAACCCTGCAGTAGGCAGTATGGTGTTAACAAGCTGAGGACATCCCTATCAGCTCACCTAAGAACATTTGTTCTACATCAGGTTTGACAGGAAAAATCAGATTCATTTGGGCAGACCAGGAGAAAGTCCATCAATAGCTTCCATGTTGCAGTGGAGTTAGGAGGTAACTGGAAGCTAAGGCCTGCTACAATCTCACTGTTACAGGGTAGGCCAGACAGAGAGTTAAGCAGATTTGTTCCTAGTAACACAGTGGTGGACATTGAAGCAAGCACCCCAGTCGGGCATGCCTGAAAAGAAGAGGGCTGCAAGCTGAGCTCAGCAAGGTCAAAACTGTCTTTTGGTTTGTTTTGTGTTTATGTTGGATGTTGACCTGGGGACTCACTAATCCTGAAGGGCTTGAACCCTCTCAGTATTCCAGCCAGCTGGTTAACCTGCAACTATAACTGAAGTGGCCTGAAGACTGAGAAAACCAACAGAGTTGATGCTGTGCTGTACCACACCATGAGGGATATTTTTAAATACCCTCATGGCACCACAGGCATATTTTTCAAACATGGACTCTTGCCTTCAGTATACAGGGTCATGACCCTAAAATGTACCACCATGGAAGCTTCCAAGGTTCTGATTTTACCAGTATAATAAACCTGATCCTTGTAGAGAACCACAGTAAAAATAAGTTGATTGTTATATGACATGGCAGCATTGACAGCAGTGAATCCTGTATAGGCAATGAAGTAGAGACAAAAACATCAGAAAAAATTCCACTGTAAGTTGACCATAAAATTATCATTTTCCAAAGCCTACTCTTCTGTACATGCATATGCACACACATTTACGATCAAGTTAAATACATGATCTCAGGTTTTGTAGCAAAAAGTCTGAGCAGCCCTAAGAGAGTCATCATTTGCAGGACTTGATAACAAAGAAAACAGACTCCACCCATCTACACCTATTGCATACACATCCACTCAAGAAATGAGGTGGTGAGGGAAACCTTAGCACTGTGCTCAAACCTCAGCTTCCAGCAGGCTCAAAAGTGGTGATGTGGAGCACCCTTAGGGCATCATACTGCAGAGCATTTCCAATACTGGCATCCACAGAGCTGGAGTGAGTGGGCAGGGCTTATTTCCTCAGAGATGTGACTGAGCAGTGTGGACATACTCTGTCTCTTCAACGTCGTGTAATATCTGTCCCACAAACATGCACCCACAAGTATAAGCAGTGATATGGACAACACACATTCTCTAATCTTATTACTGTAAACAAAAGGATCCTGGCATATTCAGCTGCTGTAGTGAGGGTTTTTTAAAAATGTATTTAATAATAAAAGGTGTCTTGTCAAATGTATAGCCAGTGCAGTATGGGTCTGCAGCCCCAGGCTCAAATTTGGACTGGGACAGCCTTACCTGTTGCATATTGCCATCAGAGTAACACACACCATATGCCAAGTGCAGGACAAGCGCGACGGCACAATTCCTACCTCAAAGAACTCTTTATCAATCCAAGGAGACAGGAAAAAGAACGTAGTGCTCACAGAGATTACCAGCTACTGCTTACTAAATTCAGGGAGTTGTTGTACTATGAGCATACTTGTTTACATACGTCAAGACTGTCCAACTGGTGCCCTGTGAGGCTACATCCAACCCACAAGGGGTTAACATACAGACCACAGGCTCCCACCTGGCCGTCTCTCCCCACCTGCTTCTGCAGTGGCCAGGGTCTCCGAGCTCCCCCTGCCTCCTCCAGCTTCCACTGTGTGCCCCTGCCCCCAGGCATGGAGCGCCATGGCAGGAGAGGGCCTGGGGAGCCTGCAGTAAGGGAATAGGGAGGGGGCCCTGAGCTGTCCATGCAATGCAGGGAGCAGAGGGCAGCTGCACTGCACTGATATTTATTATAAGGTGAAAACACTTGTTGGGATTAGATTGGGAAAGAGGAAGGTATTGCTAGAGGAAGGAGGTGTAAGAGGATCAGAGTGGTGACAAAAGAGGATAACTGCAGGGAAGGAGAGAGAATATTGGAAGCACATTGGAAAAGATAGGACATTTTGGCATCTAACAATATCAAGTGGAAACAAGAGGATAAAGAATAGCCCACACCAGATAAGATACCATATTTTATCATATATCACACACCCCAAAATAAGACACACCTTGTTTTTGGAAAAACAGGTTTTTCCTTGTAGAAAAAATGTTTTTTTTCTGTAGCCATGGCCAACTGTGTGACAGGGTAATTCCTCCTGGAAATGTAAATTGTCCAGGAAGAATGGCATACCAGGGAACACTCTGGATGAGGCAACAGGAACTTTTGGTGTGACAGGACATCAGCAAAGTTAGTTCCCAGACCCTTGCAAAGGCAGTAGCATGACTATTACTTCTTTAGTGTAAATAGCTCTTTCTATAAATTTCCGTCAACAATAAAGTATTTTTTCCACACCATGAGCCTCATCAAGATATTATAGACTCTATGCAGCAATTCACTTGCCAGCTCAGCTGCTGCTTCAGGTACAAGCTAAAGTTCTCAGCCAAGAGGTACTACAAATGTTTTAATGACTCTGAGAAGGTTAACACTGGAGTCTGCTCCTTCTGCTTGCTGAGCCAGAAAGTAGTGGTAGCCATTCTGGCAGCCATTAGAGCACAGCTTTGCCTTGCTTCTATTCCAGCAAAGATAAATCAGGTTTCCTTGCTTAAGACACGTGTTAGTTTTGGAGGGCTGATTTTTTGGGGGGTGAGGTGAAGAGGAAGATACATGTGTTTTGCAAGTAAATACAGTAAGAATTAGGGGACTCTGAAACCTCCACCTGGCTGCTGCTATCTATGTAGAGAGGAGATCATGGGCCCACTGCCCGGAGCATTCTGCATCCAGTGAAGCAGAGAGCACAGAAGCTGGTAGCTACTGATGCTCCCCCTCACCATACCCTCAGATGCAGTTTGTCCTGGGTCTTTGCAAAAGGAGTGCAGAGAGTACAGGGCATTCCAGAAGGCACCCCAATGAACTTTTGCTGCCTGCTGCTGTTATTGCTCCACCCTTTCTGTATGGAGAACATGGAAAACACTGGCTGCAACTCATTCCCATGGCTTCACCAGTAACCGGTACTAGCCACTTTGAGGAAAAAAGCCCCAAGCATTATAGAGCATCCTTCAAGCTTTTCCTGGCTGTTTTCCCTGTGGAAAGGGGGAGGAAAGGCCACTGGGCCTTGTGCCCAGATCAGATCCCTCTGAACCTGGAAAAAAACAGAGTTTCACAGGGCCTAAATCTAGCATGGATAAAAGATTAAATAAGGCAGTGTGGACATGTGTTCAGAATAGCAGATGAATAGGAAAGGGAATTGCATTGAAAATCTTGGCGTGGCTACATAGACTGTCATATCAAGCTGACCAAATGTACTCTGGGATTCCTGTTATCAAAGCCTTTCCCCAGCAGCGGCTTCCTTGCATGACGTTCAGTAACCACTCACGGTCAAAGACTGTCAGATTTCTGTTTCACTCTGGGTCAGAGACGTAACCCATGGGTATCAAACTCCTCAGGTGCCATGAGACAAATGAATGGCATGGAACTGGAGTGTGTGCAGCACATGCTCCAGACCAGTTACACATGCTGCACCCAGCGCGCACACTGGCCCTACTGTGCCAGACTGACCATGTGCAGTGTGAGGCTGAGGCCAAAGCCAGTGCACATTGAATGTGGCATACAGATCAGTGCAGGGTCTAGTCTGAGATCTATAGACAATACCTCAGGGTGAATGATAGGGCTTCACAAGCAAGATTTTGATGCCCCTTCTCTAACTGATCAACACTGGATAACTTGAACTTCTGTGTAATGTAACAGGCAGTTCTGGTTGGTTCATGCCAAGAGCCTCTGAAAGGTACAGCTCCTCACATGTTTCACCCCCAGTCAAACAAAACAATAAACAAACATTAATATAATACAGAATTTCCAAAACTTATTACTAGACTGTTAACTAATTAGCAATGTTCCATCTTTGAGATAGGCTGTGCTGCCAGGTGAAACCTCAGGTCTCCACAAAGACATCCATACCACTGGTTATCAGTGAGTTCCTAATGGTACAGATGTACGGTTCAGCTAACTTGAACTTTATAGTCATATAGCAGAGAACTTCTCAAGCAAACATCCGACTCTGAAAGTTGAAGATGGTATTGCCTATTGTTTTCTAGGATGTGTGGGGTCACAACTTCAAATGACCACAGAGTTGCATCTAGTATCACCCTTTTTCTTTTCAACCACTGTTTTCTAACAGGCACACACAGTGTCATTTTCATGACATGGTAGCAGGTCTCAGGTCTCTAGTAACTCTGACATCAGTTTATAATATAATGCAGGCATTTGGATTTTCAGTTTTCTGCTGAACAACATGTGATACCCTGGTTTTCCCATGTCAGTGATATGAGCTGTTCCCACATGGATAAAAAAACGCCAAAAAACAAAAAACCTGGTTAATCTTAACAGCTTTGCCAATAGCAGTATTTCACTGAAATTACTGTAAAACATCTCTGGCATTTCTTATACATTTCAATTCACAAACAACTTTCACATATTCTGTATAACATACTTTTCTGCCAGCCCTTACAGATCCACCATCCGGACATCTTTGAACAAAATAACATTTAATTCAGAGAGGTTCCCTTTAAAATGGTAATACAGTCTGGGAGTATACTGTTCAGCCAGCAAGTGTCAATGTTAACCTTCATTACATACTGCAAGGTTTCATCTTCAGCACTAGTTCTCACATGTACAATCCATATTTTATCTAAGACAGTAAAAGTTTTTAGTTTTTTACTCATTTCTTTAATCAGATTGACATGTATTCCATAACACTCTTGTTAAAAAAGCTCTAGAAAGTGTGCCTACAACCACTAAGTCTTTCAGGTTTGTATATAATTTGCCAATTGAATATCTGCATCTGAAAAAAATATTTCTCTATATTTTGGGGAGACTTGCCAGGCCCTTTTAAAAATGAAAACTGGTTTTGATCCGTTTCCGCTAAAACTGACTTCCCAAAAAGACATTAAAAGAAGACCAATGCTGCCTTTTCCATTTGAGCATGCTGACATTCAGTTTTTGTTAACACCCAAGTGAACAAAGTTGGCCATATTAATGTAAAAAGATCAAGCCAAAACCCTCCTTGGTGATGTCTTCCAAGAAATTCTTTTGTACTTGCTGTTCATGGTGCCTCAAAACTAGGACTTCTAATTCCTTCAGGTTTTCAGCCTCTTTATTACATCAGTGCACAGTAATGCTCTCAAGTTGCTATTTCAGGCAGCTAAACCAGATATAGGCCAGATCTGGCCCATGGAGTTGCATCATCTAGCCCACATTGCTCCTGGAAGGGCCAGGGATTCAGCAGCAGGATGAACAGAATGGGCCCACTGTGAAGTTCCAGTGCACAGAGCTCCGCTGGACGTGCATTACAGCACTGATGCAACTGGCGCTTAACCTGCTGCCCGAGCCAACACAGCAGCTTAGAAACCTTTAACAGTTAACACTGCTGCGGTTCATCCTGCCACCAGAGCTGGGTCCAGATCTAGCCCATGAGGAGCCCCATGATCCAGATGCAGCCCAGAGGCCAAGGGAGTTTGACTCACCTGCGATAAAGTATGGACCAAAGTATATGTTAGCTGCTTTAAGGAATGGGGGGAAGTTGCTGCTGCTCAGGAGCATTTATCAGCTATTATGATCTGTTACACTTGCAGGATTTTTTATTGATACAAGTCAGCTAAATCCCCCTAACTTTGACCCTGATGCATTGTAGTGCATCATTTCACAAGTACCAGGTGAGTATACCCAGGGCCGGATTAACCCGTTAGTGAGCCCTAGGCAAACAAACTTGTGGGCCTTGGGCTGGTTGAGACCCCCCCACCCCTCCCCACACACACTTTGGCACTGCCACCCGCAGGCAGTGGAGCTTGGAGCTGCTGCTACAGTAAGACCAATGGAGGGGAGGGAAGGGAAGGGAAGGGAGGCAGATGGAGCTATTCATCTTGCCACTGTGGAGGGAAGGATCACGGGCCCCACAGCTCAGGGCCCTAGGCATGTTCCTAGCTTGCCTATGCATTAATCTGGCCCCCAGTATACCCAGTAAGGACAAAAGAAATGACAACTGCACCACCAGCTCAGAGGAACTATTCATAAAAGCAGGTAACATTGTGACAGAAGATGATCTGCCTCCCAGGGAGCAAAGACAGTGATTGATTTTAAGTTTGGTTTGTTCACTTGTATCCTTGTGGTACCACAAATAGTGATGATAATTCAGAAAGAAAAACCACAGGCAGGAGAAGATAATGGGATAGAACTTAAATTCAGGGTTTTTAATGACTTTACACCTACTAAATGAGTAGGGGAACTAAATGTATGGGCTATAACAAACTAGAAAATGTGTGGGCTATAACAAACTAGAAAAGCTCCACACCTGAGGACAGGCTAGTGATCCAGGTAGACTTTGATAAGCTTAGTAAGTGGGCAGATACAAACCTGATGACATTCAATACCGATAAATGCAAGGTACTCCACCTCATGGAAAAAAGCCTGCAGCATGCTTATAGGCTTGGCAGTGCTACGCTTGCTAGCACCATGGCTGAAAGAGACTTGGGGGTCATGACTGACCACAGGATGAACATGAGCCAACAATGTGATGTCGCAGCTGGTAAAGCAAACAAAACTCTGGCTTGCATCTGCAGATGCTTCTCAAGTAAATCTCAGGATGTCAGCCTCCTGCTGTACTTGGCCTTGATGAGGACGCAGCTGGAGTACTGCATCCAATTCTGGGCTCCACAATTCAAGAAGGATGTGGAGGAACTTGGAAGAGTCCAGAGGAGAGCCATGCACGTGATCAGAGAGCACAAGAATAGGCCTTATGAAGAGGGCTGAGAGCCACGGGACTCTTCAGCTTGGAAAAACGCAGGCTCAGGGGTGACCTGGTGGCTGCCTGTAAGTACGTAAGGGGTATCCATCAGGGTCTGGGGGAACCAGAGCGCCCCAAGGGAAAACAAGGACCAACGGTCATAAACTACTCCAAGACTGTTTTAGGCTGCATATAAGGAAAAATTTCTTTACTGTCCAAGCCCCCAAGGCCTGGAACAGACTCCCTCCAGAAGTGGCGCAGGCACCTACTCTGGACTCATTCAAGAAATATTTGGATGCTTATCTTGCTGGGGTCCTTTGACCCCAGCTGACTTCCTGCCCCTGGGGCAGGGGTGCTGGACTTCATGATCTTCAAGGATCCTTCCAACCCAAACGTCTATGAAATCTATGAAATTTGTAACAGTGCCAAGATTATAAAAAAATCAGATGTTTAATTTTTACATGAGGTACAGTGTTCAAATATCTCCAGTAATTTCAGACTTAGCCATCTCAGAGTTGGTGTTTTTAACAGTGTAGCTAAGTCCTTCAGAAGAAGGTCTAGTCAGAAATAAGGCTTCCTCCTGAGTCTCTTATTTTTCATGGCATCCATTGTTAGCATATACAAGGTGAACTCAGGGTTAGACAACCCCTGGCACAGGTGCCAGAGCATGGCAAGCACACCTTGGGGCAGGAAAGGAGGTGAGGCTTCGCTGCCACAAGAAGGATCGGGCCTTTCATGGCTCCCCTACCATTTGCCTCTGGCATGCCAACATCTTACAAGTCGAAGTTGCAAATGCTTTTGGCATAGTGCCCAAAAACATTTCCAGCCCCTGGCTTAACCCTTCCTCAGTTATCCTCAACCCTTCCAGAGTTTCAGTGGTGGTGAGGCTTTTAATTAATCCATTCTTCAATTCAGTATTTTTTTTTGTTTTATTCTTGGTTCCATGCGTTGTTCAGTATTCACTCACAACCAAATAGTCCAAGGAGGTCAGCTTCATTCACCATCCTAAGATGTGACATAATGGGGCAACCAGGGCAGCCATCCTGGGTGCTGATTTAGTGAGGGGGAAGAAAAAAAAAGGCTGCTGCTACAGCCACACAATCACACTGGTGGCACAGTGGCAACCAGAAGTTGTCACTGTCACTGTCTCTGGCACCTTGTCACACTGTTATGCATCTGAGCCTAAATTAACTAACCAGCATTGTAACATGAACTTCTTAACAGAAGAGCCTGTTCCAAATGACATGTGCCAGCACCTCTTGAAGGTTCAGCTCCCCACAGCTGGGGGGGGGGGTGAGGGGAGGTGGCAAGGAGTGGTATTCTGTACTTGTAATGAATTTATTGTTGTGCATCTCAATACTATTGTATGGTAGGATGTCATCTTCACCCCTAAAACATTTAGCTTGCTGCCTGCACAAATCCTTTACATGCTCTGCACCAGAGGTTCCCAGCCACCAGTACCAGGCCTCAGCAGGTTGGCTGTGGGGTCATGGCACAAGCCCCCTGCTCAGAGCCCCATCTGTCCACCTGGGAGAACGGCTTCTGGGGTCACAGCTAAGCTTCTGGGGTTAAAGCCGGGCAGCAGGGGAGCCCTGGGAGGAAGGTAGCCTGCTCTATGCACCCCGTCCCGCTCCTGCTAGGCCGCAGTAAAAAAAAGGTTGGGAATCATTGCTCTACACTTTTTCTTCCCTTTCCCAAACCCTCTTTTTAAACTATACAATAAACATTTTAAGATAAGTTGATTCAGCCATACAGACTGAGGGCAGAGAAACTTAAAAAAAAATATGGAAACAAGTGTGGAAGGGATACATTTGTGCACCATTTAAATTTGGAAGGGAATGTCTAGAATGCCTTTAACTGGAGAACTACTGTGCCACTGTCACTGTCCCTCTTGACCATCTACCCGATGCTACACTCACTGACTGTCACACACCTGCCTTTTCATCAGCCAGTACAACAGCCCTCTCCACTTCTCCAGTTTGACTCTATCATCCACTAGCGGTATTAGGCATGGTTACAATATACCAAATGGAGTTTGAAGTCTTTTCATCCATATAAGCCAACTGAGATGAGGTACATTGGTAGTACAGTGCCTGTGGTGATAGATTAAGCTATAGTTACAGGAAAGAATAGCTCATTTTACACGTGTATCAAACAACAAAAAGGAGTCTACTAACTTAATACTAGTCTATGTAGTAGTTTCTCTCAAAGGACATGACATATCTTTTCAAAATATTATCACAAAAAATATATTAATTCTACATGGCACTAGAAACAATAGACATCTGTCAAGATGATAATTTCACAAGGTACAGTACCAAAGGCTAAAGCATGCTCTACAGGAGTTCATAAAAACAACTGGCTTATTCAGCCTGACAAGGACGTGATGCCTTATTTTATCTGTCTGATAGGTTCTGACACTGAATGTTAAGTCTCATTGTCTGCATAAATGACAAAAATAACTGCAGTATCTTTATCTGATACAATGCTGTGAAAAATAATGCATTGTGACTTTGCTGGAGCTTCATGGTTTCTGTCAGAACTTTTTTGTCACTGGGGAAATTTTAAAGGTATACCTAATTACTGGTAGAAATAACCCTTTGCAGCACTGACACTTTAAGGGCCCAAGCCAGCTGAAATCATAAGTAGATTCATATCTTTACTCCTGGGAGTAATCCAACTGGCTTAATGAATGGAGCTATTTACCCAATTTAAAATATACATATGCAAGTGCTTACAAAATTAGGCCCTTTTGTCTGTATGCCACCCATGATTTAATGCCCAACATATTACCACTTTTCCTAACCTTCTATTTTTGGATTTTGAAAATGTTGATTCAACTTATTCTTTGCCATTCAGTCTTTTTTTTGGCTTAAGTAACAGCCAACTAGCACTAGCTTGTATTGAATTGTTCATATACCTTTGTTAGAATTCCTTCCCTTTCCAGTTAACTATATTTTTCCTAGACACACATGCCTAAGACTTGCTCTTTAGGACTAAACTGTCTAATACTGTGTTTCAAATGCTGTCCATTTCACTGTACACATTATTTAACCAGAGGGAAAACAACGTGTTAGGATTGGCTGGTGGCTATAACATTCGATCAGCTAAATCATTCATTTTGATCATACTGTCATACTATTACTTTTATATGGTTCTTGAAGGCTGCTTTAACTAAGCATGTAAGAAAACCATTTGGAAAGCCTTCAGCTATTCTGATCTCTGATTTTATCCAATGAGGTGTCAGTGTGAGCTATATTTTACCTGCACACCACAAATGACCCACCATTTGCTTTGGTTTCCAAAAACCTATGTACCCACTGCTTAGTCCCCAGCTGACTGCTCGAAGAGCCCAACAAATGAAGCAGGAACCATGAACAACTAATTTTTTATCCCCCAAACCAAGTTCTTTGCATCTTCTCCTTCAGTATACTGAAAACATTTATTTATTCAGTCTTTTTAAATAAATCCTTTAAAAAGCAAAACACCCACTTTCTCAAAATAACCTCTTTTTCCTTCATTTTATGTACAGAACCTGTACATACTACCAACTTCATCACACTGAAGAAAACCTCCTGACTGCACTGGATCTTTTCAGAGAAGCCTACCAAACTTTGGGCCTCTCTTTCAACATCAAGAAGCCTAAAGGGCTGTATTGGCCTACACCAGGCCATGAATGTAACCTCTCCCCACAAATTACCATCAAAGGAAAGACTCTGGAGGTAGACAAGCACTTCCCCTAGATCAGTAGCCATATCTCTCAGAGACTGAATATCAGAGATACTGGTTTTCCCTGATAAAAAAAAAATCACAAATGATGTGATAAAAAATTGCAAATTCTCTTGTTAAACACCTCAATCCATTTTTAAAATGAAAGGCCACTATAGATATAGGTACCATTGAACATAATGTTTTCTTGATACCTTTACAGTTTTAAAGCCTACCAGTGCCTCAATTGCTATAATAAAATGAATTCTAAATACCTATAAATTTTGGTACTTGATTTTGGCTTTTTATCATGGAAAATCAGAGCTTCCCCTACACCCTTAGCTCACACAATGCAGGTCCAGGCTCCTAACTGCCAAGCCACAGCCCCCTGGTCCTGCTGGTGCCCCTCACTCCCACCCCCCTCACAGCCCCCTGTCTCTGACAATGTTCCCCCAGCCTGTGTGGCAGCAGCAGCAGTGGCAGCACGGGCAGGGGATGCCTTGCCGGGGCAGCATGGAGCTCACAGTGCACACCTGCTGGGCTGTGGAGGCCTCAGGGAGGGCAGCAGGCTAGAGAACCTGAGCCCACAGTGGGTAGCCCACACATGCCCCCACCCCATAAACAGATCTGGGAGGCAGAGGGCCACCCCTGCCCCCCAGGAGTACACGCAGGGTTAGAGAGCCAGCCCCACCCCCTGGATCAGCCAGCCACAGCCCTGTCCCACCAGGGCCCCAAATGTGGGCACATATTCCAGCCCCAGGCCTTGGGCCCCAAACCCTATGCACTCCCAGGCTGGGCAGCAGCCCCAGCCCCAGCCCCCTCCCTCCCTATGGGGACTTCAATTCCTCCCCCCTCACGCTCCTGCAAGACTTACCTGTGGGAGCTGCTCTCTAGACTTCTTGGTGGCCATGTGCATATACAAGCACATGGTGCCCCCTGCCTGACCACCCGCCTCCTGCTCCTTCCCAGCCCCTTGCAGGGGAACTCTGGCAGCCTACAGAGAATTCTGCAAAACCCACAGATTTCTCCATTAAACTGAAAAGTCTGTTTTTTCCTCAAGGAAAGCAGGGAATCCGCATTTTCCTCCATTTTCCCATGGAAAATGGAAAACTCAGATCTCTGCTGAACATTGATGAGGAGGTCAGTATAGGATCTTGTGCACAAGTTCCTCCTTTGGAAAATTGCTTCAGCATGTCTTTATTCATCGTAATCTCCAGAAAGATACCAAGATTCAGGTCTACAATCTAGTCATCAGCTTCACTCTCCTCTACAGAGGTGAAACATGGGTGATAGATCATTGTTATCACAAGACCCTGCAGAGGTATCACCAGTGATGTCCCCAAAAATCCTCCACATCAAATGGGAACACCAGCATCCTTACTGAAGCCAGTGTTACCATCATTGACTCAGTGACCCTCAAGCACCAACTTTGCTGCACTGGACACGGAGTGCAGATGCCTGACTCAACTCCCAAAACAAGTGATCCACTCTCAGTTTAGTAACAGTTTGAGACCTTCTGGTGACCAGAGTAAGCATGACAGGGACATATTGAAGGCATACCTCAAGAAAACAGAAGCCAACATCAAGAGTTCAGAGGAGCTGGCTGCCAGTTGACCCCAATGGTGACACAACCTCAACCAAGCAAGAGCCTGTTTTGAGGTAAAGTGTCTTTTCTGTTGAAGCAGAAAAGAGAGAGCAAAAGGAAAAGGAGAGCAACGGCAGCCCGCAGCCCACTCTCCCCTGTACAAAGACCTGGAACTTCTGCAGATGGATTGGCGTCTCAAAGATTGGACTCTTAAGTCATCTCAAATCCTGTCAATGAGCCATCATAGAGATTATCCTCAAATTGAGAGATTGCCAACAACAATGTACAGGAATTTTAACTGCTGTGTTATTACACTGCTGTAATCCTTTTGAGATAATCCTGAATACATGTTTTATTTATTGGCCTAAACTGAACTCACAGTTGTGGATAAAAAATTTCTATTAAAAAAAAATCAGTTTCCTTAATCTTCAAATAGTCTCTCAATAATCCATCTATCTATTGCTCCTTAAGATCTCATCTTAAGGAGCCAAACATCTCCCTGAAGCTTGCCAATTTGGGCTCTGGCAAACTGTTAGGGGAACTGAGTTCTAGAAAGAAATGGTCTCAAAGCTGAGAAGATTTACAACAGTAAACCAAAGAGCTTCAACAAAAATAAATTGTGCGTCCTTACCCACTGTAACACGATATAGCAGAGTTGGCGTAACTAACTTACAAGGTTAGGATTCTAAGGGTGATGTGGAAGTAACCTGGTGCGGTGAGCCGAATGTTACTGTGCGAGCCAAGGACTTGAGTTCCATTTTTGGTTCTACCAATCATTCACAGCTTGACTTTGGGCAAGTCACTATGTACTTCTTCAGGCTGCAACAAAATAGAAATATTGTCTATCCTGTTTGTAAAGCACTTGGAAAGGAAGTGTAGGCAATATCCCTCCTGTGTCCATTGAAAACAGGGAAAAGTACCGTGGATTTCAGTGGAGCAGGAGCTCCTAAACTAAAACCACACAAAAAGCTGGCAGACACAACACAGATTACAGGTGTTCCATCAGCCTACTTTTCACTGCTTGCACTATTACTTTGTATTTCTGGCAGTCACCACAGCCAAGGAAGGTGCTCAATTATGCTAGGTACTTTACAAGTGCATGGGCAGTTGTGTGAGGACAAACAGAGATACATGAGATGCTGGGGGATATCTGAAGATAGGTATCGAGATCCTATTAGCTGTAGCCCAAAGACAACAGTTTAAATAGCGTTAATTACTTCAGTGTTGATCATATAAACCAACATGCCCACCTGATGACCCTGGCTTAGGAAGATAGTTAAATACATGAATAATTAAGTATCAAGGCACTTCACGGACTTCAGTTGAACTACCCACATGCTTAAAGTGATGTACATACTTCAGAAACCTTCCCAGAGTTGGATTACAGCGCTTACCCAAGGGGATTTCCACTGAAACTAAACAACACTCTAATGGGTTTCTTAATGTTCTGATCTAAATTTTCCTTTGCTTAATTTCATTCCATGACCTCTAGCTATAAACAGGAAGTAGATGGGAGCTAGCAGGAATATGTGAAGCGAGACCTTAGTATGCACAGTTTCAACACCTTTTCTTTATTACTTTGGACCATGGCCATGAAGATATTTGCAGAAGATTAGAGGCCACTGTAAGGCTTGAGAGGCTGCAAAGTCACTTTGTACGTGCAGAAATAACTCTTAGTACTTAATGGTCACTCAAATATCTAACTTCAGAAAGTATATTTTAAACACAAATGTTTATTTTGCAGCTGTTTATTGCTTCATTTTAACATTGCTGGATCTTGCCCAAAATAACAAAACAACCCCTGATCCTGCAATGTGATCTACACTGATGGATGCAGATGTCACCATGATGGTGTCCAACTGACATCAGTGGGGCTCTGTATGGGCAGAGGGGTCTGCCCATATAGATGCAATTGCACAATCAGGAGCTGTTTTTAAAGGAAAGACCAGAACCAAACTCAAATTTCTGTTGCATATAGCAGCAGACCAAGCTGTCTCTCGTTAGTTTCCCTATGTTGGCAATGTTGTATTAATGAACCAAAACATTTTAATTTTCTTAAAGAGCCAGACACTATTATATGCCCCTTTTCAGCTTAAAAGTCAGTCACAAAGCACCCAGAACCCTAGTAGAATGAGTTTAATACCTGTACATTTTGCCACTGGTATGCAAATCCTCAGAGTAAATAAGATCTATGTGTAATGAAAAGTCAGCCAGAAAGGGAGAGGCAGACAGAGATGCCACTCCAGCTGGCACACCGCAGGCTCTTTAAATAGACAACTCTTCAGTGTTCAGGCCAGGCACTTACAGAATAAAACCTAATTACAGCCAAATTAATCAGACCCTCCTCCCACTGCAGATTGTCATGCGTTTCATTTAACTGTTTTGGGGGGATCGGAAAATCCAAAGGCACTCGGGCTTGGATGTGAGATTTCCCAGGCCCTGTATGGTTTATTTATTTCCAGAGAGGGAATACCTTTTAGTCAGCTCCTCTGCTTCTTGGGGCTCCACCAACCCTTCATCTTCTGCGGAGCAGGAAGCCTCCAACACTGTCACATTCAGACATTCTCTTCCTAGTTCAGGCCCTGGCTGTGAATGTTTATCCCCTTCTCAATCTCCCCAGAGTTGCCTAAAGTAACTGTAATCCCAGCAGCCTTCAGTTCTCCTGACTCAGGGGAGCCTTTAAATAGAAGGCAGAAAAGTTACAACACCAAGTTGCTGTTGCTGCCTTAATAATACCACTGGGTCCTAGTACCAACCGCATGCCACAAAATTCTTTGAAAAATAAAGGGGCAAATCTGCACTTGGGGCCATTGCTCTGGCCTGCTCAAACCATTCACCAGGTCAGATTGTTTTTCTTTCTGAGAAGTTTTTCATAACAGTCCACTATAACCAAGATCATTGACTAAACATAGTTACAGGAAGAAAGAAACACAAGTCAGAGCTTCAAGTGACCTTCCCAAACCAGAAAAATTTCACACACACAGGGTGGGAGACACAGAGTAAAGTAAGAAAAGCTTACAAGAGCTCCATTAGGCCTTAGTATCAGCAATTAGGTGCAAAAGAAGAACTTAAATAGTGATTTAGAATGTTTTATTTTTGTGAACTATACTACTTATTGGTCAAATAGAAGATGAGTTTCATTAGGTCTTAGTATAAGCCATTAGAAGCAAACGAAGAACCTAAATGGTGTTTTCTAATGTTTTAGTTCTGTGAACTAATTATTTATAAAGGTCAGATAAAAATATTACAAAATAAGCCTAAAATATACATCTTTATTAATTCTGGTGAAAGATGTCAGTCAGGTGTTCCTGATGTTTTAATAACATTTTTAGGCCTTGCTTGCATTCCCTATATTTGCTGAAGCATTGAACTACAGGTATTTCTGATTTCCCATTTTTATTACTCCAAGCTGAAATGCCAATTTTATTTCCCATGCACAGGAACCGATTTAATACCATTGATTTGAAGATGGAGATATAAGAAGCATAGCAATTAGGTGTTTGGGTTATTAAGTGCTGGAAACATAAGATTGCTACAACATCTTGAAAAAAGGTAAGATAAACTTTGCCTTTTTTCCCCATTTAATAAATTTGCTAAATAATATTTACTGAAGTATATGAAGACAAAGCAATTTGCTACAACTTAGAAGACGTGGCAGCCATCCAACAAAATCTCATTTGTCTTTTACTCACTTTCCATTTTCACATAAACTACAGTGCCTTTCACTGGGCAGATGCAAATTTTATCTTCAGCATTTCCAAATCTAAATTAATCAAATGAATCACTTGTGGTCATATTTGTAACATGGAGAGAAACCAACTGAGATTAAGAATACATAACTCCTAAATTAACTAGAACATTGTGTATTACATTCACAGCATAAAGTTACTTAAACTATAATTCTCTGCTCTTTTTGGCTCCCCAAACAAAAAGCAAGTTGTAAATCAATCAGCAAGCACTTTCTGGTATCACAAGGTTTGGAGAACCCATGGGACTAATTCTGGAGTATAAGCCACCTATATCCAGCCTACGTGAGAACCCTACTGCCAATTTCACCTGATCCAAGCCTTACCTATGCAGCATGTACAGCTAGAGCAGCCTTATTCCCTTCCCCAAACAGCAAGTCCCATCTTAGATGCATTATTTACTACAAACACTCTGCAAAGGTCATTTCTTAAACAACTAAGTTTTAAACAGATACTTAACTTATGTAGATCAGATTCCAGATTTGGTCTTGGATACAGAGATGAAGGACAAGCAGCAAGAAAGATTCCTTAAACCCAGACAGCAATATTATTTTATCTTCCCCTTAAGGTAAAACACTTACCCTTTAAGTATCTCTGTAGGAACACAGCCCCGTGGATCTCATAGGTATTGATTCAGTCTCGAGCATAGCAAGAGCAGTATCATTGCATGCTCCCACTAGCACTCATTCAAGTTATTATCAGACTACTGCTGTTCTCAACTCCTGCCTGTACCTCTCACAATTTAGCTTGCCCCATATGAAGACCAAAATAGATTAGACATACCCCTTTACAGCTCTTCTTACATGCACCACACTGTGGGTAAGAAATGTAAGATTGATTTACATCAGTATATAGAAGTACTAATGAATGTGCAGGAACACTTGAAAAAACAAGATCATTAACAAACCCACAGAGAGTGGGGGCGAGGGGAGGGGAGAAGAGAGAGTCTGATTTCCTGTCTATCACAGACTATTACATTTCACCCTGCCAGCCCCATATTAGCATTAAGGATCTGTTTAAAGTGGCTCTTCCAAGAAGGGACCAGTCTTGATATAAAAATAGAAGAGATGGAGCTTTCACTTCCCCTAGGTTGGTTCACTAGTTAATTACCAAAACTGTAAAATGTGCCTTTTATCATCTGACTTGGCCTGGTTTCAGGCAAACCATGAGTTATTGTTACACTTCTTTGTGCTAAATTAAGGGGCCCCTTAGTATGTGATATTCTCTCCCCACAGAAGTTGCATATAAATAACATAACTCACCATGAAACTACAATTCCTTCCTTCTCTGGTCAAAGAACTTGCAAACTGAAGGATTTAACTTAAACCTGTTGCAGGTCTTCAGCCAAATGAACTCCAAACTCCAGGGCCTTTGGCCTGTACTCTTAGAACTTACTTGCACGTACTGCGGGGTAAATATTTCAAGTTATTTCAATTAAATTCTG
Organism: Crocodylus porosus; assembly: GCF_001723895.1. Lineage (NCBI taxonomy): Eukaryota > Metazoa > Chordata > Crocodylia > Crocodylidae > Crocodylus > Crocodylus porosus. The sequence continues at coordinate 45,700,703 of NW_017728909.1, forward strand.
CTCAAGTCACCATCTTCCCCTCCTGGAATTCACAGAGCCAAATTAAGGACAGAACACCTCATGACAGATTTAGTAGAGTAACACCACCAGAGTAAGACCCTCTGGAATTCAGCTCTTGTACAGAGTGTTTGCTGGCAACCTATTTCCATCAGACTTCTACATGGACTCAATTCTGAGGGTTTGATTAAATTCATAAAAAATCTCCAGGAAAATAAGAACAGTGTGTGGGACAAACTATGATCATGTCCTCTTTAATCTCACTACTGACTACATAAATCCAACAGGCAGTGAAATACACAGGGGGTTTGCAATACAGAGACCATGTACAGATTTCAATAATGCCACTACTGGAAACATTCTTTGCAGTCACTCAGCAAAGCCCTAAAGTACTGCTACTAACAGATTTACCTGAATCCAAAACTATTTAGAATTTAAGATAACCCCCTCACACTAATTAGATTCTATACATGGAAAATTATAATTTTTTCGTAATTTTCCATGTACAGAATCTAATTAGGGGGAGGTCATCTTAAATGCATCCCCTGGCACCTCCGCTGCTGTGGCAGGGAAAGCAACAGCAAGGGGTGAGGGGCCAGACCTCTACCCCTTGTCCCTTCTCATGGCTACCTGTTTCCCACTATGTGCCCCCTTGTCCCCATGTCTGTCTCCACCACACCCTGCTCCCACTTGCAATCTGGCCCTCACACCCCACTCTCCTCCTTGTCTGCCACCTTCTTCTGCAGCTCTGCTCTGCTGTGGACCAGTCAGCACTAGTGACAGTGCTCCCAGCCAGAGAGAAGCAGCGCCAGCTACTAGCCAGACTGCATCAGGGCTGAAGGATTAAAGATGGAGAAAGTAAGGAGGGAAGGGACAGCTGGGTATGAGGACATGGGAGTGGGGGGAGCAGGGAATAGAGAAGGCAGGAGGGTAGGCACAGGGAGGGGAATGGTTTTGGGTGGGGGTTGGCTGCAAGTTTCCTCCCGTGCCATAGTCTTCCCTACACTCTGCATAGCTGCATGGGCCCTCCCACATCATATGAGCCATTCCTGCCCAAGACTAAAGCGAGAGCTGAGGTGCCACCTGCCCTGGGTTGGGTATTCAAATTCAAGGTAAGGCTCCCCCCGGCAATGCTGACTGGGGAAAAACCCTCATCTTAGATTTGAGTAATTACAGTAATTCAGCACACCTCATTAGCTTCACTTGGCATGGCACAGTAAAGCAACTCCACCACTTCTGGTTCAGGGAGTCATGTACACAGGATGTTCCAGCACGCCACTCCCTGGCTCAGCAAGTCAGAAACAGGCACACAAGAATATTAACAAGGACTTCTGGCAAAGGAAACGCTGTCAATTTCCAGGATAATATAAATTAAGAAGTGGGAAAGACGACAAATTGTACCACACCAAAACCAGTTAACATTCAAGTCTGCTCCTAAAGCAGATGACAAGGTCTAAACTAAAGCATTCCTTTGTAACCCAGTGAGAAACTTCTGAGGTGCTTTATTATTGGACAGTGGACAGAACAAAGGAAATCTTGGTAAATCATAAAAAAACCCCTTTAACATTGTTATTCTGTTGCTCAGAAACATTTCATGCAGTGCTGACACATAGGGTGTGCACAGGGGTGCACGTGCACCCCTGACAGGCCACACTCCCCGCTTAGGCGACGGGTGGGGGGCGCAGGCAGGAGCACTGGCTGGGGTGTGGGAGCGCTGGATGAAGCATCATGGCCACTTCTGGGAGTGCTGTGGCTGCTTCCCAGTTGGCAGGACTGGCTGCAGGTGGCACCCCCTCCCCAGTTGCTGATTGGTTCCTGGGGTAGGGGTGGCATGTGCATCCCCTAAGGTGGCACCAGTCACCCATGATTTCATGAAGGCATTCCAGAAAGGTATCACTGCTCCTGAGTAAAGGAGATGAAATCTAAATAGTAAGGAATCTTAGTTGGAGGAAGTTGGGGAGGAAGCAGGGAATAAATCTGAAGAACAAATAAATATATAACCAGTGATAGTGGTCTCCTTCTGCACAGATGCCAAACCACGTAAGGATTTAGCTCACAGCCCTTTGTAAGCACCTGTCTAGAATAGGAGGAGTAATTCAACCTCTGAGTTCACCTTCCATATAGCTCAGAAAAGTTACACAAATATATTTTCTGGAAAAGCTTCTATCATATGTGGTGGAGTTCCTAAAGAATCAGAGCATCACCCTGTTCATAGCTATTCTTCCAACATACTGGCATTTGCATGGGAAACAGTCTTGACCAGGGGTGGGCAATTATTTCAGGCAGAGGGCTGCTTACCCAGTTTTGGCAGGCTGTGGAGGGCCGCATGCATAGCCCTGCCCCTTGACAGATGCTCCCTGCTCACTGTCTTGGGAGCAATGTCCCAGGGCCAGCACTGGTGGGGCCCAAAGTGGGGCATAGGCTGGCAGAGGTCTGTGGAGCCAGGCTGGGCTGCACCAGCAGGTAGAGGGGAGAGCTGGTTCAGCTCCATAGAGCCCCTACCAGCTGGGACCCTATACCCCTGCCGCCCTGCTCTGGGCCCCGCCAGTGCTGGCCCTGGGGCACTGGTGCAGGCTCCATACTCCCTCTAACTCCCCATCCACTCACACCCAGTGCCCCCCAGCCCCATGGTACAGGTGGGGGGCACAGGTAGAGGGCAGCACACAGCCCTGACCCTGCTTGCCAGCAGGGAAAAGCAGCCCCTAGCCCACCCTATGGTCGGCGCTCCCTGCTGCAGCTGCTTGCAGCCCATGCAGGGATGTCTGGAGCAGGCACAGGGAGCCCCATGTGGGCTTCAAGTGGCTGCAGCACCAGGCACTGGCCATGCAGCAAGCTAGTGGCCGGTCTTCCCCACGCGCAACACCAGCTTGTAACCCAGCCCCACTGCCAGCTTGACAGTGGGGCCAGGTTACAAGGTGATGCTGAGTGCGGCAGGGAAGGGGAAGCAGCCCCTCGCCCACCCCATGCTGCAGCCACTCACAGCCGGCCTGGGGCTACCTGTGCCTGCTCCAGACATGCCTGCGTGGCCTGCGAGCAGCTGCAGGAGGGAGTGCCAGCCATGGGGCAGGCAAGGGGCCTCTTTTCTCCACATAGGGAAGGAGCTCAGGGAAAAGCTGAGCGTGGGGGGGAAAAGCAGCCCCCCCCCCACCCTGCGGCTGGTGCTCCCTGCTGCAGCTGCTCGCAGCCCACACAAGGATCTCCAGAGCAGGCACAGGCAGCCCCACGCGGGCTGCGAGCAGCAGCAGCAGCACAGGGTGCCGCTTCCCCCCGCCCACTACTTCCCTGCCTAGGGTCCCCCCCACCCTTCTCCTCCCCCTCTGCAGCACTTACCTGCAGTTCCAGCACAGCTCAGCCATGTGCTCCCAGGCCAGAAGCCCCAGGAGGGGCTTCCAGCTGGGGGGGCAGGGCCGGGCAGGTCCCACTGTTATTGGAGTCCGCTGGGCTTCCCCTGGATCCTACTGACCTTGGTTCCTGTCATTTTTGACAGGGACCAAAGGCAGAGAAATATTAATTTTCTACATTTTTTAGGGGCCCCATGGGCCAGATAGAATGGCCTCACAGGCCACATCTGGCCCATGGATCGTTTTTTGCCCGCTCCTGTTCTTGACGCTTGTCTGGCCAAGTGCACTGGGGAGCCCCCCAGTGCTTTTGTGGGATGCTGCATCTGCTCAGGCACTGCAGCATTCAGAGCCCCTACTACCTCGAGGTATGTAGAAAAAACATTTAAAAGCTGTATCTACGTCTGAATCACTGAACCTGTCCAAATTGATTTGGAGAGGTCTGAATTGAGGTTAAAGGGTCCTCTGATTCGATTTGTATTTGGAGATTCAGCCAACGAAATCGGGCCGAATTGCCGCCGAATCGAATCAGGGACCAAAGCTTCACACAGCCCTAGTTACAGGTGGACCAGGCTTCCAAGAGATTTGTGAATCTCCAATGCTTTTTAAAAACAGCTCAGTATATACTTTGTATATAGTAAAAGGATTGCAGAGTTAGTGGCACCTTTGAACTTCATAAAGCAAGCTACAAGACTATTAACACAGGACATTATACATTCCACATACAAAGGAAGAAGGAGAGCAGCAGTTTTGGATATAAAGCAAAGATTTCAGCCATGGGAAATACTAATGAGAACATTCTTTAGGTACTGCTATTTCTTGCTCTATATGATCTTAGGAATACATACTCTAAAAGATAAAATTAGTTTAATACAGGTTTCCCTCGCTTTATGCTGTGCATGCGTTTCAGGAAAATGGTGCATAACTTGAATTCACATAAAGCTAACTACTTTACAATGTAACAAATAGGGATATGTTCCAAGACCTAGACCCATTTCTACTACTTTTACAAGAGTTTTGGTACTCACCAAGAGCAGGCAGCATACACAAGCACAGGGTGGTGGTGATAATGGGGTTGGCAACTACAGAAACATGTGTTGCAGACAATGAGCAAGGGGCACAGATCCACACAGAAGACTATATTTTGGTGCATCGCTCCCACAATGCACTGCACAAAGCAGCAGACTGCAGGCTTCCACCACACGGATCACATCTGAGTGAAACAACACCTATAACCTCACCTATAACAAATTTTTGGTATAAAATGGGTCATTGCATAAGCGTGAATTTGCACATACAAAGCCCACATAAAGTGAGGGAACCTGTACACGTACACATACACACATGCGTGCACGCACGCATTTTGTGCCTTTGTTATGCTATTCATTTAAAAGCATCTCAGAGGCCATCTTGTACATGTATGTCCTACCCTGGACTTTGTTTTCAAAGCTCTGTACTCTATAAGTGCCTACGTATACGCTTGGTATGTGGGGGGTGCGTTTTAATTGGAGACATTCCTTGAGAGCTGCTCTTATTAAAATGCCACATCACACATATTAAGCCCCTGCACATTTAAAAATGGCCATGGAAAGCTTTAACTAAAGCTTCTTCAATGAGCTTCAGTTAAAGTGCCCCAGTGACCATTTTTAAACCTGAAGGGACTTATACATATGATGTTGCAGCAATGCTAGAGCATTCTAATTAGAACACATCACATTGGAGCACATGTATAGGCACCCTCTAGGTATAAGGATAGCTACTGATTTTTTTTAAAAAAGCAAAGCCTATAAACATTTCTAAAGACAGTATCTTTGAAAAAGGTATTCTCTTGTATATAAAATTCTCATTGTGTTTTATGTTAAAAAAACAAAACCCTCTATTTACCATATTTACTCAAATCTAAATCAACCCTGAATTTAAGATGACCCCCCAGTAATTGGATTCTATATATGGAAAAATTATAGATTTATAGGTTGTCTATAAATTATAGACAATCTAGAGGTGCACCAATACATAGGTCTGATATTGGATCAGCGCCAATATAAAGAAAAATGTCTGTATCAGAAAATCGGCCACATCAGGCCAATAATTTGGCTGATAAATGGCCAGTGCATGCATGCAACTGCAGCGCAGCACAGGCATTGGAGAGCACAGCTGCATACAACTCTCCGCACTGCTGGGCTAAGTGATGTGGTGGAAGGGGAGGAAGGATGGGGGAGGCAGATCAAGGCCCCTGCAGTGAGGGAGGCCTGGGGCTGGGGCAGGGTAGGTGTGGGACAGTTGCAGCTTGTCTGGGGGGTAGCTCCCACCACTTCGCGCTTGTCCAGTGCTCACTAGCTCATCCGCCAGCTCCTGCCACTCGTCTGGGAGGGCAGGCTGTGGTTGGGGCTGTGCCAAGCTCTTCCTGGCTGGGCGGTGGTGCTGGGAGTGGGGCTATGCGGGGAGGGAGCCTGGAAGAGCTCAGTGCAGCCCCAGCCCCAGCCCACCCTGTGCAGATCCAGGGGCACATACCCCCCATGCCCTCCTGGATGAGCGGTGGGAGGCAGCGGATGAGCTACTGAGTGCAAGACGAGCCACCAGACAAGCAGAGCACAGCAGCGGGAGCCACCACCCCTTTCCCTGCACCCCCTGGATGAGCTGTGGCTCTGTCCCATTACCACCCTGGCTGGGCAGTCCTTGCCCCAGCCCACCTCCCTCGCTGTGGGGGCCTTGATCTGTTGCCCCCCCCTTCCACCACACCACTTACCAACTGCACACAGCTTTCCACACTGCCAGGCTTGTATTGGCTGATACGCCTCCCTAAAAATCGGCTGTTGGTATTGGCCCTCAAAATCTCTGTTGGTGCATGCCTAATAGAATCTAATTATTGGAGGACTGTTTATAATTTGTTCCCTCCCACCCCCTTTCCCACTACTGTTACAGTAGGGAAAGCAGTGCCTGGGGAAGTCAAGAGGCCATTTTGGCCCATCTCCAACTTCTTCCTTTTGCAGCCCTCCTGCCAACTCCATCACTGGCACCATCCCACCCCCAACTCCCCAAAGCCTCTGCCCCTCCCCACTGCAAGCCAAAATCTCTGCCCCTTCTCCCACTTCTTCCCTAGTGTCTGCCTCTCTTCCCCCACCTCCCAACTTACCATCAGACGCTGCTTGGGTTCTGTTACCTCCCAGAGTACAGCCCCTGCTGGCTATGCAACAGTGTTGGCATTGCTGACTGGCAAGGCAGGGAATGGAGTTTTCACGTACTGCATGTTCAGGACAGAATCCAACATGAGCCTGAGCTGAACTGCACCTGATTTTGGGGGTGGGGGGGTGGGGGGGGGCAGTCAGAGCTGCAACATCTACCTGCCACTTTGTACATGAAACTAATATGAGGGGCTTCTCTCCCTGTGCTGATTAGGGTGGGGAGGAACCTCATCATAGAATCAAGTAAATACAGTATGATTTCAGTATGTTTAAACAATGGATTTTCTCCTGTAGACAATTATAGAAAACAAGACATTTAAAATATGTTCTATGAAATAACATAAAACAGGGAAAAGACCTCAATTTTCCATACATAAACTTTATTCCACTGGACACCATACAAAATATTAAACTTAAAAAAATGAAAATATATGAATTTGACATCAATGATAAGTAACAATTTTAACATGTGATCTTGTCTGCAATAACAAACACATGAGAGGCACAAACTGTGCTACAGCAGTTCTAAAAGAAGTTTCACATTTTTTTTTGGAAAAGTTAAAATTTTCAAGATTACTTTTTAAATTTTAAATTTACAGCAGCTGACCAATTTACAAATATTTACACAAAGTCAAAACAAAAACTTGGCTTATTTTAGCAGCTTTATAGCAGCTATCACTACTACTTTGCATATGGAAACAAAAAAACACAAAAAGGTATCTGACCTACTCTGTGAGACTATTAAGCGCTTACATGGATTGTTTTGCCACTGATTAGTTCAACTGTTTTGTAGTAGCCCTGCTGCTTAAAAATTCCAGTTTAAATAACAGTTCTTGGCATCAAGAACAGTATAACAACTAGTGTCTAGTTTTACTGTGATTAATTTACTGTTGTTTCCTATAACAGGGAAATAAAAGCTGGAAAGTGCCAAGTAGAGCGAAAGTGCATACTGCATTAAGCAGTTGTTAAGCACGGGCTGCTTATCCTCCAAGTAATGTGTATTGTGTGCAATGCCTTAAAGATAGTTGGACACATACACTTGTTAGCTTTTTATTTCTTTATTTTATGTGACTGAATTAACCAATACACAGCTGATGGTAACAAAAGATCAATATACTCCATTTCATTCCTTAGATTTCTGTGGTCTGATATTTGGGTTGTAATGGTCTCTTCCTCTTATACAAGTCACTGATGTAGGCATTTTCAGAAAAAAATGCATCTTTGAATGAAAGGTTGTATTAACAAATGTCATAATAAAATATGCAATCTTTCTTACAAACATTTCCTTAACAAAAACTTGAAAGAGAAAAACACTTCATAAAAAACCATGGGGTAACTGCATCTTGAGTTGTAATATTGTTCTTTATATTTCAGCAGAATCCAATAAGGAGACAATGAAAGAAGTAGCCAGTTATCTTTTCTGTATAGTTGCTCTTAAAGGTAATACACAGTTCAAGTCTTTCTTGTCTCGTAACCTTTGCCACGACTGGGAAAGAAATACAAATCGTATCATTTTAAGAATTAAATAATTCTTCTTCTATAATCAACACCTCTTTAACATTAAAAAGGCATAAATACCATAGATTCACAGAAATGTTTATAAACATTTAGTTTTCCCATTACCACCAGTTAATTATTTCTTTTAAAAAATTCCTTCAGTGAGAGGAACAGACAGTGAGATTGCATGGAGTGCTTGGCCACGCACAAAGATAACCTGTGAAGAACAGGCTATTAGAATGCTTTAAACATTTACATTAATTTGTCAGTCAGAATATCATTAAGGGTTCTTCACATGTATGATTTGGAAGACATAGGGTGAACATTTGAGGAATAATCCTCTGATATTTCCAAAACAGAGGCAAGTGTCCTTACAATGGGCAATTCTGATCTCATTTTTATACCTTCCTTGCATTCCAGGAAAAGAATGTCAGATGGCATCTTTCAGGCCGGCAGAGACGCAACTCTCTGTGCCTATGCAACGTCAGTTAAAAATTAAGAGCCTTGTGAGGTAAACTTTGAACATGAAGAATTGACTTTCCAATGGAATTATGGACCTGGGTCCATTCAGCAACACTACACATCCCAGTTTTATAGGACATTCATAAATATATGCAGCTTTATGAGCAATGAGTTGCATGTCCTTCTTCTACCTATGCAATATATTAAGCACTTATTAAGCATATATTAAGCATTATAGATTAAGCAATATTAAACATACATTAAGCAATATATTAAGCATTTTACTTTGGAATGGAGTATTTTATGACACCAAACACTTTAGGTGTAGGCTTCACAGCAGTTAACAATTTTACATAATGATTTAAAAATAAAGTGACCCTCCTTTCCCTGGTGTTCATATTCCAGTAACGTTACAAATATTCTCATAACAGAACAAACTTCCAGGATGTTTGTATCAAAAGCCCAGATCATGACAGCTGTTTCACTAACCTACTCAGAACTCCAATTATAGAGAGAGGTGGATATTTACTAGGGCTGTGTGAAGCTTCAGTCGCTGATTCGATTCGGCCTGATTCAGTGGCCGAATCTCCGAATCTGAATCAAAGCAGGAGACCCTTTAATCTCTCTGAATCGAATCAGAATGCTCCAAATCGATTTTGAGAGATTCAGAAAGATGCAACTATTCAGACAGACACAGCTTTAAATCTTTTTTCTACATACCTCAAGGTAGCAGGCGGCTCATGACTGCTGCACAGGTGGCGCAGATGGAGTGTCCCACAGGAGCACAGGGAGGTCCCCAGTGCGCTCAGCAGCAGACCCAGAAGTACTTTCGGTCCACCACCGAGCACATGGGGGAGAGAGGTGGGGAAGGAAGTGAGGGGGGTGGCACTGCACTCCTGTGGGATGCTCCATCCACCCCACCATCACCGTGTTCATGAACCATGCCTGGTACCACGAGGTACATAGAAAAAACATTTAAAGTGGCGTCTATGGCCGAATCGCTGATTCTTTGAATTGGCATCGGGGACAGTGATCTGAATTGAATATGGCCCATTTCACACACCCATAATATTTACAGTGTGCCCAACATTGCTTAAAGTGTAGATTAAAAATCACAGGGAAGTTGTAAAAAAAAAAAAAAGGAGTGCATACCATGCATGTGTTACCCAAACAAATTTCTGTTCCATTTTTAGGGTAGAAAGTATACTAGGGTTCTTATTCTCCCATTACATGTTTGAAAGGTAAAGTTTTAAGTAGAAAATTATTTTTACAACAACTCTGGTGCTTTATATGAAGACCCTCAACTTTGTTTTAATTATTTCTTCCTCATTTGTTCATTTTTGCATTAGTAATATCTGATCTTTTCTTCCTCCTCTTTGAAGAAACTTGGCAGAATCTTTAGATAACATGAACACTGATGTCACAATAAGGCCTTAAGTGCAAGCTCCAAATGACAGCAGGGAGAAGCTAATTGGTTGCATGTGAGATCCAGTCCTAGGTGCACATACTGCTGGGCATAACTGCTAGGAATTGTGTTGGTGAACTCAGAACCTGAACAGTGATACAAGTACTTGATTCCAAACAGATCTTGCACCTAGGACAAGGTCTAAAACAAGAAAATAAAGGGTAGGGGATATGAGGTTTAATGTATTTGGAGGATCAAACCCTTTAATCAAGGTCCAACTTAGCTTCCCTGGAGGATAGGAGACTCTGAGCATTTATCATCAACTGGACCAGAGAAGGCTGCAGCTCAGTCATATTTTGTTTCCAATGTTCATGTTCTATGATTCTGCCAGTGATTTTTCACAAAAAGAGTACCCAATATTTGAAATGAAAAACATCAATAAAAAAAACTTTAAAAACAAAATACAAGCCGTGTTTACATCATAAAAAGAACAGAACAAGACGCAAAGCATTTCCATTTTTTATCAAATTCCCTGTCATGTTCCTACATCACGAACCAGTGAATTCAGATAAATTTGCAAAGTAGTCAATCTTTTTCCAAACAATAACTGGGAATTTTGGCTGAGATTTCAAAGCTGTGCAATGGATTTAGTGCCCCCTTCTAAGTAAAATTTAGAACTTCAAGATTGAAATCTGTATCTAAAATGAAATTCTCTTTAGTTCTGTCACTTATGTACACACTCATGAGATAGCATCTCTCTCCTATATGCAAGATGAATTCCTGTAAAACAGATTATAAAGCTAGCATAACCTAGCCACCACTGTACTAGATAAAATCTAGTAACCCTCTCTTCTCATTTTTTATTTTAATATCTTTGTAAAAAATAAAATGTCTGTAATTATTGATTTGACATTTTTACCTTTAGAAATTCATCTTTGATAATGTCAAACTTCTGCTTTTCATGCACAGCCCGAGCTGTGTTTGTTCCATCAAAAGGCTCTGCAAGGTTAAATGCAAACGTTAGAATTGATAAAGCCTCTAGCCAGTACTGAATCTTCATCTGTAAGAAGCAGAGGGTGAGTCAACATATTGTCACTTTCTCTGAAGGCTTTTAGCAGCTGGCAGCATTTTCCTTTTCTGACATCTCCATGTAGGCAACTTTCATATGATAAAAACATGTTAAACTTTCTTCTGTAGCTGGTAGAGAGAATTAGAATTATTCCTTTCTGTGAACAATTTCATAATTTACTGGTTGTGATTAATACTGTACTTAAAAGTAAATACCAATGCAAAAATTAAGTATTACTATTTAGTACTCCAAGTATGTGAAGTCCCATCAAAAACAGCATCATTACACATAAAACACAAGAATATATTTTAACACAGAAATTACTGCACATAGACCTCAGAAAAGTATACTGATATCAGATACATTATAAACCACTGTCATTATGCAATAAACTTTGAAACACAATTACACAAAAGAAGAGAGTAGCAAAATACGGGATTTTATTATAATGACTATGAGATCAAAAATTTTTTAAATTAAAAAGTTTTTTTTTATTCTTACAAGCAATCTTTTTACTATTGAAAAAGTATGATTTTTTTATTGCCATTTTTCTACTGGATTAAAATTCAACATAGCTTTAACATTTTGTTGTTGTTGGCATAATCAGTAACTTCAGTAGCATTTCCAAATAGGGGATTCAGAAACACCTGCACTCCTTTTGTTGGTAAGGGGCCACTTCAACAAAGCAAAGATACTGTGGCAGTATTCAGCTTATGCTGTCTTTTTTTCCCCAGACTCACTGCAAAACGTGTTTTAGAATCCAGTTCTTTTACATGTTGGAAGAGGTCTACATGAGTACGTTAAGGTATTTTCCATACATGTGAGACATATGACAACCCAAGACTGGAACCCTGAAGCCAAAATGTACTCTTAAATAGGTTATGCTACTTTCATCCTTTTTAATGGTTTATGAATCCCTTTTATTTTAGAAGATGTGGCCAGAGCAAAGAGTGTTATAAATATATAGTAAATACACAAAATAAAAAAAAGCCTATGAAAAACCCACACATGAATTCGGTATAACACTAACACACTTCTCATATGCATTTTAACTGAAAAGAAAACCACTGGTAAAAATATACTTTTAATTTAGAGTCCAGTCCTACAATACAAATGCAAGCAACTGTTTTATTCAAATCAAGGAGAATTTGCCAATATAGAGATTACAGGACTCTCACTTCAAAGGAATAAATATATCCAAACTATGAATTTAAATAAACTTAATACACAATTGATCAGGACAATGGCCCTTATAGCTCTTTCTATGGCATCCTTCATCCTTCAAGAACATTTTTCTAAAAATATCTTAAAGATATTTAAGTAGGTGTTTGCTGACATACTTGCCAGCACAACATGCCGTTATTTACACTGAATCACAATGCTGGCCATGCGGGGCGCTGACAGGTGTGGAAACAAAGCGAAACAAAACAAAACAGCGCTTTACCAGAAGAGCCACAACATCATTTTTACCTACCTCCCCAGCATTTGTATAGCTTGAGTGCTTCAGCAAGGCTTTTTGTCACTTTTATCTAATAGGTAATTCAATCAGCTATTAGATAAACACGCTGAAAAAACTGTGCTGAAGCACATGAGCTAGACGGATGCTGGGTGAGCTCGGTCAAACTGATGTGATGACACTTCTGGGCATGCGCCTCAAATTTGCCCAGAAAAATCATCCTACCCCAATACAAAAATCGACTCACTTCTTCCCTATACTGTTTGTTGTCATTTATTATTAGATGATATAATAAAACTGATCACCTGTCAAAAAAAAGAAACCCTTACCCCTAGAGAGAGTGGGCCAAGAGAATTTTGTAAGATTACTTTTGCAATATTTTAACTGACATACTTTAGGGTTAAGTGTCGCTTAATGTTTTCTAAAGGAAAACTGCAGCATAAATTGTTTTATTCACTAAAATAAATCAAAAGCAGCAGCAGTAAAATGTAATCCTAACAATTTGCTGATTCAGACTAGGACTAAAGGGATCCATCTTTCTAATTAGGAAATAAGCCAGAAAGTTTCAAGTTTTGTAGAGTAATTCTTAAGAGAAGCATAAGCTCACAGCTGGGTTAAATACTTATGGAACCAAAGCAAATTAGTAGTCTCTCCATATTGGGCACAGTGTTGAATCCTGTACAAGCTTCCCAGAACAACTCTACCAAGGACTTTCAATCCAGTTATTTCCCCTCCTGGCTCTTTTTGAACATTGAGAGCATGCTACTTTGTGATCTGCGAACAGCTGGATTGGACTGAAACTTAAATGGTCAATCAAGAGTCTGGTCTCCTGAGCTGGAAAACAGGACGAGCATGAATTAGTACTAATAATTTCCTATATAAATTCTGCAAGGGTAATTTTCCTGACACTGTCCAAAGAGGGATAGAAAATGGAACTCGAAGCTGTGCTATACCGGGGCTCAGCAGTGTCCTTGAAATGAGCATATTTAAAATGACCATTTCTGTAACAATCTGAAGGTCTTAAAGGTTAAGAGGGAAAAACAGTCCAATTATTTAAAGATGCTAGATGTCTTCTTGTATTATAAAAATTGTGTCATTCTGACAGCTGCCTTCAGTTATCTGAAGTTTTAAAAAGGTGTATTGACAAAAGGGAGACATCCTATATAAGTCCTTCATTAAAGTACATTACTTAGGTTGCAAAGTCAAGCACTCTGTAAATGCCAGAATTAAGGTTGCCTACGCAACCTTAATTTGATCTTCTTGTGCATCTTCTTTATGATGCAGCCATTAATTCTATGATCATATGCAATTTTCTCTACAGGATGCCTGCATAATTCAGCACACAAGAGAAAAGGATACTGAAAAGATAGCTATTCAATATTGTGTCTTTCCCTCATTGTTCATGTTCTCATGCCTTATTTACTTCACACTAGTCACACCATGCTCAAAAACAGAATTGTAAAGTTTCCTATGAGCTTTTCTAAGGCATTTGTCTCTTTAGTATTCAAAGTGCTTCAGAATGTAGCATTTTTCTTCTAAGCGCCCTTAAGGAAAAAGTAATCTCCCCCTTGACAGATAGAAAGCAGGGTGCACCAACATTAAGATTTTAAAAATCCATGATTTGGGGGTCCACAATTGAAGGCACCAGGCTACTAATTATATAAGTTTTAAGCACAGCTTCCATTGCCTCCAATTGTAGCTATGAGAGTTCAGCACTTTTACAATTCAGCTCCCAGTGTCTTACTGCTGGGCAGCTGGAAAATAAGAAACATACTATTAGGATATACATAAGCATGCTCTTTTGTCACTTTAAAAAGAGGGAGATGCTGTTCCAGAATGCTCAGTGTTGTAACTACATTATTTTCATGACTCTTCAGCAATAAGTTAGCTAAACTACCCTAACTTTGACCTTAGATGAAAACAGGTTAAAGCTGGGGCAGTTATGCTATACCTGTATTAGGACAGAATAATACAGATACAGCAGCTGCACCAACACAGCTTCTGTAATCCCTTGATTGTGATGAAGTCGTTACCTCCGTCTACTCCCTTAATGACCAACTATAAAAAAAGATTAGTTCAAGCAACCTGCCCATCACCACACAGAACTCTGCAGCAAAGATGGAGATAAAATTTAATATTCTAGGACAGCCAGCATTCAGTGATATAACAGCAAGACTTTTTTTTCTCTTCCCAGTATTACTTACTTTATTCTCTTCCCACCCCACCTCCTAATTTCTGCAACAAATTGGGCAGGAACCATGTAGTTGTCCACAAATACAAGATGAAAGTCATCCTTTTATATCCAATAGTTTTAAGAAGTCAGGATAAGACTAAAAACCAAAACTGTTTAGGTTAATAGTACTGTGTCAAGTGGTCTTTAAAGCTCCCAAGAAAGCCAGGAGCTGATATGCCAGTATACTAAAAAAAGATTAATCTAGGATAAGAAAAAAAACAAACAAAAAAACCAAAACCAAAAAACCTGATGATGTTACTAGTCTATGAAAAACATACCGATTAAAAAGGGAATAAAACTAAATGAAGAAAATGACAATCGTCTTCACTGGCTTTGCCTAAATCATAAATGCCACCTGAAATACAAGACCTGGGTTCTTGCTTTGCCAATTTTTAAGTCTCTGCTCCAAAGAACTGAAGCTAGTAAAATATTTTTCTCTAGCCTCCTCCTTGGAAATCTGTACATCATTTTGGCTAAACCTTTTAAAAAGAATTAGCCAGCATGGAATATTTCAGCCCAGTTCAGCAAAGATCTAAGCAACTGGAAAAGGGTCTTAGAATGGGAAGTGTTGAGCTCTCTTAACGCTAGCTAGTGGGTCTAGCCAGCCCTGCCTATGATGCACATATACTGCATGCAAAATTTAAAATGAGCACAGTCATGACATAAAAATGTTATATTGAGACATGAGATAGTATATAGTGATGGTTAACTATTCAAAGAAAACAAACAAAATAAGGAGGACAAGATCCTCCAATCAATTAAAATATTTTCATTGTTGTCTCATGATAATTTGTTCCATGGGTATAAGAATAATATCTTTACCATGGGAAGACCAACTTTTCCAATGACAAATGTCAAGAGAATGTTACATATATGCACATATTATACAAAACTGAGGTAAAAGATAAGCCAAGCCTGCAAGTGATGGATTAAGCTAGATCAAGAGGTATATATGGAACTAAAAATCACAGTGCAGCTTCACATTTTACCTTCTACACAAATGAATTTGTTTCTCCATTCAATACCGTCAGGTCTTGGAATTGCTTTGGCTTCACGAACTGAAATCATTTGACTGCTCCAGCTAAAGAAAAATGAAATAATTTGCAGATACTTTAATTAAGCTTGCTTTTGATGTATTGACATATGATCACATATAAAGGTGCTCAAAATCTGCATATGTAATTATGACTTGGAAATGCAGAGAATAATACTTCAGAGTGGTAATGCATTAGGATAGTTATGTATATTACTAGCTTTTAGGTACACAGTAATGGAGATCAGTATTGTCAGTTCACAATTTTGAGGAGTCGAGAGACAAGAAGGGGAGGCAACAAGAGAAAGGGAAAAATTCACAAAGAAATTGGGAAGTATTTCAGAAATAAAGAACAATTCAATAGACATTATAAATTGGTGAGCACATCATTTTATTAAGAATGTAACTCCAATTAATAAGGGTACCTAGTTTCAAAAGAAAAATGCAATTTGAACCTCAATGGGGAACTGTCTCTTAAAATTCCAGTATAAGAAAACTAAGGTGACTTATAACAGGGTAAGATGAACAGACGAAGGAAAAAGAAGAAAGGAAGTTAATCATTGTAAAATTATCCTGCTTTTAAAACAAAATCTAGTAAAATTAATTTCCGCTCTGAGACCATAATTAAATCTTCTGTAGAGCTCTTATAAAGTTCATCATAAAAGTTTAGGAAATCCCTAAACTTCTGATTGTTTAAAATTGTAACCGTAACATCACATTAATACAAATGTTGGTATTTAAAGCGTGTATTTTTTTCACTGCAAAATTCCACATCTTTTTTAATCATGAAAAATGTAACCAATTATAGAACTGCATAGTTCAACAGAAGCACAAATCAAATTTATGGCAGACATTATAGACTAGTTGGATCCCCTCATAAGGGCCCAATCTCTGGTGGCCAAAGTCCTGATCTGCAGCTCCATGATCTTAAAGCCAATTTTACATGACTGGTCTTTAGCCACTCTACAGTACACTAGAAGGCAATGGTACAGATTACACAATATACTATTATTTCATCCTCTACAGTGCTAAGAATCAGTAGAGGTTGGATGTGTGAACAACATCTTAGCTAGGTTGTCTCTTAAGCACCAACTGTAATCATCAGATGGTTGGATCATCTGACTTTATGGACCCTTGCCATAGCCTACTAGTATGAACAAATGGTAGCAAAAGAGAATATGGTATAACACTGATTCTTACATGGGCCTATAAATAATATGGACTTTAAATCTGGGGAAATTCTGTAGACTGTGAGCGAGCCTCAGCTGGTATGGATTCTGCTGAGATATTTTCCCTGCAACTTTATGTAAAACTGTAGTAAAAAAACATTTTTTTCCAATTAAGTCTGGAGTCAAGTCATGAATGAGACATTAAACACCAAGAAAAATTCAATTTGTAAAGGTCAGACATTCAAGTTGAGAGTATATCCTTTGCTACAACAGAAAATGTAAATGTTATTATACCACAACTTGGAATTGGAATAGCTTGTTGGAAGGGCTATGGAATATAGCAACCCACACAACATTTATCCGGAATACATCAACTAACCTACATTTCTACCCATATTTAAACCTCTCCCAACAGGTCTGTTCCTATGCAATAGGAACAGTACAAATGAAAAATATTTCTACCATTCAGGTGGAATAAAAATAGTTTTAGCTTCTATGCCCCATGCTCTTATAGCAATGTACTTTTGTAGTTTTTTATCTAGATAGATGGATGGATTGGAGGAGGGATTCAGACACATGGATCTTAGTGATTACAGTACCATAAACAAGCTTCTACTATAGTTCGAGCAGGGCTGTCTAACTTAGTGGCCAAGGGGACACACCCAAAGCAGCCATACAATGGGGGGTCACAACAGTCTAACCCAAGGGTCTTCTGTGGCCATCCCCTCCCTGCAGCACAGCACACCACTCCACTGTTTGAGGCAGCCTACTCTCCCCCCAAGTACTACACAGCATATGTGGGAGCCCCCTTCTACCATTCTACCACACATGCATATATGGTCAGGCCCCCATGTCTGTGGGAGGGTGCCCCCAACCACTCCACTGTGCATGCACATAGGAACTCCCCTTCACCCACACCCTCCCCCAGCTTACTAGCCACAGGCTTTCAGTCTGCACTAGGCTTCAGGCTCCTGTGGACTGCCCACCAAGACAGGAACAAAAAGTAGAAACAAGAAAAGCCTAGAGTCCCTTGCTCCTACTACAGCCAGAGTAATAAAGCGAGCAGCAACTGGGTGGGAGCCTGGGGCCTGCAGATTAAGCACTTGCAGGCTGCAATGCAGCCCACAGGCTGCCAGTTGGGACAACTCTGTTCTAGAGAATACAAATGAAAAGGAAGCAGTAGTATTACAGTCCACCATTAACCTCTCACCCCAGCTTGTCTATAAGATAAAAAAAAAAAAAAAAAAAAAAAAAACCAGCCTAAAGGAAGAGTAATGGAGAAGCTAAACTAAGCAGGTCACAGTAAGCAACAATGAACATAAAAACTGCCATTTACTGGGTCAGACCATAGGTCCATCTTGCCCAGTATGCTGTGTCAGACAATGGATGCTAAACGAGAGAGTGAACTGGGATTTTTCCCCCTGTTCCTCTTTCATTTCAAGCTTTCAGCAGTTAAAGTCTAGGAAGTTTCAGTTCAGAGGCTGTAACCCTGACTCCCACGCTCACTAGCTACCGAGGCACCTTTCCTCCAAGAACTTGTCCAATCCCTTTTTGAATCTGGCTAAACCAGTGGTGCTCAACCTTTCTGTGGACGGGCAGTGACCCAGCCCATCCGTGAGCCGAACTGAACCAGCAGTCCCAATCTAGCACCCAGGGAATGTGTGGTGGCCCCCCAATCCAGCCATGTTGGGAAACGGAGCATGGGCTTGGCCTCAACTCAGCCCTGCGGGGCTGAACGTGGGCACGTGGCCCAGCCCTGATCCAGCTGTGTGGTAGGGGAATGGGGTGTGGCCCAGCCCAGATTCAACTGCACAGAGGGAAGATGACATGGCTGTAGAGGGCGGGGGTGGGAGGAAGATGGAGGAGGCAGCCCGACTCTAGGCCCTCCTTGGGGCTTGGGAATTTGGCAGTGGAGAGGGCTGGCCGTATTAACTGCCACCACTACTTGCCCCCAAATCTCCTGACCCGTGGGGAGCCCTATGGGCCAGACGTGGTGGCTCCGTGGACTGGAGATTGGGTACCCCTGGCTAAACTGTCAGCTTCTGCAACCTCCTGTGGCAAGCACTTCTACACTTTAATTACACGCTGTGTAAAATAACTTACTCTAGTTAGTTCTGGCCTTGCTACCTACTAGTTTCATTTTGTGGCCCCTAGTTCTTCTATTTGGACCTGTTCAGCCTCCAAAAGAGAAGGTTGAGGGGGGATCTTGTGGCCTGTTATAAACTAGTCAGGGGGGATCAGCAGGCATTGGGGAAGT
>NW_017728909.1:45719925-45752571 GCF_001723895.1 Crocodylus porosus
CATTTGACCCCAATACTCTTTCCTGCCATGGCAGGGGGTCGGACTAGATGATCTGCTCAGGTCCCTTCCGACCCTACAAACTATGAAACTATTGCAAGTGACAGTAAATAATAAATCCCTATTTATTTTCTCTTTACCATTTAGTATTTTTTAAACCCTTATCATATTCCCCCTCAAGCATCTCTATTCTAACTGAATAGGCCTAGCCCCTTTTGACTCTCATCATATGGAAGCACCTCCACGCTACTAATCATCCTTGTTGCCCTTCTCTAGTTCTCATGTGGGAGAACTTTTTAAAGTGTGGGAACCAAAACTGGACACAGCATTCAAGGTGTGGACACACCATGGATTTATGAATGGCCACATGAAGTTTTGTTCACGACTCCCTTATTAATAATCCCTAACATTCTGTTTGGCTTTGTGATGGCTGATGAGCACTGAGCTGATGTTTTTTGCAAACTGTCCACAATGACTCCCAGTTCTTTCCTGCAGAGCAATGGCTAATGTAGAGCCCATCATAAGTATTGTTTGGATTATTTTTGCCCAGGTACATCACTTTACACTTACCTACATTGAATTTCTGCCATGTAGTTGCCCATTCCCTCAATTGTGCCACATCCTTATGTAGTTCCTCACAGTCCACCTTGTTCGTACCACTTTGAATGTCATCAATACATCTGGCCACCTTGCTACTCAACCCTTTTTCCAGATCATAGTCACAGAGAAGTAGGGCTGGAAGGGTCCCCCAGAGGTCACTCTAGTCCAACCCTATGCCTAAGGCAGGATCATCCCTATCCAAACCATCACATACAACCATAATCTAAGCTACAACCATAATATAAGACTACCATTAAACCCAGCCCAACACAGACCTACCACCCTAACCTGCCACAGGAAAAGCAGCAGAACCACAGCAGCCAATGTTCTGCTTCTAGAACATTTTGTCAACATGCACTCAAGAAGTCTTGGGCAGAGGACCATTCCCCCTCTCCCCCCCACTACAAAGGAAGGCAAAAACTCCCACAGTTTATACCAATCTGATTACGAGGTAAAATACCTTCCTACCCCAAATATAGTGATCAGTCTGACCCTGAGTGGAGAGGCAAGACCCTCTAGCCAGGAACCTCTGGCTTTGCTCCTAGTAGGAAAATCAGCATAACCCAGTTGAAGTTCCCAGCCTTAGCTGTAGCCAACATCCAATGTCTCTGGGGAGGCTTAAACACACCCTGACATATAATCAGAAAAAAAGAGGGTAGGGGGAAGCAACCAGCAAAGCCCAGAACCATGGGAAATACCCATGGTAGAAAACAGACATAGCTAAGCCTAGATCATCCCCAAACAGCGGCTGCCCAACATCTTCAATATTTTCAGTGATGGAGAGTCCACAACTTCCCTAGGCAGTCTATTCTACTACCTCCCTATTAGGCCTGTGAGAGGCAGCTAGCATTCACTTCAGATTCAGCCCATTCAGGGGACAGTGATTCAATTCAGTGATCTGAATCACTACCCCAAAACGAATCAGTCAAATCTCCCAATCAGCCAGGCCCATCCCCCTCCAGCCCGGCAATAGCTGCCCTACCCACCCCAGCTCCCAGCACCTGGAAAAAAAAAAGCCCCACTCACCAGGTGCTGCCAGGTGGGGGGTGCAATCCCCACTGCCCCACGCTGTATGGGGGGGTTCTGCATGAGCCCCCCCAACACCCACCCTGCTCCCCCACAGCTGCTCTGCCCACCACGGCTCCAGCCCTTCAAGAAAAAAACCCAAAGCTTTGCACAGCCCTACTCATAGTGAAGAAGTTTTTTTTCCCCAGATATCCAATCTAAATGTATTTTGCTGCAAGTTCAAGCCATTGGTCCACATCCTCTTCTCTGCAGAGCAAGAGAGAAAAGGTGTTTTCCCTCTTCTTTATAGCAGCCCTTCAAGTATCTGAAGACTGCTATCATGTCTCCATCTTAAGCACCTTTTCTACAAGCTGAACATGCCTAGCTCCTCTTTTCATGACTTGTCTTCCAAGCCCTTGACCATCTTTTGTTGCCTACCTCTGGATCCTCTTTAACTTCTCCACATCCTGTTTATAAATGTGGAACTCAGAACTGCATGTAGGATTCCAGATGTGGCTTAACCAGTGCCAAGCAGAGAGGCACTATCACCTCCTGTGTCTTGCACTTAAAGCTTCTATTGATGTAGCCCTAAACTGCATTTACCTTTTGTGCAGCTGCACCATCCTGCAGACGCATATTGAGTCTGTGGTCTATACCAAGACTCCCAAGTCCTTTTCCAGAGCTGCCATCCAGCAAGGTGTACTCCATTTATGAGCATGTTAAAACAGCACTGACCCAAACACAGATCTCTGGGGGACCCCGCTGTTTATTTCTATCCTAAAAACTGACCATTAATACTGTCTTTGTTTTCTATCCTTAAGCCAATTTTTCATCTCACGACTACCTAAACTTCATTAAGAGCCTTTAAAGGGAGACTTTGTCAAAGCCTTTTTGGATGTCTAGAAATATGTCAACTAAATCACCTTGATCTACCTACTGACTGGCAACCTTAAAGAACTCTAGTAGACTGGTAAGGCATGATTTCCTTTTGACAAAAGCATGCTGATTCCTCCCCAGCAAGTCATATTCATTCACATGATGAACAATTCTATTATTATTATTATTTCTACCAGTTTTCTGGGAACAAAAGGTTAGAGTCACTGACCTAACCTTTAGGATCCCGCTAACGCCCTATTTAAATATTGGAGTCACAGTGGAGCGACTCTCCAGTCCCCCGGTACTGAGGCTATTTTTACTGATAGGTAACCTACTACAGGTTGGAGTTCAGCAATTTCTGATCTGAGTTCCTTCAAGACCCTAGGACCTGAATGCCATCAGGTCCTGGTGATCTGCTACTGTTTAGTGTATCAATATCTTTTATGATCTCATTTACTGCAACTTCAATTTGGGTCAGCTCAACAAAACTCAGCCTTAGAGAGGAGTGGATCTGGTGAGGAAACCTCCCTAACATCTTCCATAGTGATGACAGATGCAAAGAATGCATTTAGTTTCTCAGCAATATCCCTGTCATATTTTATCACTCATTTTATGCCCTGATCATCCAAAGCCCCAACTTACTCCCTGACATGTCTTTGGCTTCTAATTACTTGGAAACTGTTATTGAAAAAATGTATTATGATACCTTCCTGCTACACATTGAACTAAATTTATTACATTTTTCCCTTGAAAATTTTTTTAGGTTCTGCCTGGCTTTAACGAAAGGGACTGATTCTTTAGCAAAATATAGATGTATGCTTTATTATAAGAATAAATACTTATTCTTTACTGAAATATTACTGGGGCACTGGAGTAGTATTTCTTTTTTACCCTTTCAAATCACAACTTGCATTCCTTTAATCATGGCAGTAACTACTTTACTTCAAAGCCCTATTAAACATTCATTAATATTTCATTCCTACCAAAATCAGTCAGACTTAGAACTGAAATCAACTTGTTAGCAAATGATGTTTACAAATTTGTCTGCTATTTGCATTTATTTAATAAATTTCCTATGCAAATATGTTTTGACCCCATGAGTTGTCACTGTAACAAAGGTTTCTGCTGAGTACAAGATAAATTTTTGAAGGAAAAACTGCTAAAAGGTACAAGCCTTTGTGTAAACACAGGCGTTTTGCAAGTATTTTTGTAAATAAGAAAGGTATTTGCATAAATAGTAACACACACATTATAAATACACTGGATGTAATATATCTTTGCCTGTAACAACCATATTGTTTCAACTAAACAATACACATTTCAGTATTTTATTTTAAAATTCACATCAAAAAGAATAAAATATAATATTTTAGGTTCAATACTTGATTTTTCAATCAATAAGGAACGTTTAGAAATAAGGCTACATCTTTCATTGCATTTTTATGTAATTTATAGTTCCACAACAAAATCTCCTGGATATAAAGCAACACACGTTTACCAAATCAACTCCTGCTTTGTTAGAGAGTTTGCCAAGTAAAAACCTGCTGCCTTCACTCAGAGCTGCAGTGTGTAATTGGACACTATGCTTGTAAGAGGGCCTGGTAAACATGGAACAGAAATTTCAGTAGATTATCTCCTCCTAAATAACCTCCAGACAATTTAACAGTGAGCATTAGAAGTTTGATAAATGAAAGTGTAGCTTTTGATAATTTTGAATAACGAATTGTGTTCTTTAAAGATAGATTACACACTTAAAAGGTGTTTACATATTCAAAAATAGGTAAAAGCAAATCTTGAGCAAGCTGAACTATATGTATAAAGCCTATTAGAGTGAAACTTAATCATAAGTCAGTGTCTGAGACTTGAACTTGGCAGTGATTTGCCAACACTGTTGTATAACTAGTTTATTTAAGCTTTTCCATATACGGTGCCTATGTCAACACATTCTGGAGCAATCTCCAAATCACATTACCAAATTATATTTTCTCCCCTTTGATGCTGTTTTCTAAGCATATGTATTACAGGGACTTCTAGAAGACCCAGCCAATTGTAAAAAGATACAATGGAATAGAACCCAGTTCTTTCAGCTATACCCAATGAACAATGCTGCCTCATAGAAATGGTTTATTTCTAACAAAATGTATATGAATTAATTTAAAATCCGTATTTAGAAATTATTTCTCCTCTCATATCAAACGTAATATTACATTCCTAGACTGAATTCTGTCCAACATACCAAAAAAATCGCAGGCTGGATTTGACCTAAGTATGACAATATATAAGATGCATATAAAATTAAGTACTTCCCCTTTTACATACCCATGGCAATAGAGTTTTCAATTATACTCTCATTATTCACTGAATATTTTTATTTACAATGGATGCAACAAATACAACATATTGTCCTGCACATGGGACGTAATAACTGGTTAGCCCAGACATAGGCAACGTTTTTGGCCAGAGTACTGAAAAAACACACACGTGTACTTTGTAAGGTGCTGGAATGCCAGCATGCCATAAAAAAAATAAAATCAGGGTGGAGGGTACATAGCAGGATGCACTGCATATTAACATAGTTAAGAATCATAAATGTTAGGTTTTTTTTCCTTTATGGTAAATATCATAGACTTCACAGGCTTTAGGGCTGGAAGGGACCTTGCAAGATCAACGGGTCCAGCCCCCTGCCCAAGGGGCAGGAAATCAGCTGGGGTCAAATGATCCCAAGCAAGATAGCCATCCAATTGTTTCTTAAAAATGTCTAGAGTAGGTGCTTCCACCACTTCTGGGGGGAGTCTATTCCAGGCTCTGGGACTCAGATGGTAAAGAAGTTTTTTCTTATGTCCAGCCTAAAACGGTCTTCTTGGAGTCTGTAACCATTAAACCTGGTCTCCCCTTGAGGTGCCCTAGTGAACAGACAGACATTCTCCCAGTTCCTCATCTACACCCCTTAGATACTTAAGGTTTTCTATAAAATTATAAACCTGGTAACAATAAATAAAACTTCATATACTGTCTTTGTACTTGTGTATTGTTTTTTGTTAAGCACGTTGTGATGAAAGAGAGAAAAAGAAAAAGAAGAGAGAAAGGAAAAAGGAAGAGAGAGAAAAAGAAGAGAAAAAAGAAGGAAAGAAGAAAGAAAAGAGAAGAAAAGAAAGACAACTTCTGCACACACGCCATAGGGCAGCTGCCATGCGGGTGCCAGGTGGGGGGGGGGGGGGGCATCCCTGCTGCTCCCCACTGCCCTAAGTTGCACGGGGGTGCTCTACCACAAGCCCTCAGAGGCCCTGATTCCTGCTGCTGTAGCTGGTGAGTGCAGGGCTTTTTCTTTCTTTAAGTGCTGGGAGGCTGAGGCCAGACAGGGCAGCCATGGGGGCTTCTCCCACAGCTCTCTCCACCTGGCAAGAGGCAGGCACGGCTGGAGGAACCACGGGAGACCTTGTGGCCACCTGGCTGTGCCTGCCTCCCCCCAGCTGATATGAATCTCCAAATCTTTTCTGGATTGATTCGGAGGCTTCGGATTCAATTTGGACCTTTTAACGCATCTCCTGATTAGACATGGATTTGGAGATTTGGGTGCCAAATCTCCTCCAAATCGAATTGGCAACTGAAACTTCATACAGCCCTATTGCCTATCCCTGGGTTAGTCTACAGTATTGGAGGAAACCTGGGGATCTACACCTGGGGGTTACAGTGGACCATAAGCTGAACAGGAGCCAATAGTTTGCTCTTGTTGCAAAAAAAGGCAACAGCATCCTGGGTTGTATTAACAGGAGTCTCATCACTTGTAAATCAAGGGGAGTAATTCTTCCACTCTATTCAGCACTGGTGAGACTTCACTCTGAATACTGTGTCTAGTTTTGGGCCCCAAACTTCAAGAAGGATGTGGACAGTTTGAAAAGAGCCCAGTGTAAGGCAACAAAAACAATCAGAAGCTTGGAAGACAAGACTCATGAGGAAAAGCTAAAAGAACTAGGGTTATTTAATCTGGAGAAGAGAAGACTGAGTGGGGATTTGACAACTGTCTTCAAATACTTGAAGAGTGATTACAGAAAGGATGGAGATGGGCTTTTATCTGTGGCTGTAGAGAACAGGACTAGGAGCAATGGCCTCAAACTGCAGCAAGAGAAATTTAGGCTGGAGATTAGGAAGAACTTTGTGACTATGGTCTCTACCTGGTCAGGCACTGGACCAGGCTACCTAGAGAAGTTGTGAAATCTGCATCCTTGGAAAAACCTTCAAAAGCACGTTAGTCAGACACTTGGCTGCAATGGTTTAGTCAGGGATGATCCTACTTTGAGCAGGGGGCAAGATTAGATGACTCTGTGAGGTCCCTTACAAACCTACTTTCCTGTTGTATGACTGCATCTTACTCTGTAGGTCAATATCTATGAAAAGGACTTCTATGAAGATTACATAAATCAACATGCTGTATAATGGATGAATAGTTAAATATTTGCTAGTATGTACAAGTCACCAAAATGTAAACTAGCTAGCTTCATTTTTCATTCCTTGAAATGCAATTAAGAACAATACCTCTACTCACTGAAACAGTTATGAAATGTGCTATGTCAAAGATTATTAGAAGTACTGGATCTCAAAAAGCTGATGAATATAGTGTAAACATACAGTAATAGAAAAATATTTTAGGTCACATACTGCAGAAACACTTTGATGTTATGCTGCATTACATTTTATTTTTTGTTAGAAACACTGACCCCTAAAACTATAACCTTCTCCTTTATATGGAAACTTTTAAATGGAAGTTCCTACATCTTTTTCAAGGAAAACACTTCCCTAATGGTACTGCAAAAGTACTCCATAATAGAAAGCTTCTCTTGAAATCTTGTCCCCCTTGGTCTCAACTTCCAAGGCCTCTGGTCTTTTCCTGTTCTCCTAGCTCTAGGTCACACCTTTGCTGCATCCTTTACAGGTATTTCTTGCAGCCCAGATGTTGCAAGTACAAGGCCATAGCAGAAGTACTCGCAATGGAGCCCTGTCAGATTCCAACAAATCTGCAAATTCTGCCAAATATCTTGTCACATAAGGATACAAAAAGGAAGGAAGGAAGCACAGCTGATTTAGTCTGCAGCAGCATTCTTTCAAAGTAAGTCAATGCTAGGGCTGTGCAAAGCTTCGGTCACTGATTTGATTTGGCAGAGATCTGACCCAATTTGGTGACCGAATTTCCAAATATTAATCAAGAGACCCTTTAATCTCTCCAAATCGAACTGGAAGCCTCCAATTCAATTCAGAGATTTTCAATGTTTTGGACAGACACAGTTTTCTATGACTCACATGGCTTCTTTACAGAATATGTAGCATACATAATCTGTTTTTTTCCTATTAGTTTACATTTAGCACATCAATCTTTTATGATGATTCTCAGAACTCCCTAAATATATGCAAAGCTGCTTTATTCTTCTCCTTCAAATCCACCCTTACAGTATGGTGAAAAACAGGGTAAAAAGGTGTCACCTGGTAGTCAACTCATTGCACAAGCAACAGCAGTGTGTTTGAGGTAGAGGTTAGGCCTGTGTGAAGCAGCAAGTAGTCAATGAGAGAGAGAGAGATTTGGTGATTCAAATCAGTGTCCCGATCTGATTCAGCCAATTTGGATTTGGAGATTTGGCTGCTGAACTGACTACCAAAGATTCAGACAGCCCTAACAAATAGGGATGAGTTCCCAGGTGGTGAGGGATGGAGTGAAGTTGGGACTAGGGAAGGGGTGGGCAGAGGGGTGCTGTTTCCAGGGCTGCACCATGCTCCACCTGTCCCCACTCACCCCAGCTCCTGGGCTGTGCTGCACAGCGGTGCAGGCAGTTGGTGTCGGCTACTTACAGGGCCCGTCAGCCCCCCGCTTCACAAGCCCTGGGAGCGACCAGCACCAGCTGCAATGCAAACTGTCAGCTGGGCCAGAGTGAGGCAGGGCGCGCCTCTTGCTGCTCTGTGTTTCCTAGGAGGGTTGTGGGCTGGGGGGCTGTTAGGCTCTTCCTGGGGGAGCAAGACCCCAGATCTGCGCGCAGGATGACAGCAGGCTGCCACTGTAGGCACTGGGCTGGGGCTGGCAGCAGCACCAAGCTGATTCTTCCCAGAGTTTGAGGCAGGCACACTAAGTGCCAGGAACAGCCTAGTGCTCCTGGATCTGGATGCAGAATGACAGCAGGCTGCTGCTGCAGGCTGGGGCTGATGGTGGCACTAAGCTACTCCTGGCACAGGCAAGCGTCAGCCTGATGCTGCCATCAGCCCAAGCCTGCAGTGGCAGCCTGCCATCATCCCACATGCAGATCTAGGGGCACATGCCCCTGGGAAGAGCCTGACAGTCCCCCAGCCCACAGCCCTCCTGGGGGGGCACAGAGCACCAAGAGGTGCGCCCCGCTCCCCTCTCCCACACCGTTCCAGTTGCAGCTCCCAGGGCTGCTGCAGCGGGGGCCAAGGTGAGTGCAGACAAGCTGCACCACGTCCCACGCTGCCCAGGGCTCAGCTTGAAGCCACTCCCCCAAGTCCCGGTTGCAGCTGTCACCAGCTGCCTGTACCATGTTACAGCACAGCACAGCAGCTGAGATGCATGAGGACAGGCGGAGCACGGTGCAGCCCCAGGAACTGCACCTCTCTCCTTCCCTAGTCCCAGCCTCACTCACCCACCACCTTGAGAACCTATCCCTATTTGTTACATTATAAAGTGGGTTTGCTTAATGTGAGGGAAACCTGTATAAAGTGGGAATCTCCAACTCGGCCCCGAATCTCTCGATTTGGACCTCTTAATTAGTCTCCCTGTTCGATTTGGAGATTCAGCTGCAGAATCAGACCAAATCTCCTCCAAATCAAATCAGCTACCAAAGTTTCGCACAGCCCTAGTTGAGGTGGTTGGTCTACCTGTGTCAGAAAAGTCACATTGTTAATCTGGGAAATAGTGCACGTAGTTGCCATACTGGAATCCAAGATGGCTCCTGTGAATTCATGTCTTGGTCAATATTTCAGCCCCACTAGGGTTAGAAAAATTAATTCCAATGACAAAACCAACACTGTATAAACTAAGGAAAATCAACTGTAACCCCTCCTTCATGGTAGCTATATTGGATGCTAAGATGGTTGCCACATATTTACAGTTTTGTTCATTATTAAATACCCAAAAGGTTTACAAAATTGCTACATCCACACTGTTCTGTTTCAGACTACCTCAACATAAAAAGATCCAATGGAGATTGCCAACAAGAGCCTCACCCTTAAGCAAACATTTCCATGGAGCCAATAGCATTACTGAGTCCAGCAAAGTGCAGGAGGTACAACTCAGAATCTACAAGATGCATCATACATCTCAAAATAGGTTCATAGTCAATGATCAGCCAAAGTACACCTGCTGGAATTGGGTGAAAAAATGAGGTACTGGTTCAACATAGGATAGTTGCTGAATGCAACATTTCTTATGGCAGTATTCTTGACAGGCTACCGCGTTGTGATCATCCTACAATGCAACATTCAAAAAGCCTCAATTGGCACCGTTCTTGCTACAGTTCTTTTACACACAAAAGGACATATTAAAAGACTGTTTCATAGTTTCATAGTTTGTAGGGTCAGAAAAGACCTGAGCAGATCGAGTCCAACCCCCTGCCATGGCAGGAAAGAGTATTGGGGTCAAATGACCCCAGCAAGGTGTACATCTAGCCTCCTCTTAAACACCCCCAGGGTAGCAGTCAGCACCACTTCTCTTGGAAGTTGGTTCCAGGTCCTAGCCGCCCTGACAGTGAAGTAGAGTCTCCTGATATCTGGCCTAAATCTACCCTCTGCCAGCTTGTGACCATTATTCCTAGTCACTCCTGGTAGTGCTTGGGGGAACAGGGACTCCCCAGTGCCTGCTAGTCCCCTCTGACTAGTTTGTAACAGGTCACCAGATCCCCCCCGTCAGCCTTCTTTTGTGAAGGCTGAATAGGTTCAGGACCTGTAGCCTCTCCTCGTAGGGCCTGCCCTGCTGCCCCCTGATCACATGAGTGGCCCTCCTCTGGACCCTCTCCATGTTGTCCACATCCCTCCTGAAGTGCGGCGCCCAGAACTGGACACGGTACTCCAGCTGCGGCTTGACCAGTGCCGCACAAAGGGGGAGGATCACCTCCTTGGTTCTGCTCGAGATGCATCTGTGGATGCATGACAAGGTGTGGTTGGCCTTCCTGACTGCATCCCCACACTGCTGGCCCATGTTCATCTTGGCATCAATGATGACTCTAAGATCCTTTTCTGCCTCTGTACTGACGAGAAAGGAGTTCCCCAGCCTGTAGGTATGGTACTGGTTCTTCCTCCCCAGGTGCAGCACCTTACACTTGTCAGAGTGTTGATTTAATAGATTTCATAGACATTAGGGCTGGAAGGGACCTCAGGAGATCATCGAGTCCAGCCCCCTGCCCAAAGGGCAGGAAGTCAGCTGGGGTCATAGGATCCCAGCAAGATAAGCATCTAATTTACTCTTGAATCCCATCCTATTCTCATCCGCCCACCCCTGTAACCTGTCTAGGTCTGATTACAGCCTATTCCTCCCTTCTAGCATGTTAAGAAAGTCGTACTAGGTAGAAAATGAAAGGGAAACCCCACCAACATCATCAAGTGAAGAACACACTAGGGGATCAAGCAGGTCCTCTGCTCCAGCAGTGCATATTCTTCCAGAAACTTTCAAAGAAGAGGAGAGAGACTGAGTCAAGTGTTGTCCTTTGAGTCAGCCAATAGAATACACAAACTGGCAGAGAAATATTAAATATTGTATTGCTGAATTGTTGTTGAAGATCTAATAGCTGCTGAGGTACATTAGCAGCCTGAATGCAGGCAGGAGTAACAATGGAACCAATACGTCTCTTGTTCCCATTTATATGTGGTGACAGAGAAGAACATCTCGTGTGTTCTCCTGAAGCAAGAGCAATGCATTAAGTGATTGGTGAACTAGATGCCAGTTTTGACCAGAAAAAAAAAAAAGTGTGCGCAGCCTGGAAGATATACTTGAAAGATATTGTGATTTAGCAGAAGATCAAGGTGGTGAATATTCTCTGACCATACTGAAGCAAATGAAGCAAGAACTTCAGACTTGCTGCAAAGCAGTCATTCAGTTTCAGCAAAGAAATGCAATTCTTCTGCTCCGTGTCTTCTGAACAGTATGAAGAGATAGAGCAACTTGAATAAAGAACAATCCCAAAAATATGTTTCTGATAGCCTTTACACATTATCCATTTGATTTTGGAAGATGACAATGACAATTTAAACACTGAAAGTCACATGTTAGATAAGAATCTAAACAGAGACATACTGAATATATGTCAGGATTTGGGTTACCTACAATCAAAGGGCAAAAAACTAACACCAAAACATGTTGGGTTAGGTTTGCTGATGCATCACACAAATAGATCTAAGAGGCTGGTACAAAGTCTGGGATGCAGCATACCATATGATTCAGTTCATATCATGACCATCATTGCTAAGAAAAACTTAAAAAGGAATTTCAGGAAAATGGAGCTGTTATCCCAAGGAATCTCATTCCCAGTCATTTTGTTGTCTGATGAAAAATAAACATTGACATTCTGGAGAAAATAGTAGATGGAAAACAAATATATCTTGAAATGCAAGCTGTAGCATTTCAAAGAGGACCACTGAAACTAGCTGAAATTGAAGAAAGAACCAATATAATAGGAAGGAAACGAATCTTGAAGGATTTACCACCTGAATTTAACAGTGATGATTACTTGTAACAAGTCATTGAAACCACCCATCCATAGTACATGTAATAACATGAATGAAAAGCTTGACAATGCAGCTGTTCAACAGACGTCAGCAGAGCTACCATGGATACTAGGTAGAATAAAAGCCAACAAACAGGACAATGTTCCCTTACCAGGGCGGACTGTGTTTAAACAGTTTCTTTCTGATGATACTTCACCACCATCAGTTCTTGGATTTTGTCCCATACTTTCTGCACCAGCATCCAAGTACAACACCATTTGGACTGTCATCAGGCAATGTAAAACAACTGCAGGATGTCTAGGACAACAGCACACAGTTATAACGTTTGATTAGGCACTATATTACAAAGTGAATAAATCTGTGTGGGCTCAGTCAGAAGAGGCTGAAGGAATAACCATTCAACTGGCAGGCATTCAAGTACTGGATGAACTATTTGGGAGTAGTCAAATACTCTCTTGTTCTCCATCAGGACTGAACGTGAAGGAAACTGGCATGAGCATTTATGTGCCTTTGAAGAAATGCTTCCACTGACAGATCATACCAATTACACAAGATGGAGTCCAGTACATCTTGAACGTATGAAGGATTTAGCGAATTTTGCTCCCACTGTGTATGCTGAGCTTGTGGAAGGGGGATTCAGGGTCAAAACAACTAATCCCCCATGCAAAATTGCCAGTAGCATAGTAAACACAACATGCAATGAATCAGCTAGACAATGATGGGAGCTGAACTACAGTGAGAGAGGTCACCTAATCAAGATGGTAAATCAAATGTTTGGGATCAATACAACACAATCTTTCAATCATAACAAAAGACAGAGGATATGACTGAAATGAGATTACAACCATGTCAAGTTGCTACAAGAGCAATTCAAAAGGTTCTACTTGTTTAAGGTTTCCAACAATGAGCTGTTAAATTTCTATGGGAGATGTTGTGCTGGAAGATATTGCATTAGACATTCTGAATGAAGCATGAACTGTCTGGATACTGTGATTTTTCAAACCCAACAAATCACAAAGCTGGCAAGTCAGTAATCCTCGACTTTAGGAAAGCTGACTTTCATAAGCTCAGGAGGCTTGCTGTCAAGGCCCTGAGAAGCCACGATATGACAGGGAGGGGAGTTCACAACAAGTGGTTGCTCCTTAGGGAAGTGATCCTAGAAGCACAAAGGGAAGCCCATCCCAACCAGCAGGAAAGGCGGTAAAAGGGCTCAGCAACCCCCTTGGCTCAAAAGGAAACTCATGGACCTTCTACATCTAAAAAGAGGTTTATAAAGGATGGAAGACAGGAAACACCACTAAGGAGTAGTATTCTGCACTGGTCCACATCTGTAGGGAATAAACTAGTAAAGCCAAGGCTGCAACCAAACTCAAACTGGTTACATGAACCAAGGACAATATGAAGTCCTACTTCAGATGTGGGAAATCAGAAGAAAAATAAGGGCAACACTGGACTCCTGCTAAACCACTTGGGCAGCTGACTACTGACACCCAGGAAAAAGCCAATCTGTTTAATGATTACTGTGTGTCAGTTTTTTTACCAGCCCCAAGACCACCCTGTTTAACATGATGCAGGATGACCAGGGTGAGGGTGAATATATGCCCACCACTGGTGTAGATCTTGGGAGAACACCATGAGAGGCTGGACACCCACCACTCAGCTGATCCGGACAGATTGCACCCAAAGATGCTAAAGGAACTAGCCGACATCATAGCACGGCCACTGGTAAAGATATTTGAGAACTTGTGGCGCTCAGGCGAAGTAGCTGAATGCTGGAAGATGGACAATGTGATACCTATCTTCAAGAAAAGGAGGAAAGATGATCCAGGAAGCTACAGGCCAATCAGTCTGACTTCAATCCCTGGAAAGATCTTGTCAAAAAAACCCATTCTTGACAAGTTAACAGAAGGCAACATTCTGAGGGATAGACAACACAGGTTTGTTATGGGTAGGCCTTGCCTGACCAACTTCATTTCCTTCTATGACCAAGTGATGCATCACCTGGACAAAGGGAAAGAAGTTGCTATCATATATTTGGACTTTAAAAAAAGCCTTTGACCTAAGTGTCCTATGATGTCCTCATGAAAAAATTGGGCAAATGGAAGCCTCAACTACACTACAGTCTGATGGGTGGGAAACTGGCTCTAAGACTGAACCCAGAGAATGGTGGTGGACAGAACCAAATCAACATGGCACTTAGTGACCAGTGGCGTCCCCCAAGGCTCTGTTCTCAGACCTGTACTCTTTAATGTCTTTATAAACAATCTGGACTCTGATATCAGAAGTGGACTGGCTAAGTTCACTGACAACACCAAACTTTGGGGAAGACTGTCCGTACATGATGACAGGCTGGTGACCCAAGCCGACCTCAAGAAGCTTGCAAGGTGGGCAGATGAAAACCTGATGTCATTCAATATGGAGAAATGCAAGGTGCTCCACCTTAGGGGAAAAAAACGACATCACACTTATAGGCTCGGCAATGCTACACTTGCTAGCACAACAAGCAAAAGAAACTTGGGGGTTATGATTGACCATAAGTCACCAATGCAATACCACAGCCAGCAAAGTGAACAAAAAAACTCTGGTTGCATCTCAAGCAAGACCCAGGAGGTTATTCTCCCGCTGTACTCGCTTTGGTGAGGCCACAGCTGGAGTACTGCATCCAATTCTGGGCTCCACAATTCAGGAAGGATGTGGAGAAGCTTGAGAGAGTCCAGACAAGAGCCACGTGCATGATCAGAGGGCAAGAGAACAGGCTTTAGGAGGAGAGGCTGAGCCATGGGACTCTTCAGCCTGGAGAAGCTCAGGCTCAGGGTGACTTGGTGGCAGCCTATAAGTCCATAATGGGTGTGCATCAGGATCTGAGGGAACACCTGTTTACCAGAGCACCCCAAGGGATAACAAGGTCCAACAATCAAAAACTCCTGCAAGACCATTTTAGGTTGAACATAAGGAAAAACTTCTTTACTGTTCCAGCCCCTAGGGCCTGGAATAGATTCCCCCCAGTGGTGGTGCAAGCACCTACTTTGGACAGTTTTAAGAAACATTCGGATGATAATAAGGCTGGGATCCTTTGACCCTAGCTGACTTCCTGCCCTTTGGGCAGGGATGATCTTACGAGGTCCCTTCCAGCCCTAATGTCTATGTAATCTATGGAATTGCTCGATGTGGCCAACAAAAACAGTTATGTCATAGATCTTGATTGGAGAAAAAGCAGTAAACTGGTTTGGCAGATGCTAATTCTGAGGTATTGGCTGCTGTTAAATCAACAGCATGGCTCTTGTACAGAGAACAGGACAGCTGAAAACTGCACAAACATTTGGAGATGTGGCCGATTCCTTGGTGCAACAAGTGTTTAGCAACTATTCCGACACATGTGATAAAGTTGATACCGTCTTCAGTTGATACAGATCGCTGTCCGTAAAGGCAGGCACAACAATATTAAGAGCTTAAATTACTAAGCAGTCATTAGCAGCAGATCTCTTCTGTTACCAGCATCACAGAGTAGTTTCAAAACCTTAACCTAATTTTTTTTCTTTGTTGGTAAGTGAGGAGCTTCTTATTGAATCACGCCAATGTTTCTGAAATGAATGAGTGCTCATTGTTGGTAGTTTTGCTGATGGAAAAGCAGAGCACTCTGGTTCATGTGATATTTTGTAATTGCATGTGCAGCAAAAAGAGGTGGACACAAGAATAGGCTTACACAGGAAACATGCAGTCAGTCTGAGATACTCCTCTCTAGTACTCTCCTGCAGTGACACAGACATACTGGTCCTTCTTCTATGGCAGTGATCTCCACAGTGAGGTATGCACACCCCAGGGGGTGCGTAAGATGATCCACTGGGGTGCACGAAGAAATATTAGAACTTCTATTTATATAAATATACATATATTGGGGATGCATGCTTAAAAATTTTTTACTGATAGGGATGCGCGATCAAAAAAGTTTGGAGACCACTGTTCTATGGCATAATCTGGCACCTAAGATTTGGATGAAGAGAAGCAACCCAGTAAGACTTATACTAGTTCATGATATTGTGTCAGAATTGCCTGTGCCATTCCGTGCACCTCTAACTGGATTCTAGTGTGTCACTGGTTGTGACACCACCAGCCAGTTCAGTGGTCACGCTAAGAACACTGCTTGGAAAGTGTTCATTTAACATCCTTGGATTCAACATGGAGATCTCAGAACAACAGCAGAGTCTCCCTATGCCTGAAGAAGGGTACTTGTGCCCAAATGTTAAGACCCAGAAGAGAGTGTGGGGACTCTGGAGAACTGCTAGAGACGGAGTGAGAAATGCACGGAAAGGCTTAAGAGAACAGACCCACAGAGTCCAGAGAAGGACTAAGAGTGGGGGCCATAAGAGCAGGGCCCAGCCAAAGGTTATGAGAGCATGGAAGGCCACTATTCACAATCTGGAAGGTGTCAGAGGTAGAATCAGTGACTTTTCACCCAAGTGGGGCCAGGAGAGAGTGGGACCAGATGGGTCCAGAGGCTCAGAGTAGAGCTGAGACAGAGATCTGATAAGAGGTCTGACAGCCCAAGAGGGGCCAAGTACCAATGAAGCTAGAGAACCAGAGGTCTGCAACCTAGAAAAGGGCAAGTATTAGCAGGGCCAGGTGCCAAGGTCTTGCTGGCCCAGAAGCAGGGCCAGGACCCAGAGAGGGGTCAAGATCAGGGCTACACAGCTAGAGACCAAAGGGGTCTGAAGAAGCCCTGAAAGACCAAGGGGTCTGGCAATCCAGAGGCAGGGACCTAGAGGGATCAAAAGGTTGAAAGAGACCACTGCTAAGGCTGCCAGAGCTGGGAGCCTGAGATTCTCAACTAGCCTGAGGAAGAGCCAGGGAGCCCAAAAAGTGAGAGACTGTGCCCATGGGGGGTAAAGATGACCAGACCAGGAGAGCCTTGGTTCTGGATAATATGTGAAAACTACACTCTCCTAGGACTGGTTAATGTGGTAGAACTACTTGTGGCAGGGTAGTCCCTATGCCATATATTACCATCCCAGGGAAAGGCAAGTATAAGATGCCTGAAAACCCTAGCTCCCACTGCCTTGTGGGTCACCCTTTAATGGGAGAAGGCTAGGGGTAACATACCCCAACAGAAAAACCCTTGGCGGAGGCCAAGGAAGGAAGATGTGTTGCAGGGTGCACCTTGGAGCACCCATCACTGAAAAGAAAGGACTGCTGAAGAAATAGCCTCTGCAAGGAGCTAGGAGGGGAATCTCTGGATGAGTTCCAGCATGGCAAGGGGCAGGGCAAAGCCAGCTACAGTGTCAAAACTGATTCTATGATGTAAAGTAACCTAAAGGTGGTTGAGCCCCTGCCTTTTTTCCCCCTCTGTGTTTTGCAGTATATGAAGCACCACTAAAGCATCAAGAAGTTTGCTTGGTTTGCTGGGTTTCTGCAATGCTACTGCTGTAAGTGGTTGCAATATTAACTATACTAGACAATGAAATATAAGCAGAATTTCTTGATAGGCTACAGAATATCTACAAAGCAGCTACACAAATGGCGCATAATGTGGAGCATCAACTCCAGGGCCTCAAAAAGTTCAGCCATTCCAAAGATCGAGAAGGCTGGATTGACCATTTGTTTTCATTGTCATCCTTTTTTGTTTGTTTGCTTTGTGCTACATATGTATTTAAGCTTTTTATGGTAGAAATAGTAATGCAATGTAGCTCTATTAATTCCCCAAATTTGTGCAAAGACCTGGAACAAGGAAGAGTAAAACAGTAGCATCCTGATAGAAAACAAGCATGCTGTTTGCACAGGAAGGGCCTGACCTTTGGCATTTCTCCAGCCTCTTGCAGGATGGAAGGGCACTGGTAGTACTACGATGGCACCAAGCATCTGGTTGGTGTGACAAAGAAAGCATTGCCTGTTGTATAGGACGGGTAAGATTGCCAGGAACATGTTTCGCACCAAGAGATACTGACCATGGGAAGTTTCATTGATTTAACCAGCAATTTTGAAAATCAGATTGCTGAGTGGAAAGCTACCTGGAATGCTGACTAAAAGGTTTAATAGGCATCTCAGGCTGTATGTTCACTGGCCCCAGCATGGAAGGCCTGTTTACATTTGATTGGCTAAAATTCAGTTGCCGGGTTAGGGAATGCTGAGGCAAAAGACCAAGTCAGAGAGGATACAGGCAACATTTGAACAACAGTTAAGGGCTCATCATAATGTCCAGTTCATTGGAGCCCCTAATCATGAATGCATCATACTTTTCCTGGGGTGACTGGCGAGTTCCTCCCCACAAATCTCATGAATATTCCAGGTAATTCCCTTGGTTATGTGATGGTGTAAGAACTTTAAGGAGGAGACTGATGGCTAGAAAATGATATTTAGAGGTTTGCTTTTGGGAAGTGGCTTGTAGGTTAAGTAGACATGCATTAAAACAATGGTCCAGGGCAACAGCAAGGGTTAACTGACTTCTAAAAGCCTGTTTGTCACCACTTCCTCCAAGGCATCTGGCACAGGCAAGCAGCAAGCAGACACACAGGCTTGAAGACATGTACCACACTGTTCCATAACAGAGATAAGGGACTCTGCAGTACTGGCACCAGGTCATAGTGCCCTTGGGATTGCCGGTTTTGGTAAATGGACCAAATTAGGAGAAACCAGTAAAAAGCCAAAATTAGGATGTGTGCACGTGATGGGCTTGTGAAACAAAGAAATATGCTGACAGCACAGAACGTGGACAGTATGACAACCACAGAGACCAGAATCAGCGATGCCCAGAGATGAAGTCATCTAAGAGAAAGGATTAAAAAGGGGGGGGAATTTCAGAGGAGCAAGGGTCCTTGAGAGGGGAACCCAAGGCCTCCATGTACAAAGGACGTACTACGAGCCCGTCTCACGCACCCCACTGTGGGGGTGGGCCTGGGCCTCCAACCTCCAGGCTGCTGACATCTGACATTCAAGGGAGAACCTCAAAGTGAAGCTTGCATACTGACCAGACATACCTTGACTCTGTGAGTCCCAGGACTGGTAGATATAGAATTGTTTGCATTAATCTTATCTGCTATCACTGCGTATCAGTAAAATTCACCTACTGTTGAAAGGAGAAGTCATGGTCGGTCTGGGGGTTTTGGGTCTGCCCAGAAAAAAGTATCTGGTTGATGGATCCAGTGCCAACAATCTGAAAAACTGCCATTACCCATTGTATTAATGTTGCATATACTATTGTATTACCCTTATATTACCATTGGACTGGACTATTACATTTTGCTATTGCCTTGAGTAGAACATGCATCTGTCTGTTCTTTTGCCGCTGAGTTATGTATTATTAATATCTGACTTACCCACATTGTGAAATAAAGAAAAAAAGTGTATTGCCTTATTCAATAAAACTCAAACAAGTAGGCTAGCCTGAGTTATGCTTTCAGTACTGAAGACCTGCTATGAAATTTGTAGTGACAGAATTTATGAGGAATAAGTATTAGAGTATTGTTTACTTGGTTTTTAATTACACTGAGTCAATACATACACGCTAATGTGTTGGCCATCCTGGAATCCAATACAGCTATCACAATGGAAATATTCTGACTGATCTCCTCAATTCATACCAGCGGCAGGACACAGCAGTCCAGCCCCATCCCACCCCACCCCCAACTATTTCCCTGCCTTCCTGCTCCAGTACCATGTGGCTCCTGGCTGCATCACCAGACCACACAGGTAGAGCGTGAGTATGTTCATTTGTTCATAGGGCAAGTCCCACACATGCACCCCACCATATACATGCACCCACCCTTCCCCTTGCACTGCCATACACAGACCCCCACACTCCTTCACACACCTCCGTCACCCTCCCTCAACACAGCCGCCCACGAACCCCATATCCATCCAAACCCATATTCACACACACCTACATGCTCCCTCAACCCCCACCCACACCTAGCCACCTCCCACAGACACACCCACACCTTCCCCCACAATATACAAGAGTATATCTGGCACAAGATGGCAATCAGCGGGTAGGGCACCTGTCAAGGGGTGGGGCTACCCATGCAGCCCTCAACAGCTTGCCAAAACTCAGTAAGTGGCCCTCCACCTGAAATAATTCCCTACCCCTGGTTTATACCCTACTATTAAGTCTCCTTCTCTATACTGCCAAAAAAAACGATTACAACAAACAAAACCCCCCCAACAATAGTTGACTGAAATGCTGAGGTGTTGTCACTACTACAAAGCATGCTGACCAACACTGACTTTTTCTATTGTACTTCCAGATCACTCTTTTTCTTGAGATAAAGACTCAAAACAAATTCCCCAATACAAACAGCCTTTACACTGCTGTAAATGTAGAGCAAATGTACAATATAAAGACCTATGTAGCTCTTCTCTCAGGTAAAACTCTCCCTCAGAAAATCAGGAGTAAATATATGAATTCTATGTCCTCAGTTCTAGTCCAGGGAGTTGGCAGTCTATGCACTGGACCCAGCCTGTGAAGTTGGGGAGCTTTGGCAGTGTTCTGGAAAAAGATAGGTTTGCCTGCACTGTAGCTGGACAGCAGGAGTTTTGCCTGTGCTGAAGCCAAGAGAAATTGGTTAGTAGCAAGTGGCTGGGTCCTAGCATAGGACTTCAGACCCAAGCCGAGTCATTCTGGCCCTCTGCTAGAAACCTTGCCAGCTGCTGTTCTACCCAACTTCATTCTGCAGCAGTTATTTGCATAGTGCGCACAAGGTCCCTTGCTATGTACTGGCAAGATACTGTAATACCACCTACAGCAGGCAGTCACTTCAGGAAAGGTAGGTGCCTGTCTGTTCTGGACAACAGTGCAACTTGCATCGGTATGTAAATTGATTTAAGTTGTGCCAGACTTTAGGACTGTTAGCTTTT
The DNA here is from genome assembly GCF_001723895.1 of Crocodylus porosus. Lineage (NCBI taxonomy): Eukaryota > Metazoa > Chordata > Crocodylia > Crocodylidae > Crocodylus > Crocodylus porosus. Next base: position 45,740,962 of record NW_017728909.1, read on the forward strand.
TGGTGCAGTGACCATGTTTTTATTGCATCTGCTCAGCACTTACTGAATTGTCAATTCACACCTCCTATTAGCCTCTATCACCCACTTATTTTTTTTTCTTTTCTTTTTTTTTTTTTTTAGAAATTAGACCTTCTGGTCTTTGCACAGTTAAACTTAGTCTACAGTAGCCTACATTTTTGGAAAGAAGGAGGCAGCCAGGAAGATTTTTTGGGATGAAAGCCACTTTTGACAAATATAGAATTTTGCAGCACAGTACAGTGTGCTGTATTTTCCAGGGCTGTGTGAAGCTTCAGTCGTTGATTTGATTCGGAGGAGATTTGGCCCAATTCCACAGCCGAATCTGAATCAAATCAAGGACCCAGTAATCTCTTCGAATCAAATAGGAAGCCTCCGATTCGATTTGGAGCGATTCAATGATTCAGACACATACACAGCTTCATATGTTTTTTCTACGTACCTCGAGGTACGAGGCAGCTCATGAATGCTGAGATGGTGGGGCAGATGGAGCACCTTACAGGAGCACTGGGGGGGGGGGGGGAGGAGTCCCCAAAGCGCTCAGCGGCAGACCTGGAAGTGGACCAGAAACACTTCTGGTCCACTTCCAGGTCCACCACAGAGCATGTGGGGAACCACTCCCTCCAGCTCAACACCTGGTGCCTGCTGGGTCTGGAGGGGGACACCTTGAGGGTCCCTGTGCAATTTGTGGCAGACCAGGAAGTCGACTGGGAGTGGACAGGCCCCCCTGCGCTCCTCTGGGATGCTCCATCTGCCCCACCATCTCAGCGTTCATGAGCCGCGCCAGATACCTCGAGCTATGTAGAAAAAACATATAAAGCCGTGTCTACGGCACAATCCTTGATTCTCCGAATCAGAATCAGATCTTCAGATTCAGATTTGGCTGAATCGAATCGAATCACTGTCTCTCGAATTAGGCCAAATCCAAGTGAAATACAGCCTGCTTTGCACACCTGTAGTATTTTCTCTTTTTACATTTAGGCCTGTTCTTAATTTACCCCTGAACTGCCACAGGCCCCAGCTACAATGCACAGCCTTGCTATGCTTGTTTCACAAAGCACTGATCTTCTTGCACAGAAACAAGCCAGGAACAATATAAATGTAGGTATGATCATCTAATCTAAGACTACTATCGTGACCCAAACCATCATGTTCTGGCTCTGGCACATTCTCTTCTCTAGAATTTTTGTTGTAGAACTTGTCCTGTGACAGAAAATTTCTGACTAACCTGTGTTGCAGTACACATCCAAATGTCTATAGAAGGAAAAGTGAATCGTCTAGTAAACAATATAAATGATGGGGATTAACTAATATCTCTCTAGCACAGCTCTCTTTGTTCAGTCAATCAGTAGGAACAGGAAGAGGAAATACCTGTATTCCCAAGCCTATAAATGTAGACCACAATTTCTGCCAAGCTTTCCACAAATGTATTTGGTACTAATACCGGCTCCCAAGGCTTACTGCCATATTTATCTATAAATTGTTAGTCTTGTCCCCCACTCCTGTGAAACACACATTATAAATATTCAGAATGGTTGCCAAATATAATCACATGTCTGCACCATCAGAAATCATCAGGGACTCCAGAGCGTTTTAAGCTTATTAAAATGTACCCATTCGGTGTCCTGGATCCACAAGTCTTTACAGAAGAAATCCACAATGACATTTAGGCTCTGTGTTCATAGACCAGAGCACTCACAAAATCATTTTTTGATCCCTCTTTTTTAACTACTGTAAGAACAGAAAATTAACAAACTTTCAGCATCTAAATAAGAATGCATCAGAGCAGACTATTAATTGAGTCTATTAGAGCGTTCTAATCTGAACACTCCAGCTTCTTATGTATTCAGCATCCCTGCATTTTAAAATGGCAGCAGGAGCGCTTTACCTAAAGCTTTAGTTAAAGCGCCTCCACAGCCATTTTGAAATACAAGATGCTGAATGCACAAGACTCTGAGACTCCTGAGAGCCATTCTAATTAACACGCCCTACCCCCGTCCCCTGCCGTTATAACCCATCCACCCCAGAGACCTTAGATTCTGGCAAATCAAATGGGAAATGATTTTTTTTTTAAGTGAGAACCTTTCACTGAAAGTGCCCATTATTAATTTCCAGAACAACTGAAGTAGATAGTTGTTAGATCAAGCACTACACTTAGATTAGATTAGAGAGGAAGCCTAAGAGAACCAAAACCCCAATCTATTTCAGATCAAAACAGTACCTTGAATTGCATCAGGAATGTAGAATTTCTTTGCATGGGTCAGTGCCATTCTAAAATAGCATACCGCAACAAACTTCTGGCTTTAAAATAGTAAAGCTATCTGATTTCTACCAGACTATTTTGCAGATTAGCTGGGGTGTTTCATCATGCAACTTAACAAACTTCCATGCCATTTTCCAGTGGTACTCCTTGCTGGTTTTATGTGCCCCTGCATCTTTCTTTCCTTGTGCTTCATCACTTCCTGCCTTCAACCTATTCCTACCTCTAATCGCTCTTAAAATGTTTGATATGTATACAAGCAGGCACAAATATTAAGTATTTAGAAGATGTTAAAAATAAATGATCACTTACTCAAATTCTGTGGCATAATATTTAAAGAAGCCCACTAACAAGTCTCCAAGGCTTGATCCATTTTTGGAGAGATAAGGAGGAATGGTGCGTGGAGCTTGATGTACAAGGTGCAGCTGCATAGTAGAATCAAAAGATTCCTGTTGAAATAAGAAAGAATATAGCCTTAAATCTAACTCTTAAAGGAGACACCCCTACCCCCCGGCAAATCTGCCCATCATTTACTTGACAAATGAGGCCAAGAGTACTGATTTTCATTTACTGGCAAAGGGTCCTATTCTTCTTCTGCTCCCCTAAAGGAAATAGGTATTTCCCATTTAACTCGGGTCACAGGCATAAAACAAACTACCATAAGGTAAAGGATAATAGAGCCTTAAAACTATCAGCTCTTGTATTGCAACTGCCTGTGTGCATGCTCTTACTCTATCAAAAGTGCAATTTAACTCGCTTTTGATTGGGAGAAAGCTACTTAGTTTTCAGTGAGTTGTTATAAAGGAGCAGCTGACATGCTGTAAAGCCATGCTATCCTGTACTTTGCTACAGCTTGTACATGTGCCCATTCTTTCAATGAAACTCAGTACATGCAGAAAAATTAGGTGCTATGCAACTTCCTGTCCCCTCTATCCCTCTCCCCCTTCCCCCTTCTACTTAAGAACGGTGACAGCACAGAATCTCAAAACTTTAGTTTTTATTTGCTTACAAATTACAAATAGACAGAGTAGAACAGGAGAAACTATTTTGTGCTGAATTCCATGTTACCACCACCTCTCAGCTATAATTTCTCAAAAATGCAGTGTACATATATGCTCATTATCTGAAAGAGATCTGGCAATTGCCACACTAATTTTAAACTTGTATGTCAAATCTGTGTCTCCTGCATGCCCCCTTATCTCCTCATACAATAAATGCCAAAGATTTTAGGGTCTTCCACTCAAACCAGCAAACACCTAAATATATACATTTGGAGAATTTCTGTTGAAATGCATCATTTCTTTCAAAAAAGTTGGAGGCTGGCCACACAACAGCTGCCTTTTTTCATTACAAAGTTCTCCGTTAAAGATTAAGTGACTCATTACCTTCAGTGTCATATTTTATTTTACATAAAACCTTACATTTGAATATAATGAATCTGGATATTTGTACTTAAGCATGATACCCTAGAATAGCAACTAATATAATAAAGGCAGCTACCAATATTGTCATTTGAAGGCATATTCTACAAAGTTATGGCCTTTTCTTTAGAAAATAAAAAGAAGGAATTTGTACAGAACAGATTACTGCATGCTGCACATTCTTCTGCTGGACTGAGTTGTAAGGGGTAACATACAACTCAAACTTCTGTTCCTAGCTAATGCAATAGATTTGAAACTCCTGTAATACTTGTACATTTGATAAGTTTCTAGCTCCACTGCTGCCACATTGCTACTAAGTGTAGCACTTTTCGAAAAGGAAGAAAGATTTCCGAAGGCAATCTTGCACTAAGAAAGGGAGAGAATTAAATGACCTAAGGGTACTTCAGTCCCTGCTTTTCAGTAGCCTGTCATATTAGTGTGTCCGCTATGCTTAAAAAAACTGCATCAAGCTTTGCTTTCTTAAAAACTTAGCAATACTAGAATATTCCAAACACGTGACATGGAAATAACAACAACCAGGGGCAAAAAACCCCAAACAAACAGTCACACCTGCTCTGGTGGTTAGAGCTATAGAACAGGCCTTGCAACTTTCACTCCCACCTGCCTCCCCTCCAGCCTCCCCGAAACTCTGACAGACCTGATGGGTAATGCTGAACAATGCAACCTCTATGGTAAAGACCAGGCTACCAGTTGCCAAAAGATACTGCCTTCCACTCCACCTTATGTCACTTCATACATATCATGTTCTCACATACAGCACACCTTCCCCCCTCCCCCCCCCCCAAAAAAAACAAAACACAGCGGCTAGAAACGGCAGGATGACTTACATGCAAGAAATGCTATAAGAACAGGCTCTACAATTAACAGCAAAAGTGAAAGTAAAACTTGCTCAGGGCTCAGAGAGAGAGGACAAGGCGCAGGATCCCAAACTGCTGCTACTCACATTTAACACAATAATACACTGGGGTTTTTTTGTTTGTTTGTTTTTACCACGACAAAATGCAAGACAAAATGCAGGACAAGATTCAAGTGTCCATGTACATTGTCCTAGGATAAATCTTAAAAAGGTTCACAGAATAGCAAATACTAACAGTTTATCCCAAGGCATTACAGTACATCCTGAATAGTTATCCAGGGGCTGCATCATTGAATCAGTGGCAGAAAAGTAACAATGCATTCAGCTGCTCACTTAACCCTGATTCGGAAGGAGATGTGTGCATGCACCAATCCTAGGATATTTCTGTTCCAGGACGAACATAGCACAACTTGCCCAGGGAGAAATGAAACTAGCCTCAATTAGTTACTATGAGGAAAGCTTTTTTTCCCCCCCTTTAGTTTGCTTTTCAAAAACAAGGTGTGCTTTTTTGTTTGTTTGTTTATTCTGAAGTGGGCTGCATGTGAGAAAATACATTAGTTTGACAGATTGACCAGAACTCTCAGTCTAACAGACTCCTGATACACCGAGGAATGTAAATGATAACATGACATGCAGTCATATAGACATATAGATCCAAATGTGGAAGAACAGCTTTCCATACTTGTTTTAACCAGTTTTAATTATAAAAACTGTGAATGCTAACCCTATAGTTCATTATCATATCTAACTAGCATATACTATAAGCCTCAACATAGAGCAACAAGGGTTTTACTGTTACAGGTCAGAGTCTGAGGAGAATGGACTGGAGGGAGTGGGAAGGATGGCAACTGGCACGCAACCTTTAAGAATGCAAAATAAGGAGAGCAAAATGAAGGGTATTGCTGATACTTATCACCTCCACACATTTACAGACTTGCTATTGCTAGATACTTCTGAAAGTAAGGATAGGGGTTTATCACATGCTTTGTTTGTTTGTAGAGAAAACCAAGAGCTCCCTAACTACAAGAAAAGGTCTCACTGCAGAGTAATGGAGACCACACTCAGTTGCTGAAGATGGACTAAGGTATATTGCCACATTTATTTTTAAGAATAATAAACAGGCTATTTTCTTTCATACTGTTACTAGCTAACAGGGGACCCACTTTCCATGTTCAAGAACCATAAAAAGTATTGATCTAACTCAAGTAAAATTGCTTTAGAGACTGTAGCCATGTTGCTTTCTAAATTTTGTCTATTTGACTCGAGCTCAAAAAGAGAGTCAAGATTGCCAGGAAAATACTGTATTTACTTGAATCTAAAACAAGGGCTTTTTCCCCATTCAGTGTGGGTAAGTAGTCCCTCATCTTGGATTCAAGGTGAAAGCAGTTGCTGCAGTTGTGACTTGGGCTTCTGCACCTTCCACCACCATACTGTCTGATGCGGCTCCAGCTCTGGCTCCACTCCCTCCCAGGGCACAAGGGCACATGGAAGCTCCATAACCTGCTGGGCCCCGGGCCAGATCAGCAGTGGCAGCAGCTTCAGGCCTTGGGGCACTGCTTCATGGCCAGGCAGGGAACAGAACTTCTACATGTTCCATGCCCTCCCTGAAAGGGAATAGAGCTGGAGCCACATCTGACAGTAAGGAGTAGGAGAGGGAGGGGCAAGAAGGCTGTTTGTGTCGGGCCTCAAGACCTGCCCCCACTACTGATTTCACAGCTGTAGGAGTGGGGGGAGAGGGAATTTAAAGACAACATTCTGATAATTAGATTCTATACATAGAAAGTTCTAACATCATTATATGGTTTTTATATGTAGAATCTAATTATTGGGGGGTCATCTTAAATTCAAAGTCGTTTTTTGGATTCAGGTAAATTACGTAGTCTACTAGCAAAAAACAATCCTTCAATTAAAGATATTGTTAAAAATAAGTATGTATTATAAAACACAGGAAAAAGCCAAAAAAAAAAAACCAAACTAAGAAAGGAGAACAAGATATCAAAGGGCTTTATTTCAAAAAACACTGTTACATTTGGTGATCAAGCCTTAATGTAACATGTATTTACGGATGCTTTTAGCTGTTCATATCCAATTTTTTCAAGATATAGGCGTATGAATTATAATTACTTATATAATATCTATGTTGCTGGCTTCTTTACTGTATTTACTGCTTACTAATGGTCATTTAAGCACCAGAATAACAAATCTGAAGGACTCCTCATGTGAGAAGCAGAAAATGAACTATATCCAGAAGACTCAAAATGCCAAACACTATTCTTGGCAGATAAGATACAGTTCTTAAACTTTATGGAATAGGAGATCCATTCTCTAATTTCTCAGTGTGAATAAAAATAAGGATTTTTCCAAAAAAGTCATTAAAAAATGAAATCAGATTTTAAAAATGTAAATGATACTTTTTTATATAAAGCTCCTTTAAAAAACCAAAACAAGATGTGATTGTATTACAAAATAGAACAGTGGATTTACCATAGCCTTATACATTAATCTAAATAATATACCAAGTCAATGAGTCCTAATATACTTTAAACTAATGAGTTAAAGGTACTTTTTAAACCAAGAACACACAGAATCAGGAGGCACACATCTGACTGGTTTTTATGGTCAAACACAACATATTTATCACACAAGTATTAGTCACTGCATTTAAATATTTATCTTTAAAGTATCAGGATTGCCTTAATTGTAGAAACTACTCTAATTCTGGCCTAAAAACCCACCCAGTGGGTTCATCTACACATGCACTTTACTGTGGAATAGACTAATTAGCTCCATAATAAAGCAACGCCATCTACACCTGCACCAGTATTAAAGCACAGTAAACTAATTAACTCTTCCACAGGATAGTACAGTTGGGGACAGTACCATCTTATGAAGGAGAACTTTACTGCACTGAAACATGTGTAGACAGTGAACGGAGGTGTAACTTGCACCCAGTCAGCCAACGGCCTGCTCCACCCCAGCTCAAATTGCTGCCATCCCAGGAGCATGTGTAGATGCTGAGCTCAGAAGGAGTTTACTGTGGTGTGAACTGCTCCAGAGTTTATTGTGTTACATTAACTTCATGTGTAGATGCACCCAGTATTTCCAGTTACAGTTATACAAAAAAAGCTTTGCCTTAACTACTGAATAGGTTTATGCTAACATATATTAATTGCTTTAATAAATGCATAGTGAGGATTCTTCTGTTTAATAAAAGGTCCTACCAAAATGTAACCAAAAGATTAGTTGTAAATCACCCCAATACACAAATTTTGTTATGCCAACCAATAAAAAATAAAGCTTTATTTTGGAAAATAACCAAAAATAGAAAGCAGACTTAAAACCAATGATTTACAAATTGGATTTCATGTTAAAAAACAGTCAGTTAATTGAAAATACCTTCATTCTTCCATTCAAAGTTTAAAATGTGTACCAAATGGGTTTGACATTCCTGCTAAAAAGCATCTAAGAATTTGATAACATACCCACACCTCAAAGGTTTCTCAGAAACTCCATGAGGGTCATGGAGTTGTCACATGACAAATATCAAGCAAAATAAAGCTCTTTAAATATAAAGCTGAGCTTGCAAATTGTGTGTTCTTCTTGCTCCAACTACAGTCTCACCAAAGCCGAGTAGAGCAGAAGAATGACATCCTTAGTCTTGCTTGAGATGCATCAGTAGATGCATTCCAGTGTTTGATTTGATCGGCTAGTTACGGCATCACATTGGTGGCTCACGTTCACTCTGTGGTCTATCACAACCCCCCGGTCTCTTTCAAGTGGTGCTGGCAAGTGTAGCACTTCTGAGCCTGTGTGTTGAGGATTAATTCCCCCCAGATGGAGCACTTTACACTTCTCCGTATAAATGTCATCAGGTTAGGATATGCCCACCTTGCAAGCCTGTTCAGATCAGCCTGTATCCCCAGCCTGTCCTCGAGCGCGACTGCACTCCCCCATAAATTTGGTGTAGTCCATGAACATTACCAGTACACTTTTAATACCTGAACCCAAGTCATTGATGAATGTGTCAAAAAGCAGAGGTCCAAGTACTGAACCCTGAAGGATACCACTGGTCACCTTCCGCCATGTTGACACAGTTCCATCTATTAATACTCTCTGGGTCATACCTTGGAGCCAGTTACCTACCCACCTTGAGCCACTTCTGCTCATGGGCTGATTCTGGACTATAGAGCTCCTTACAGGCCAGATTCAGACCTGATGGTGGTGGGGGAGAAAGGGAGCAGTGGCAGTGTAGGAGTTAAGGCAGGCACTACTTGCCCTCCTGCCACCTGACACACATTGCCATTGGGGCTCCATAAAGAGGTATTTAGCTATAGAACCTCCACACTAATTCCCAACCCTTCCAGGAACCCTGCAAGCCAGGTGAAAAGGATCCAGAGGCCAGATCTTTGACACCCATGCCTTATAGAATTTATGGCTCCAAATGCCAAGTAGATAACACCATGCTTTCATGCTGAACAGAAGATAATATGGATACAATACATTGAACAGACATGACAACATGGTGCCTTCTCCTCAGTAGTGCTGAAATTTAGCATCCAAATTGTTATTTTCTGGTTTTATTATATTATTATCTGGGAGAAAAAGATCCACTTGCTATCATAAGCACTAAAACATTTTTTACTGAAAAGAGGGAAGTATGCCAACCTGGATTTTCAGAGATGAGAACTTCAGAGTTTCTTTTTAGCTGGCAGTTCAATTTCAGTGGATATGTATTTGATTTAAACAACTGGATTGTAAATAGGTGTGAATTTCTACTGGAAAGGAATATACTGTTTTTCTATGCAATATTAGAATGTGGATATGTATGGTCATGGGCAACTGAAAATAACCACAGATTTCTTAAATGGTTTTCTTTGGATGCTCATGTTTCTGTAAGTAGAACTTCTGTTTAGTGTTAAGAGGCAATCTAGAGGTAGGCAAAAGGCAGGGTAGAGATGCATCTCACAGACTAAGTCAATAAACACTTACAATATTATTATTATTTACCATATTAAACTTGAATCTAAGATAAGCAACCCTCCACCCCCAACATAGTGGAAAAGCCTCTCATCTTGGATTCAAGTACATGTGGAAGGGCAAGTAGCTGCTGAGGCTCCAACTCCAGCTCTAATCTGGTTTGGGGGTCGAAGTTGGAGCCACAGCCACTGCTTCCCCCAAACCACCTGCATCTCTGAAATTTCTGCCCTGTCCCTGTGCTGCCTGTCCCCCTACTTGTTAGCTTCTGTCACTGCTCCAGCTAGTTATGGAGCACAGAATCACTCTAGCCCCCTTGCAGTCATGCAACAGTGGTTAGGGTGGCAGCAGCTCTGGTCCTGGGTTGGAGGAGGAACAGGGGCTGGAACTGCAGGTATTACCACTGCTGCTGGGGAAGGGAGGAGGGGAGAGAGGGGGCAGCAGAATGACTTTGTGCCTCGAGCTGGAGACAGGGCTGCAACACAGGCTAAGTGGAAGGGGGCAAAGTGCAAGGGAAAGGTGCCAAAAGGGTGCAGGTGCTGCATGGGGGGGGAGGTAGGAGGGGAGAGGGGGCAGAGACAGATAGGAAGGAAGGGGGGAAGGAACAGGCAGCAATGGGGGCAGAGGCCAGGCCACTGAATTCCCCACACACTTTTTCACGTCTAGAATTTAAGTTATTGGAGCGGAGGGCAGAGGGGGCTTTTAAATTTTAAAAATGTCATGCTGGATGTGTGTCAATGCAGTATTAATTGACTATAGTAATGTGAAGTACACCTGAACATGTTAAACTACAAGTAAACGTTTTTCGGGTTATTTCTTACTTTGTTTTAATTTATTTGGAGTTTAGTTATCTAGTTAAATATAGTTTAAAAAACATTAATACTTAAATAACCATTATTCCTAGTGGAGAAAGGGGGGCAACAATGCATTTGCAATTTTCTGGCGTATTACAAAAAGCCATTTTTATTACCTTACTGCCTGATTTTGATTAGATTATTGTAGTAACATACTGTTTGAATTTACAATATTTAAAAAGAGATTAAATGATAAAAATATACTAATCATACAACCTCTATAATGCCTTGTCAAACAAAAAAAGATACCCATCCAAAAAACAGACAAACAAAAAACACTCATAATCGTGTCAAAACAGATTCCTACATTCAGCAGCATAACTTGGGTTGGATGAGCAGGGCACTAGCCCTGGACACCAATTTAATACGGACACCAGAACTGCACCCCCACCCTGTGAAGTCTGCACCCTGGCAACAAAAGCAGTCCCACAGCACTGCTTTTGTGGCAGCAGCCAGGTGCACAGACACCATGTTGCTGCCACAGGAGCAACAGCGGAGGTGTGCAGAACATACTGCAGCTGTAGCAGTAGCATCTCGAGACTGTTTCTGATTCCTCAGCATAGAGAAGACTCCTGTTCCTCCTTCCCACCCTTCCCCCCACCCTAGCATTCAGCAGCACCTTTCCCCACACCCACCTTAACTCTCCTGCAGCGTTTGGGGTTGCCCAGGGTACAAACCCTGCTCATTACATCTCTGCCCGCAAAATACTCTTCCCCCCCATAGAAACCAGCAGTTTTGCCACATTGAAAGTCCACAACAGAATTCTTGCATTTCACAGAAGTTCACCTACCTTTTCAGCCTATGACATGACAGTCTTCTTTTATTAATTCCACTGATTTAGATTTGTAAAGTGTTTTGATTGATGGTAAATACATGGTTAAAACAAACACTTGTCACATTGACACTATTTTTTCTTACAAGAAAAAGAAGAAACACTGTGGGAGTCGGTGAGAATTTCAAAAATATATCCCATACATAATGCTTAAATACTGCCACATGAGTGAACTTTGGCTAAGTGGCATAAAGTGCTGAAGTCTGAAGGCAAGTCCAGTTGCCTTTTAAACATTCAGACATAAAATGCATTTGTAACATAAGTAGGGGTTCACCAATAAAGAGTTTTTGGACCGATACCAATGGCTGATTATTAACAAGCCATACCGGCCAACATACAGCCTGGCCGCTTGGAGAGCAGCATCTGGCTGGTAAGTC
>NW_017728909.1:45752671-45787503 GCF_001723895.1 Crocodylus porosus
GGGAAGTGGGGGGGGTGGGGTGATAGAGATGCCTGAGGTAAGGGAGGAAGGCTAGGGCTTGTCTAGGTGGTGCCTCCTGCCACTGCCTCCACAAATCTGTGCACAAGGTGAAGGTGGGCTGCCACCATCCCAGTGCTGATGCCACTGCCCGCCTTGAACACAGCCTTGGCCAAACCCCCTCACCGGGAAGAGCTTGCGGGGAGGGGAGTGGTGCATGACCAAATGCAGAGCAATGGCAGCCCAGGTTGGTACATGGTAGCATTTTGTCCCTGCCTGCCTGTGCATACTACCTAGAGCAGGGGTGAGCAAAATGCAGCCTGCGGGCGAGATGTGGCCCACCAGGCCATTCTATCTGGCCTGTGGGGCCCCTAAAGAATTTAGAAAATTAATATTTATATGTCCCTCACTGCCAGTCATGCAGCCCTCAATGGCTTGCTAAAACTCATTAAGTGGCCCTCTGCCTGAAATAATTGCCCACCCCTGCCCTAGAACCTTCTCAAGTACCCCTGGTTGACAACCCTTGCAATATAGTAAGAGCAGCTAGCTACCATTATTAACATACTAAAGCAAACAGAGAAAAATAGGATGGACATAAGATACGAAAACTACAGTTGGAAGAAATTTGGGAGCGTTTATGAAGGGACAGATATGAAGAAGAAATTTGAAATGAGTAATCCATGAGTAGTAAAGCTCTCTTAACAATTTAAGTTCAAAATATATCTATTTGGCCATTTTTCTTTCTTATTCCCTCTCCTACCCCCAAATATCTATAAAGAGGTAGCTACTATTTCTAGGAAGCATTCAACTCAGGTTAAGGCTCTATCAATTATGGCCCTGATCCTTCAGTAATTGGACCCTTATGCATATGTAGTTTCATGGAAAGCAACGGAATGGTGTTTGGATACATAAAGAAAATATTGAGAAGCACGTTTCCCTTTGTGAAACTGAAACCTAATTTCAAGAGAAGTCTCATAAGAAACCCCATATTAAATGGACACTGTTTGTTCCTTGCTAGTCTAGAAATATGAGCAAAGAAAAGGATCCAAATGACTCAACACCTATGCAGTTGGCTCAATCCCTGGTCTTTCTTGCTGCTGAGAGATGGCAACAAATTCTGAAATGAAAGCATTTCTGAAGTAGTATTCTGTATATGAAACAATTTTTCAGCTCAGTACATAGTGAGATAGGTGTACAGCTCCCACGTGTAATATTTTTTGATTCTACGCAAAACATTTTCTTAAGTAACTGAAATGGTGTATTAAGCAATGGTCAGGATTAGTAAATAAGCGTTCAGACACATGAATAATTGTCAGTGTCTAATCACTACAGTCACAGAATAGTCTTCATTTTACCCAAAACTGATATTTAAATACCACATTTTTATATACATCATATGATGAAACAATAACTTCTAAGAAATACTTACAGGGTAATTTTTTTGGAGCGATGGAAGGATGGGCTCAGGTAGGGCTATAAAAAAAAGTAGTGTGTAAAATCAGCAACTTTATTCACAGAAAACAATATTACATTAGCTAAACCAGAGAGACTTTTATCAGAGTTCATGATAGAACTGCTAACTCTGAATTTCATTTTCAGGTATTATGTAATTTTTTTAAAAACTGTACCTGTTTCATATCATATTGTTTAAAAAGGTACTAATTTAACTGAAGGTATTACCAACATAAAATGTTTTTTCTACAAATAAAAATAAGAGTCCTCAGACAGCTAAATATTATTTGAATTCTGAAATTTATGCTAATTCACTGCTGCAGGATTCTTATTTAGGCTCAGAAAATGCCACTACTAAAATATCTGCATCTACCTTAACACATTCATAGCATAATATTGGCTAAAAACACATCCTTGGTTAAAAACACATTTATTGAAATAATGTACCATTATGCATCACCAAAAGCACCATAAAATAGAAATGTTCCATCCATCAAATAGCCATTTCTGACACAAGTCATACACCAATTATGTTATGTTCTGTTAGCTTCTTTACTACTTAGGAGTGGACTAAAGCCACGTAAGTAAACACAAATCTTCTGAAGTTTTATAAAATCTAGTAGTACAGAAAATACATACACTCCAAAAGAAATAGCATAAAAATAATGGGGCAAGTATTCATTTTCCAGCTCAGATGCTGTTACACATCAGTGAGAGTAAAAAAGCTACGCAGTTGGGTTTCTTTTTAGTATTCGTGTCCCATTCAATCCTTATTAGCAGCTGCAGATCTTGTAGATAACTCCTTGTGGTACTAAAGCTATAATATCACTCCATCAGCATGTCTTTAAAATAGCTCATCTATACTATTCCTCAGGGAGAACAGTAATTAAGTTCAGCATCTAGATGCCCAACTTGGAATTATCAGCTCACTCCTCAAACTGGCTTTCATAGGAGAATACTTGGTACGGTAATCTTTGTTTTGGGGATCCAAGATTTAAGAGCAACAGAACTCTCAGCAATGACTTGCTCTTCTTAAAAAAAATAAAAATAAAAAAATACTACAGTAATTTATGGGGCTGCTAGGAATATGATCACAGCTGTTTCAATGTTCAAGCTTTCCCTTGCTTGTAGGTGTTAGAAGATGCAGAGGAGCTTGGAGATTTCCCAAAAATCCTAGAATACTGAGAACAAAGGAAACAAACTGAGCAATCGGCACTCTCCAGATATGTTCAACTAAATCTCCATCACACATCAAGAGACTGGGGTTTTATTGGGTGGGGAGTGGGGCAGAGGAGGGAGGAGGAAGGACAGGACCTCTTACCAGTAACATTTGCCACTTGCATTCTTCTTTCCCCCCATGGCAGAGTGAAGTTGGACCTGTTGCCTGGAGAAAGGCTAATGCTCAAGAAACAAGTGCATCTATAAAATAAACTCAAGCCATACTCCCCCTAATACTAAAAGGCTTGTACGTTAGTCCAGTGCACAAAGGGAAAAATAACCAATGAAAAGAACAGGACAGATTTGGCTATACTAGGGAAGAAAGGGACTCAATTTACTAGCAAGTGAAACATTTTAAACTTTTTCCTCCCAGTACCTTTCCCTACACAAATGTATAGTGTAAGTATAAAATTAGGCAAGATAAGTTGTTAACAGAACTCCCATGCCATTGGTGGTGACGAACTAGTTAACGTTATAGTAACAAAACATTAGGAAGACAAAATAGCTGGTAGCTATGTGTATATCCAGATGCTCATCTCACCTTTTTCAGCACAGCAACTTGCAATTACATAGGTAAAAAGCCTACCAAACAACAGTGATGGATTGCTGGTACTTCATGGGAATTAGGTAATCACATGCTGCCTCCCCAACTAGTTTTTAACTGTTTAATTGCATTAAGCAGGCAGAAAAATAAATTTATTTGTCCTTAATATTTTTCCACAAGCATGTGACACTGAAACCTGAGCTTGCTTTCTTTACATAGACACCTCTGAAGAAACTCAAAGAATACCACAACATCAGATAGTCATAGTAGGACAGATTAAATGTTACATTAAGTGCCTAACAACTCTGGCCAAACATTAATACTAGGCACACCGTTTGACACTACAGAATTGAAAGGTAACCTGCCATGACTGTCCTGGAAAGTGGCATACACCTTACAATTACTATACTTATAGATGATGTACTATGAAATAGGATCAAAATAGCTTTTCTTGATAATTTGCTAAATTGACATAGAAAAACTTGCAGCACCAGTATCCTGGAGATATTTAAGCAGTTAGTTATGTGGAATGGGCTGAAGAGCTAGCTTCAAGGCCAAAGTGATTAGCCATCTGATCTACCTATAGAAAATAAAACCTCGGCAAACTGAAAAACAGTGAACTGATGACAAAGTGAATATTCACACACCATTTATTCATAAATTTTATCATTCATGGCCACAGATGAGCATGGTAGAATTAAAAAAAAAAAAAAAAAAAAAGACTGGATACTTAAATAGTTAACAGACGTATTCAGAGTTGCATTAGAAAGAACTGAAGTTTGGAAGTAACATTTATATTTCTTGGGGAATTGAAACAGATGATCCTTGAGGTCTTTTGCAAAATGAAGATTTTAGGGCATAAATCAATTTCTAATGGCATTATAAAAAAGATGTACGGGTGAGTTACTTCATTAAACATACATGCTTCAGGGTTTTCTGCAATTTTCTCCGAAACATTTGTTGGAAGATGGGATACAGAATGAGATGACACACTGATTTGATACGGATTCAAAACTCTTAAGTAGGAAGGGCAATTTCAGAGAAGATACACAGGGACTCCTCTAACAAAACAAACTACGTGCAAGGGGATAAAATAATTGGAACGCGAGCTTAGTCTCTACATTTATAAAAATTTCTCTGAACTGGACAATCTTCAACAAGGAGTTTCAACTCTACTGCATAAAGCTTTTCCAAATAAGACATACATTCAACATCCCAATACAAAAACTGCAATAAAAACAAAGTTGTGGAAGTCTACACATCCCTGTTGTTCATGCTCACTGGGAATACACCAGTCTCTTCATGAAAGACAATAGTTAGGAAACTTTGTGGTCTTGAGCTATGTATGCCAGAATTCAAATCTAACCCAGTTGTTGTGTTCTTGGGATATCATAACAGAGACAACCCAACCATACAACCCTCCCTTAGAAGCCTCTGGAGAAGTTTCTGAACACAAAAAATAAAGGGACGGTTATCTTTTCTCCCCTTTACAATAAGTAGATTTGTTTATGCCGAGCTTGAGTTTACTTTCTAAAGCACACAAGGCTGAAGTACATTTTTACTGAGAATATATGTCTCCAGAGAACAGGTCCATCCTCGCTACATCAGAGAAAACACTAAGAAAATGGAATAAGAATAAAATTTTACTTTATCCTCTGCTTTTTCCATCAGGTACAGGATACTAGCTAATGTTACATGTAAGGAAAAAGAAAATCTATACAAATACTTTTTTAAAGACACAATATATGTGTCTTTTTAAAAAAAAAAGCAATCTCCAATACTAAAAGAATACTTACTTTGTAAATAGTGCAAAACCATCAACACAAGACTATAGCTGCTTAAAGTACCACGACTGGCATCGTTAATGTCATGAAAATTTGCCCACTTCTTCACAACAAGTACTAATGGACGAACTCGATTCTCAACTGTAAGCAAAACAAATGCTCATCAAGTAGGGCAATTTAGGACATTTGATCTGCAATTGTCAATGAGGAAGGCTTTTTTAATTACCTTTGGGTTAACATTTGACTACCTGATATAATTTTGCACTCACCTTTTACAGCCTATTAAAGAATCTCACTAGTTAATCCTAATGAGGATTTTAGGATTAATCCAATCCTAATGTTCATCTTAGCAGGACAGAAAAAATTACTTGTATTTATTAGAAAAATTCTGGCCTTTGAATAATAAGGTCCACAGATCAATTATAACAGGTGCCTCCAGCAAGCTTGCAGGCTGGAGGAAAAACTAGACTTGTCATACAATGTTGTAGTAGAGGTCTAGAATGCTACTGTAGCCATGATGATCCAAGAAAGACTTGAGAAGCAAGGGGTTTCTGACGATACCTGTTACAGAACTAACTATAAAGTTGGGAGAGAGAGATCAGACAAGCTTTCAGACACAACGTGTCCTTCTTCTCATCTAAGAAAGAAGCTTCTTTCTTCCAAAAAGCACTTTAAAAGCTTGTCTAAAATCTCTCCCAACCACATTAGTTAATCCAATAAGAGATTCCTTCAAAAAGCACTTGCTTATGTCAAGCAATGTCAGCAAGGGAGTGTCCTCATTCCTGAAGTACCCTCCAGCTGAGATATCTGCCACAATCAGCATAACTCAAATAGCTAATTTAGAAAGTTATCTTATGTAAAAAACCTTTTTTCTTGTCCAAAATAACCAACCAGAAAACAAACAGAAAGAAAAAAAAGAAGAAACCAACACATGTAAGAATTTCTCTTGCTGCAGGTCAATTTTCCATCTCTATCTGGATGATCTATTTGTCCCCAGTATGGGCAGAATCTGCCAAGCTTATCACTCAAAGTTAATTTACAGGTTAGAAGAGGTAAGTTTTCCTGTTCTTTTTTGTGCCAAAACCCACAAACCTATTACCATGGGATTTTTATAGTAGTGTGCCTCTAGGGTAGGAACCAGTATTATGTTTAAATACGAACTTCCAAATGAAGAATATAGCCTCAGTCTTCCCTGAATACCATGACATGGAGAACACATCTGCCAGAAGTAGTGAAGTGGAGTTGGCTACAATCAATATCCAGAATCTAATGAGCTGATGGTAGTCTAGCAGATCTCACAACAGAAGACAAGGCTTTTTCTGCCCCAAAGTCATCAATTTTCCTGATGTCCAGATGTAAATATTTAAAGCAGGAATGTTTCTTGAATTTATGCATGGCAAATGCTGCGACAACTGTGAAGACTGCTTGTCTGACTTCAAAGTATAATATTGGTTCTTAAAAGAAAAGGCCCCCAACTTCAAATATCTAAAAAGACCCACTAACTGATGATAGCAACTATTGGGAAACCTACTGCAATGGGTAGGTGCAATATACCTAGGTAGCACTGCAACAAACAAAATATTCCAAGATCATGCTTCTGATGTTGTGAAGTTAAAATTGATACCTAAGGAAGCTTTTAATTTTGAGACTGAATTCCCTGAGGAGATTATAACAAAGTGACCTTGTTTTTGCTTGGACACCACTTACACAGCCACAATACAGTTTTCCTGAGGGAGTCAAAGGCTACACTTCACTGGTTTAAACAAGGTAGTTAAACTTTGCACTTTAGAGCAACCAGTAAAATAAGTATTCTCTATTGATTTGTTCTCTGGGCCCATGAGAGCAATAATCTTCTCATACAAGTACTTATTTTAACCCTATCTGAACCTGGACAGAGGATTTCTCACAGTAGCGGGCTTTCTCTGTAATGCAGACATCTGAAGATCCAGTGCTATTTTAATATCAAGCTCTTCAGCCAGCCTTCAACTACAAAGGTAAAAATATCATTGCTACCACGCTCTTGTTCCTATATTTTGAACAAGCTGAGAAGGTAACAGAAAACAGAGAATGACCTACAAAAGGACCCTAAACCCAGGTTTGTGAGTTTGCATCCTTCATGCCTTTGCATCTTGGGACCTCTCACAAAGGCAACACAAGCAGCTTTATGTATTATTTGCACACAAAGAAACTGATCATCACCCCACCAAATAGGTATTTCTGGGTATAGGTGCTACACAGCTAATCTGATCTTTGCCATGAAAGTCTTGGTTTATCTGCCTCTTAGATGGGCAGCGTACATTACAGAGGAAAAACGCAACAAAAAAACAAAAACAAAAATAATCTTTCCTTCCTTTAGGACAAAAGAACTTTTCTTTGCAGTAGGGCCGACAGTGTTCTTCACAATTATGAAAACCACATTAGACAAGCTAACTGTTGCTACCAGAATGAGGCTCTTATCCACAGAAGTGCACCAAGTCTTCAATTTATTAAGGAAATGCTGTGTTCTTTCCAATTCCTTTTGCTGAACTAAGGATCCCTTCAACAAGTGTACCATCACATCCTTTAGATTCACCAGCTGCTGGAGCAAAGGATACATGGTTGGAGCTCATCTCAAGACAAGGCAACATACAGAGAATTACTGGGTAGGTTTCATATAAGCACTCAGTCACTGAAGCATGCTTATGCACCAAATCAGAATTCTGAACAGGTTCCAATAAAAGTTGTATCTGGTTTCTGTGATGCTACTTGTTTTCCATGATGGCAGTCTTCCTTTGATTAATACTGTTCTGTGATGAAGTCTTGCAGTAATCATCCTCAGCCTAAGCTTATCATCTGCTTCCCTGGCAGCAAGTATATAGTCATTAAGCACAATGCAGTACCACTGAGAGATGCCCAAACTGATACTCCAGCTAGCTGGTTTAAAGCTCAAAGCAGTATGTTAACATTGTTTTCCACCTTGGCTAATTAGCAACGTTCTTCACAAAGCTGTATAGGCATATCCCCCCATATATCTAAATTTATTGTAGGACATCCCAGGAACCATGTTACTCTGTTGTATTTCTTCATCTCTCTCTTTATACAGAGACCCAAGAGGAAAGATTGTGCAGAAAGAGAAGTATAATTTCTTTTTATGTAAGTCAATATTATTGCTACCATGAGTACACTCTTCCTGAGGATATGCAACATCAAGTGATAAGACAGGAAAAAGAAGAAAGCTGCTGTTCATATGAAAAAATATCAAAGGATTGTTTGACAATAGTAAAAACAGGAAAGCTTTGAAATGAAGTCTTCTCAGGAATTTTTGGAACTTTCAGACAGAGCTGTACTCCCCAGTTCCCCAAGATAAGAAACCAGATGGAGAGAAGACTGAAAAGCCTTTCCATGGATTGCAGAAACTTGGAACATGACAAAACATTTTCCTGAAAATTTTTACCAAACTCCGTAGACCACCCTTCTGGAGAAAGGTCAATAATCTCAGCTGACTAGAGCCAGAAACAGTGCTCTTTTTACCCCCAGACTGAAAGAGCTTAACATCAATTATTTAATTTCAGACCAATTCAGGCTGGGAACCATGTGGAAGACTGAGACAACTGGACAGCTGCGGACCTTGTACTTCTTCCATCTACAACCTGTAGGGAAATATTCGTTCTTCCTGTATTTCATGTAGCACTTCATCCTGGCCTATGATGCATATGCCTTTCCATAATGTCTATCAATAGTCAGGATTGTAAATCAACTCTTGCAAGGCTGAACAGGCTTATCTTCCCATACCAATTTCTAGTGCGTCTCTAACCTATATGGGCACTGTTTTGTCTGAGCCAACCAACTCCAAGGGGCAAGCCTTATGTACCTTCATAAAGTAGACTTGATTCTAGCTATATCCTTCCCCTCTGCACCCTCTTGTCCAACCCACCAGACACCCGTCCTTTGGCCATGTGATGCGTTTTGAGAGGGATTGTAATAGCAGTGCTGGGAACTCATGTTAGCATTATTTGTACAATGACAGTTTGTATTTGTTTAGTCCAAAGTCACCCAGAATATCTCATGCCAAAAGTAAGGGACTGAGGCAACATTCAACTGGACATGGCTGCCTGCACAGTTACTGTATAGTAGGAACACCACTTGGTTAGGAAAGTAGAGTCCTTAACCACTGGGAAAAACAGCCACATTATCTTCATCAATGACACCACGTTAAATTTGAGTAGAGCAAACTGAGAAACTTTCTAGCTATA
Organism: Crocodylus porosus; assembly: GCF_001723895.1. Taxonomy (NCBI): domain Eukaryota; kingdom Metazoa; phylum Chordata; order Crocodylia; family Crocodylidae; genus Crocodylus; species Crocodylus porosus. The sequence continues at coordinate 45,761,899 of NW_017728909.1, forward strand.
TAAAGATAGAGGCTGGGACAGAAAAAAAAAAGGAGTGGACCAAGTGAACTGGTTCTTCCAAATATGGACTGCTGTTCTGCTTATTGCTCCATAGTGATCTGCTGGAGACAAGGCATAAAAACCTTCAAGAGGAAGTAAAAATAATGTGGACATTTTGGCATGGTGAGATGACCCACAATAACAAGCCAATAATTTTCCTATCTTTCAGTTCTGTGGAAAGCCGCTAAAGAAAGGTCTATTTTCCAAAGTGCATAAAACATTAAGAGCTTGTTTGGGAAAGCTAAAGACCACTTATGAGCATACTAAATATTCTAAAACTAAGCTGGTTGAAAAAATGGACATTCTTCCAATGGGCTGGAGTTGGGAAGAGACATTGTGCATTTTATTTATCTCAGACTGATTTATATTGCTTGTATTTGGATGTGGAATATGGCATAGGTCCAAATGTAAGCTACTTAAAAGAATTAAGGCAGGGGGGTCAGCAACGTTTTTGGCTGGAGTAACAAAAACACCCCAACCTCAACCCACACCTTGACTTGGCGTGCAAGAGGCAGAGGACAGGGGAGCAGTGAGGGGTCTGATTCTTGTTGCTAGAGCTGAGTGCATGCATGCCTCCAGATAGATAGCAGAGCAGGGGCCGGGGTTGTAGTGCCCCAGCTTCTTCCCTGTCATGCACCCCAAGGCACACATGCATCTGCCACTGCCACAAAGCCAATGAATACCAGGGCTCTAGACCCAGGTGCAGCTGTTTGCAGCTTTCCCACTGCCTGTTGCAGCTGCCCAGAGCCCAGGCTGGCTGTGGCAGGCAGCCAAGAGGCTACAAGAAGCTGCACCAGGCTCCAGAGCCCCAACTAGGCAGTAGTTACATGTGTGCCTTGGGGTGCACAGCCAGAAAGAGGCCTGGAGCAGTGCATGCAGCTGCTGCCACCATGGAGCATGGCTGGGGATCCAGAGGCCAGTGCAGCTGTTTGCAGCCTTTCGGCTGCCTTCCACAGCCAGCCCAAGCCATGGGCAACAGAGTTGGCAACAGAAAATGCAGGAAGACCTACAAAAGGACCCTACCCAGGCTTTTAAGTTTGCATCGTTCATGACTTTGCATCCTGGGACCTCCCACAAAGGCACCACAAGCAGCTTTATGTATTATTTGCACATATAAAGAAATTGATCATCACCCCACCAAATAGGCGATTTCTGGGTATAGGAGCTACACAGCTAATCTGACTTTTGCCATGAAGGTCTTGGTTTATCTGCCTCCTAGATGGGCAGTGTACATTATAAAGGAAAAAAAAGCAAAAAAATCCTTTCCTTCTCTTAAGACAAGAGAAATTTTCTTTGCAGTAGGATCAACTGTGTTCTTCACAGTTATTATGAAAGCCATATTAAACAAGCTAACTGTTGCTACCAGAAGGAGGCTGTTATCCACAGGAGTAGTGCACCAAGTCTTCAATTCAAGTCTGCAAGCAGCCTGGGATCCGTGGCCAGTGGCAGCTACCCAGAAACTGATCCAGCTGTGGCATGCTGAGCAAAATGGCCTTGCATGCCATGCTCTGGCACGGGTGCTGGGTTGGCTGACCCCTGAATTAGAGTGTCTATGGTTTGGTCTTCCACATTCATTTGCCAAGCTGCATTTTGCATTTTGTGAAAATGAACACCAAAACCAGGCACTGCAAATTATCCTTCCTGCTGCCTTCTCTGAAGGTGAGCAAGGATGAGCTCTGATTTTATGATTTCTTTAATGGGAGTTTGCCCCTCATAATCCTGGTTCCAACTAGAGATGGCATTCTACCCACAGCTATTCTATCTGACCAATCAGACTCAAGAACAGAGGCCAAAATACTTACAGAAGCTTTCTTTTGCCTCTGGCTTTTCTCAGTTTAACTCTTCCTGAAGCCTGTTAGGATGCCAGCTGCTCCAATTGCCCTAAGCAGGGGAAATGGAACAGAAGAGCCAAATCTCCCCAAATACAACCCTAGGATATGACTGGGAATTAGACAAACTTCAGTGAACCAAAATGTTAGTCTAAAACTTGAAAACAATTGGAATCCCTCCCCCCCCCCAAAAAAAACAAAAACCAAAACAGACAAACAAACAAACCCAAAACAAAACTGCAGCAGTAAGGTCTGTGCGACACCCCAGCTGCCATGGGGGAAGAGAAAAAGGGCAGATCGGAGGGAAGGACACAGTTATCAAGAAATGAAGTGTTCCCACTTGCTACCAATGCCCAACAGACCTAGTTCTGCCCTTCACACAGCAAGCAAGCTGAAGCAACCATTGAAATGGACCTGTGGACTTTAACATAACAGAAGAATTAAACTGTGGCACTTGAAACTTTTGCAAGTTACAGAAGTACTGACTAGTTACATTAAACATTAGTTCTACCCATACACTTGATCTGTTAAGATCTGTGGGTAACAAGAAACAAGAAGTATTATAGTTATCTTAGTATTAAAGATTAAAAGAGGTAACATCTCAACAGGACTAGATTCTAATGCATTTATTACAGAAGTTTCTATCAAGACTGAAATGCTACTTTCAAGTAAGAGAACATTCTCTGGGAAAAATAAAAATAAGGACAACTTACTGTATGCATAGGTTCTGAGAAGGAATGTATTTCTTATTCCTACAACATTGTTTACATTCAAGTCAAACTCCACACAGCTATGGGGAGGGAAAAACAAAACAAAACAAAAAAAGAGAATCAAATTTTATCACGCATTTAAAAAAAAAGTCAACCTGAATATATTGTATATTTTACTACCTATCTAATGACAATGCTAACACCACTATTAATCTGGAAACGTGAGTTTAATGGAACCTCTGGACATTTGCTTTTTGGGTCAATAAAAAGTAGGAGGCCATGAAGAAAGCCATTTGCTTTACTACTCTCCATGCCCCAATGGTGGGCTTGAATTCAACTGTCATATACAAACAATGTTGGAACAGAGTTGTATCAATTAGACAAAAACAGAGCAAAAATCGCAGCTTACTACTTCTTTGATATCAGCCTACCTTTCCTCTGACTAACCTTAAAATATAGGATCATTTACTAAACACACATTTGATGAAATGTGATGAAGCATCTTTTGGAGTCATTTAGGATTCTCTGAAGTTTTAGTTGGGAGTATAGTCCTAAGGAAAGCAGAAGGAAAACACAACTAGAAGAAGCTAGAAAAGTGCAAATTTTTCCATCTTATGAGTACATAGATTCAACTGATCCTCCTTTTGGAACTCATCAACGAAGCGGTAACACTTCTAGTATCCTTCATATGTGTCTCTGGTTAGAAATCAGAATGACACACTTTAGACTACTTGTTTTGTGCAAAATACACAAGACTCACTATTAAAAAAAAAAATCTCCACTGTGGTACTAGTTTAGTGTGCAAAATGTTTAAAAAAAAGTCTTTCATGTTATTAGCATAAAGCAAGAAAAAAGTACACCATGCCTATTACTACTTCCTGAAAAACTGTAATTGCAATACCAGCATGAGAGTCAAATGATCTAGATTAACAACATCTGCATTTACAGTCAACCAAGTATAGCAGCATTTCAGTCTGTAACAGAAAGGGTACACTAGCTGCATGCACTAGTCCTAAACTAGAGGAGGGGCTGACATCATTTTTGGCCAGTGCCAAAAACACCCCAACCTTGACTTGTAAGATGTTGGTATACTGGGGCAGATGGCGGGGGAGCCACAAGGGGCCCAAACTTTGTTGTGGCAGCGCAGCACCAGCCCCTTCCCCACCATCTGCCCTGAGGTGCATATGCAACTGCCACCAGCAACAAGGCAGGTCAGGGCTCAGCAAACTTTGGAGCAGCACCTCTCAGCCTCCTGCCACATCTGGCCTGAGCTCTGGGCAGGCTTCTGCCACCCACAACGGAGCCTGGGCTACTCACAGCAGGGAAGGTGCAAGAAGCTGTACTGAGGTCTGTGGAGCCCTGGCCTGGCTCATTGCTGGTAGCAGGTGACAAGTGCCTTGGGGCTGATGGTAGAGGAGCTGCAAGAGGCCTGATCCTTGTGGCAGCGGAGCCCTGACCCCTTCCCAGCCATCAATTCCAAACAAAATGCCTTCTTGCACATATGCTAGGAGTTGCCTACCCCTGCATTAGAGGTTCGCACTTACCAGTCAAATATCCTTATCATGCTTTAATTTTAACGCCCATATTTCATTCACAGAGCCTTTATTTGGCAAAGGATTCCTTTGATATTCTATTTACGTTCCCCTAATAAAAACTTAATCTTATAAACGTTTAAACTGGTGGAAAAACAAGCATGCGAATTAAACAAACTATCAATTCTAAGAAGCTGCAGAACGTTCTACATTGGAAAAGGACTCTATGTCAATAATCACTTTAAAATAACCCACTACATTATGTGTTATACTATTAGCTAATTATATCAAGATTACATCTTACTCTTGTAGAAGCCGTAAGAGAGTAATAAAGCATCAAAAAATAAAATAAAATATCAGTGGAACAGGAAATTAGTAAGTTTGAGTTAGCTGTTATAGGTAAGTGTGCAAACACCACCAGAAATGTAACTGGCACACAGAACTCCAAGTCACTGAACTACATTTGCTCCCCAGTAATCAACCCCATTAAGAAAGTCTGATGTTTATCAGAGTGCCAATTAAGCAAGTTCCACTGCATGGGTAATATGAGAATTTAACAGGTGTTATAACCATACAATCAAAAATGCATTGTGTAGTTGGGAGCCAAGGTCATCTATCAAAAGCAGCAAGTATTTGAAAAATTTGCCTGTACACTCAAGCAAGGTGAACAGGAAGCTTTTACAGCCTTTTCACAACAGAGATGCCAACAAATATGAAGAAAACTTTACGCTATTGCTGTTTAACAAAGATCCGAGCAGTGGCAGGTAACAAGCACTGGAATTCTTTGCTAGAAAACAGAACTCAAAAATGAAGGCTGAACGAGGGGCTGAATAGCAGGGATATTTCCTCACCCATGCAGCATCCAGGAAGCTGTGGAATAGGAGAGGAAAAAGAGAAGGTAAATGTTCCTTCTCTTTTCAGCTACCAAGTATGCAAGCTGGGTGGCAGGTTGCAAATTTTAGATATCTGAAAGCTATTGACACAAAACATGAAGCTCCTATACAGGCTAGTGAAATAGCACACATACTGGAATTCCATCACTGTCTCTTTCCCTTTTCCAGCAGTTGTGGAGGGAAGATGGACTTGTGTATCTTGCTCACTTTTGAAACTCTCTGAATGGGGATGCATACATATATGATGATGGAGAATGCGGAAGAGAAAAAGGCTGACAATAGTTGGAAAAGTATAGTATTTAGTAAATGAAGTGAGGGTGGAAGAAGTACACGATCAGGGAAAGATAATTTAACAGAAGGAGAAAAAACAGGGAAAATGGGGAAGACACTAAAATCATTCAGGAAAGTTGTGAAGTGACCAAGTTTTTCTTATCCTTTTTACAATTAGAGCAAATCAAAGAAAGGAAATATAACAAAATACGTTGTGTTGCTTAACTGTGGCCAACAGCGTTACAATTATACATATAAGAACAGCAAAACACAGTTTCATTCTTGTAAACTGCTGGGGACACAGTAGCCTTGGCTTCTCATCTAATTTGTTTATGCCTTGAACTAGTTGTTAACAAGCAAATTCTTCTGAATCCTGATTACCAAGAATTTGCATTTTGTGGATCATTGTTAGTTAGATTATAATAATTTAGACTGCATTAGCATTAGATGAAATTTTAAGTATTCATAATACATAATTTATAATATAACACATGTAAATTTATCAATTTGTTTAATGTCATAGCCATACTTACCAGGCATTTTTAAAGGGTTTTTTTTTTTTTTTTTTTTTTTTTTTTTTTTTATATTTTGCTCTTTTTCTAAATGGGACCTTTTGTTTTTTTTTTTTTTTTTTTTTTTAAAGGGTTTTTTTTTTTTTTTTTTTTTTTTTAAAGGGTTTTTTTTTTTTTTTTTTTTTTTTTTTTAATATAGTAACCTAAACATTTAAAGTACCTGGGATATACTACTAATTTTTTTATATAAAAAGCTACCTACTGTGGTATTTGGACAAACTTCTCATAATTTAAGTAATTCACTACATGGATACAATTATTTAATTTATACCTACAGTTAACTGCCTACATTTAAATATTAATTTTACGTGATCTTAGTATCATGATTCAGTCTTAGGCCCTACCCAGGGCAAAACCCTATTTCTCCAATGCTTCTAGCTATTCAGAACCTTAAAATATGTGGAAAAAGTAAATTCTGAAGTATTCTGCATTTTACAGAATTATAATACAGCAATACGGGAAGGTAAGCACTAATGAAAACAGAGATGATGTATTTTATAGTACTAGAGTAAGGCTTTTTCATCCTATCCACTCTTAAAAGGCCTAGTCCAATAGTTTTTTTTTTTCCTTTTTCAATGGCCAAGTAGACTGGGGAGCAGGAGGAGAAAAAGTGGGGCCACCAGAGCTCATATCAAAAACTATTCTTATTAAGAATACAGGTTTCCCTCGATTTATGCAGTACATGAGTTCCCAGAAAACTGCACATAAATCGAATTTGCATAAAGGAAACCCAGTTTACAATGTAAGAAATAGGGATACATCCTCATGGTGGTGAGGAAGGGAAGAAGTAAGGCTGGGACTAGGGAAGGGGCAGGGAGGGGAAGGGGTGCAGCACAGCCCATCCGCAGCTTCCCTGGGCTGCGTCAGGGAGCAAAGCAGAGGAAACTGAGTAAGTAAGTGTGGGGCGCCAGAGTTTGGGGGTACAGATCTTGCTGCTACATGCACCTTGGGAAGCTGCAGGCTGGGGGGCTGCACCATGCTCTTCCTGAAGAGTGCACGCCCCCGGATCTGCATGCAGGAGGAAAGCAGGTTGCCACTGCAGGCTAAGGTCGGCACCAGGCTCTTCCCAGTGCTCGGGGCAGGCCATGGCAATGGGAGGGGAGCTGCTGCCACTGGAAAATTCACAGTAGCGCCACCCCAACCTGCCCTCCCAGCACTGCCGCCAAGCACCAGGAAAAGCCTGGTACCGCCACCAGCCCCAGCCTGCTCTCCTCCCGCATGCAGATCCAGGGGCATGTGTCCCCTGGGAAGAGCCCAGCGTGGCCCCCCAGCCCACCCAGGGCCCATGTAGCACAAAGAGCTACACACCCCTGTCCCATGCCCCACACCATGCACCCAGTTTCCTCCGCTTTGCTCCCTGTCCCATGCCCCACACCCTGCACCCACAGTTTTCTCTGCTTTGCTCCCTGCTGCAGACCCAGGAGCCAACGGGCTGCATCACACCCCTCCCTCTGACCCTTCCCCTACAGACTTACCTCTACTTCTCCCCACTCACCCCAGCCCCTACTGCAGCAGCCCCGGGAGCAGCTGACACTACCTGCCTGCACCACGGCACAGCACAGTCCAGGAGCTGAAGTGAGTGGGCACAAGCGGAGCCCCAGAGCCGATCACATAAGAGTGAATTTACTTTGCATATAACAAATCTGGGGTAAAAAGGGTGATCACATAAGAGCAAATCTGCATATACAGAACTCACGTTAAGTCAAGGGAAACCTGTACCTAAATATCAAAACATGAAAGGGTTATACAAATTGTAGTCTTATTCTAAAATGCAGCCTTGGAAACACGGAAAGACTCAGGTACTATTCACAGACTGTTACGTGCTTTCTCCAATCCAGTAAAAAGTTGGGTATTGACTACTAAAATGGATTAACAGAATACAGAAATTTAGTACAGTATACTAGTTCAGCACTTCTTCATATTTCTAATGTTATTTTCACAGGCATTAATGCAATTAATATAAAATGTAAATACTAGTAGTCATTAACATATCCATGCCTTAGACATATTTTCAGTACCTTCTTTCAGTAATGCATTACATAGTCCATCGATAAATCATAATATTTGCTACAAAACACAAATCATTTCCCTATAAAGGGCCTGAAATATTAATTTTGAATACCATTCAGATGAAAGATTCTTTGTAGATTTTTACATACTAAATAAAAAGATATTGTTTTATTACAAAAACAATGCTTGCTTGATAACAGGAAGACAGCTTACACTAAGTCTGAGCTGTGAATAAATTCTTGACAAATCAGTTTACACAAAAAGCAAATTTGCTTTTAACAATATTTTTTTTCTCCGACTTCTTCCCTGTGGCAAGGTATTTATTAATGAAGGTCTACAGAGGCAAAGCATTCAGAAATACCAAACAGATTACTTCTGTGACATAACGATACTCATTCAGATCATAGAAACAGCAGCATTCTAGTTATGATGGCTGCCTTGGGCAATAAAAGAAATAAGCCAATATGACTACAGTGCTAGCTGAGAAAATGCAAACCTGTGATATGGCTATAAGTCTCAAATATGAACAAAAAACTTTAAGGGAACTATTCCATGAGCAAAGTACAATTACTTTAACACATCAAGGTCTAAGAAAGAATGTTAAATTAAGATACTTGCCTGACTTTATCCCTGAATTTCACTATTGGCACTTTTGCTCGAATCAGCTGAGGTCTCTCAATGTAGCTTGCTGAAAGGAGGAGGGAGGGGAAATAAATGCAGTAAGTTTCCTGCAAAATACCGACATTAAAAAAAACATACTAGAGTAAAAGTCAAGCTGGCTGTTTATCTATAGTGAATAAGAGACTATTAGTGTATTTAGCTAGAGTAATTTAATGAAATAGATGAGATACAATAGAAATGCACCCTACAAACATTTCATGAAGTGAACTCTTGCTCATGAAAGCTTATGCATCTCTTGTTCAGCAAGTTTATAAGGTACATCTCTACCCTGTCTTCTGCCAAACTTCAGGTTATTGTGATGAATTACTTTTCCCTGTTAATTAACCCTGTAATGAACTTTTACAAGGATTAACAACTATCACTTAAAAGACAATCTAGAGTGATTATTATATGAAAATTAAATGAACTTCACACTTACTTAAAAATTAGAATTAGCAGAAGGATATTAGTAAATAAGATACAAGAAAAGCTAAATGTAAATAGCATAATCTCTACATTGAGAAGTAGCTATTCATAAGAGAAATCCTACTGTAGCCTGGGACCCAACAACTACAAGCCAAGCCAAAACCATGCTGAGAAAGAGCAATATGGCCTAGCACACAGGTGGGCAATTATTTGGGCCCAAGAGCCACATACAGAGTTTTGATGAGGTGTCATGGGCCGAGTCAGCATTCTCCCGCCACCCCCAACTCACCAAAATTCTCTGTGGTGCTTTGGGAGAGTGCGAAGCAGTGTTTGGGAGTAGGACAGACATGATCTTCCCCCTGCACACCCCGCCCTAGAGGGTGGGGACTATGGGATGTATGCATGTGGTGGGTGGGGAAGCCTGCCTGGGAGCCAGCTAAGGGTGAAGGGAGGGAGGAGGAAGCAGGAGGTACATGCTGTTGCCTAGTGGGCAGCTACCCCTGCAGTGCTCCACAAAAGACTGAACCCCACCTAGGGCAGCCAGAGCCATGCTCCCACCCACAACCGTCAGCCCTGGCCCCAGCCTCAGCCTGAGCCTCGCCTATCCACCTGAAGTGATGCCACAGGAGCAGCAGCAGCAGCAGCAGCCACAGCTGAAGGCAAGCGGAGCAGAACAGCCTTGCCAGCGCTAGCTCTGGCCAGCACGCTGCTTCCTGTGGGGTTACTTCCATAGTAGACACAGCTGGCTGGGTGCTGCTGTGCTCTCTTCACTTCCAGCAGCTGCTCCTCCTCCCACTCCTGACCCTGCTGTGCCGCTCCAGGTGGAAAAGCAGGCAGGCAGGGGAAGGGGAGGAAAGCTTCAGTCCAGCTGCTCCCGCTAGAGGTGAAGGGAGAAGAGGACCATCTGGCTAGCTACAGCCGCACTGGGAAAAGCCTTGCCAAAAGCTGCATGCTGGCCAGGACCTGGGCTGCCAGGAACGTGGTACAAGCTGCCCCAGAGGGACTGGGTGGGGCTCAGCCCCATGTGGAGTGCCACAGGAAGAGCCACAGGCTGGATCCAGCCAGTCGGTGGGCCACACCTGGCCCACAAGCCATATTTTGCCCACCCCATCCTAGCATTAAGCTGCAAGAATAGGCAGGAACAGCCTATGTAGAGTTTAATCATTTCAGTTCCATTTTCATGATTTTTTACTTCTGCATGTTGCTAAATATTTTGATTCTGTTATACTTACTCCATAAAAAAACATATATTCTTCTACACAAATAAACTATGTTTAAACTTCCTTTTGAAATTCTTTTATTCAATTAATGGAGAATATTCCAAGAAACATTCACCGGACTCATCACTATACAAAACAAGTTAATTTTAAAATTAGAGCACATTTCCATCAAAAGGGAAGGACTGCTGCTGCACTATGTTTTTAAAGAAATAGGATTTGCCCCCTCAGAAGCATGTCTTTTTCACTGGGAATCAGGAGGCAGACAGAAAAACACTGAATGCAAAAGGAGCATTCTTAACCATTAGGGGAATGGAGTAACAGTCTTTTAATTATCTGCCCCATTTAAGTAAGCCTGGGATCACTTAACTTGACAGGTCATCCATACCAAACTTTTAACATCCAACTGCACTTTACTTATGTCAATTAAACCAGAGTAATACTTATGGACAAGCTAAAGGCAAGACTATTTTGCATTTATCTTTACCACTCCATCACAATCTTCGCCTTACTCATCATTATAATACTGTCTCGTATTTCTCTCAATCAGGATTGTGACTAGAGTAGGAAGCAGTTATTAGAATGTTTATATTGACATTCAACCTGAAGTTGTAGGTTTATGTTGTATGATCATATTATTTTATTAAAAATTGATTTTCCTTTTAAAAAAAAGCAAAATGTCTGTTTGGTTTTAGGATCTGCAAAGACTTGTTTTCAAAATTTGCATCTTGGGACAAATTAACTGACAGTATCCCTTTAACCAGATCTGAATGTAGTTTTGATTATAATATCCCGGATAACAAAGATGGACGTCCTGGGATTGTATTATTAGATGCATCTTTGGATACCACTATCATCATTTCTGGTCATTCTTGTGGAAACATGAAAGTTATTAACCTGTAACCAATGTTCAAAAGGGACTCTGCATATTCACATCCACTGTACGCACCAATTTGTGTAGGTCAGATCATAACACTTTGACTAGCAAGATGTAGTGAAGCAGTTCCTCTCCCAACATCATTCCTAAACGTTGCAAGGCTAAAGCTACACAAGAGCACAGTGCTCCAACCATCTCAGGTCCTGTCCCTGTACTCCATGGCCTCGTAATCAGGATGTGGAATGCCAAGAGGGTGAAAACGAAAATCCATCATGAACAACCCAAGTTATACACAAATAATCCATGTGCTGGCTCAAAATAGATTGACTAACAGTACTTATACTCAGGAAGGAAAACGAGAGTCCTAATTAAATAAGGTTTGGAAAACTGCCTTTCCCTGATTAACAGGTGATGTGGATGCCAGATGCACAGTGCAATATTTACTATGTTACAGAAGATACAAGTAGCTGAAAATCCAGATGCTGCTCTATTGGGGTAGACCATACCCCTGGACTACTCCAACGGAGTAAATGGTCAGTTTTCAGGATGGAAAGAAGTAAACAGCAGGTTCCCCAGGGATCTGTGTTGGGATCAGTGCTGTTTAACACATTCAAAAGATTTGGAAAAGGGGGCGAGTAGCAAGGTGGCCAAATCTGAAGATGACACAAAATTATGTGAAGTGGTAAAGACCAAGATTGACTGTGATGAACTACAGAAGGATCTGGTATGACTGATCTGGCACGACTGAGCAAATTCTAGATAGATAGATAGAATTGAAGGGATACGTGCTTCATGCCACTGCTATAGAGGACCACACTCCATAAATACAGAAGCAATCCTTGAAAAATGGAAAATTTCTAAAGCCTACTATGTACTGGATTTAGAATTTTTTCTTTTAGCTAATCAATATTGCAAAGTTCTCATGTCAACAAGCATAAAAATGTTACATTTGCAACTAAGGCTATCCATCTCATTAGCCTGAGAAAGAAAAATAATATTGTCTTTACTTACCTCTTTTCTGTCTAAATTTGAGATGAAGATAGCCCTTATGAACAGGATCTGCTAAGAGCATGCCAGAAGCAATATCTCTTGGTACAGCCCAAGAGCTATTTTTTCAAAGAAGGTGGTAGTTTTGCTATAAATAAGGAAAGCTTCTTGCTTCAGGGACCTTTAATTACCTAGTCATCTAAAGGGTAGATGGAGATCTCTTGCCTTGTGTGTTTCAACCAACAGCCACTTTGTAAAAGGGGAGGGGAAGGGGACCACACATTTGATGCTGCACAAAGGTGAAAAAGAAGCATCTTAAAACAGAGTGGTCCTCACCAAAGAGTAAGCACTTGTATCAAATAGTCTACTGGAGACATGGAAATTTGTATCTCTTAAATCAAGAGCTTTAAAATAAGTCCTGCATAGAAAGGTATGGAATACAGAAACAAGACCGTACATAGAAATAAATCCATTGGTGAACAAATTTTGTTTCCCAAGATCCAGCATGGGACAAAGATGCCATCGTTCTTTGGGGTTCAAAAGTACATTACATAAAATGCTTTCCCGTTGAAGCCACTTAGAACTTCTATAGTGTCCCCTTGTAGGAGGGAAAGACATTCTTATTTCAAGCTATTCTCATAAAGAAATCCTGAAAAGGGGAAGGGAGGTAGGACTAGAAGAAAGAAGGATTTTGACTTTAATAGCCAAGAAGGATCTCTGAAATCTAAATCATGTGAAGTTACTGATTGCTAGCTACAGTAAAAGTAACACCGCAAGTTTCCAAAGGGGTAGAGCCAGTTGAAAGATATACATATAAAAATCTGAGCACATACATGTGGTCTCATACAAGATGATACAATAAACTGTATCACTGACAAATGGGGGGTCCACTGGAAGAAGAGATAGAGAGAGGATAAAGATCTGAGACAGTTCAACAAGTATTTCAGTCTAACAAAGAAATCCTAGAATATATTAGAAGATCCAGCTATAGATTAAACACTAACTCTTTTCAATTCCTTCTCAGTCTTGGAGCTAATAGAAGACTGCCCAGTTGAAAGACAGGTTCTTTCACTTATCTCTGGAAAAAGTGCTGAAGATCTTAACCACATAAAGGCACTTGATACATTAGAGAGGTTAATGGCCTCATTGCAGCTTCTAAAGAAAAGATGGCCTTAACTCACGTTTTGTGACACCTTTGATAAGAATGGTATTAGCTAATCTTTGGTCATTTGAAAGAAATCTTAAATTAACATAGCCTTTTCCCCCTCAGATATAGCAATAGTTGAAACAGGTATCTTTCTTCCCAACACAATGGTTGCATCTACAGGACACACTGATTGCATGGTCATTACTGTGCAGGCATTTAGTACTTGTATAAACAACCCTTTATACAAGTACTAAACAACTGCACAGGAACCCAAGTTACTGCACAGTAGCACTGATGAATGGCTTTTTCATCACACTGACTGTGTAGCAGCCCAAGACTACTGCGCAACAGCATTGCGTCACGATTGCTGCCATGCAATGCTACTTCACAGTCAGCATTTCATGTAGACGTGGCCATTGAGTCTTTTATCCTCCATCAGAAAGTGCTAAATAGACTTCTCCGTTTTAAATCCCAGTATGTGGTTTCCAATATCAGAGTTTAGGGCTGGAGGAGGAAGCTGATAAAATGTATTAATTTATTCTGGCATTGGCTGAGATTATGGAAGCCCAGACCAGATTCTCTCTGTTGGGCAAAACTATCCATAAGGATAAGGGAAAGTTTTAGTGCAGCCATTGTATTCAGTGCCAGGTAAGTAGATAAAAGCATCAGCAACAGTTGTTTTTAAGATAGGGGCACATATACTGTTTTTCTACAAAAAGATTCAGAGGAAAGTCTCCTTAACAAGTCTAGTCATAAAGGATTTACAAGATGCCAACACATCCATTTCATACAATCCAAGAACACTTAAATATTAGTTAGATAAGAATTCTAATAAAAATGCATGATGCTATAAAACTGTCCAATTGAAAGATACCTTTTCTTCTGAAAAAAAATGATACAGCAACATGGGAATAAAGCTGGAAAAGAACAGATACTTGTCTCATCGTAATCAGATCTTCAGGATACTTTGTAATGTAGCTCCCATTCTATCCTGGTGTGTGTATACGTTTTGTGCAGAAATGTGGCATTTTTTGAGCACTCTACATACCCTGGCACTCCCCCTAAAGGCAAACGTGCAAAGCGACCCCATCTATAATCAAGTTGCTTCATCATCTGGAATCTTGATTCAAGTTTCCAAGCTGTAAGATCCACATATACAGAATATCTCAAATAATCAGTCTCAAGAAGGCTCTCCTCTGGATAGCTGTACTTATGGATCCCATTCTTGGCAAGTAAGCAGCAGGTAGCTTCTGAAGAAAGTGAGAACAGAGAGATGCTGCCAAGCCGGCACCCCTCTTATGTATCGGTATCCTAAGGATTGATGTAATTAGCTCCCTTTGTAACCACACTTATTGCCAAGATGATCTGCACTCTATTAAAAATCTGGATACCAGAACTGATGCCACAACATAAGAACTAAAAGAATCAGCTATGCTCTGTTCTGAGTCACCGCCTTTTGGAATGAAAGGAAATGGAAGAAGTGCATGCATCAGATGACAGGACCATTCAAAGACAAAAGCATCAGGTATGAACACACTACATTCCTACACCCTTTGCCTCCAGCAAAGAGGCTGGGGCACATTTGCAAAGAGGTCAATTTGAGGAGCTTCCAACTTGTGTACAGCCTGGGACAAAACTAAGTATTTCAGAAATCACTTCTAATAATGACATCTTTTTTTGCTTAGCTGGTCTGCCAGATCATTGACTGACATCCGCTGGTAGGCAGAGTGCCACTAGATCAGCACAGAGTAAACTAAATCAATCTTGGTCTTCTCTCTATTCCTGTAAAACACTGAAGACATTGTCTATTAGAACTTGGATTATTATGTCACTTGAAAAATAGAAACTACCTGCATGCCAGGTGTCACTCCTGGCTCTACTATAGTTTGTATGAGTTTGGGCATCCAAGGGGGATCACAGGTTTGGTACTGACATATGGGTGTCTTAACCCTTCCTAGAAATCTCTGTTGTCAAAACCTTAAAAGGCATGGGTGTAGTAAAGGACACTCCCAAACATGCATATTCGTGTCATTCTCAGCAATAAAGGAATGCCAAAGCCAGTGTCAGGGTCTTTCACAAGCATTTGAAAGTTGCTGGTTTACTTGTTTTGTTGATAGGGCAACCTTAGTCAAATTTTGGAATCGTCTGATGAACAACTCAAGATACCGAAGTCACAAAGGTACACAAAGTAAAACAAGTTATGGCATACTTTCACCAATGTCTTCAAAACTTGCTATAACTTTAAGGACACTATGAATTATTTCCTATTGTAGAAAGGCTTCCATGGCATTTAAAGTCAAGAACAATTCCTATGCGTCCCTGGAAACTTGTGATACCAATGACAACGCAAGAAACTCGAAACACAGGTTCCTGAGGGCTATGTTTAGCAGTAACTTTGACCTCTTGCGGGACCTACTGCACAAAGTAGGAGCTGCTGTTGTTGCAAGAGAATGCTGTCCTGAAGCTATGTGCTGATCCCGACCCAAAAGAATGTCCTAAAGAAAACATATGGATATCTGAGAATATTATTGGCAGACTTACACAAATAAACTTCCTTCATTTCTCAAGAAAGCCGAGTGGATCCTCTTGTGTAAGAATCATTCAGTGAATAAGATTTTCAAGAAGAAATAGGAGCTTCTTTGGAGTCATGCACTCTTCTCCTGATTTCTCCATGAAACACAGCTTAGAATGTGGCTGCTTAGTTTCCCAGATGTGATTTGAAAATTGCAAAGCCCATATTTTGCATGGATATATGCTTTATAAGAAAATGTTAGTGTTACAGTGATGTTGTAGCAGCGATAGTCTAAGAATTTTGAGAGAAGCAATGATTTCTAAGGGTGATATCTATTATTGGACCAACTGCATACCTGCTATAGAGTCAAGACAAGATTTCAAATGCAAGACATTCTTCAGCAGTGACCTGATGAAGAATGTCTTGCATTTGAAAATTTGTCCAACTATCTCAGCTATGCAGTTGGTCCAATAAAAGATACCCAGCCTAAGAAATCCTTGCCTCTTGCTACAGGAAAAGGCAGTTCTCACTTATGTTGGTTAAGGAACTGCTTTATAACATGATGGGCAGGCTTTAAAACTTGGCATTTTCAAGCCCTTTATTAGTCCTAGTACCAGAGTAGTTGGTCTAAAATGTATCCATAATATTGTTCTCCATTTTATTTACTGAATGAGCTAAAGACAAAAATCAGAGGGTGTACCTGTGCATAGAAAGCACAATCACTACACAATCTCAAAATTTATCAAGAAAGGACTACAGTAGTAATGAAGTCATTCTGACTCTCTGCCATTTAGGAGACTTACTGACAATAAGAAGAAATTAAGTGATGACTGGAATCATTCTGTCCTTTACATCTGTAGGAGAGGAAGCAGAAGGGCATGTGTAGCCCACTGATGGCTAAATTTTCAAAATTCATAAACTCAGAGCACATGTTCATCAAGATACAGAATGGGATTAAAATAAATGGTTAGACAACAAGATTACAATTCTCAGATTGTCATTAATATTCAGTTATGCTAGGAAAGAAATGCAAAATGTTTTGATAAACTGGTTCATTACACTGGTGCTACTAAAGAAGATATGCTGCTTTTGAGGCAATCTAAGACACACAGCAGGCTTATTGGCTAATCTGAAAACTGCACAACATGTGGGGTGAGTAAATCCTTCTAGCCTCTCAGCCTCTGACAGGACTGGTTTATTCGTAGCCCTAAAACTGACTAGGTCTTGTCAATTTCAAAGTTGCTATTACTGGCAACTACTAGTGTAGTGAGCCTTAAAGAGGTAAAAACAGCTGAAGAGACTCTCAGTAACACAGACTCTGAGTAACAATATGACAAGCCCTAATGAGATATGAACAGCTGAAAGTGGGCTGCTCCCACACAGGCTGTCAAGAATGCTTAAAGCAGCTTAAACAGTATCTTAATATTTATGTCAATAGGATCTGGCATATGACTAATTCCATTTACATAATTTTATGGGTGTATGCAATAGTAAGTTATATGGCTGTACTGCTCCCCCCCTCACCCCACCCTTTTTTTTTTTGAGCATTCCCAGAACTTTCCTAAACAGGAATTGCCACTTCTGCACTGTAGGGTAGAGTTTCATAACAATGAAAATGAGTTTTACACATTCTAGATTTGACTCCAGTATTTCAGGGTTAAAATATTACTACTTCTCAACAATTGTACCTTCTCCATCAGACAAGAGACCCTATATTATTTAACATAATAATGATATAACTATAATCTAGACATGTATACATCTCAATGAAATAGCCATTCTTTTTCCAGTGTTATCAATAATTTTTTC
Source organism: Crocodylus porosus (assembly GCF_001723895.1). Taxonomy (NCBI): domain Eukaryota; kingdom Metazoa; phylum Chordata; order Crocodylia; family Crocodylidae; genus Crocodylus; species Crocodylus porosus. The sequence goes on from NW_017728909.1 coordinate 45,779,389, forward strand.
ATTGCATAGTAATTTGGGACTTACAAAGTTTAGTACTGAAGAGTTTTTGGACTAAGCTGAGTATATGCCTTGCTTCAGTCTTCTGATTTACCTGGAATATAAACTTAAAGTTAGGCTACAGAACAGAAATACATGACCCACTCACCCCTTCAGTATTTTTCCCTGCACTAAACTTCTTTTACTGTATGTAAATAGGCACTTTTAAATAGTGATGGCAAATTTAAGAAACGTTGCTGTAAAGCTACATTTAGCAAGATTGGGGAACTTGATATTAATTCTTTCATTATGTTCTCTTTGGCAAAAACTAAATACTTCATACCAATTATTAATCATCATGTATGCAACTTTAGAACAGACAACTAGAAAACAAAGCTAAGCCCCTATTTAAAGGAATAGGATATTTATATAATTCATTTTAATTACAGTAGTTACAAAAAACACCACAGAATCTAATTAAACTTTTGATTTGCCTTTTCTAAGAACTTAAAATTTCCTATATTCAAATTTCCTCTTTCTATGCACAGTAACCTACATTTACTATATTTGACTTAAATGAAATTGCATAATAAAGGTTTCTCCCTGTGGCAATTCACTGATCAGTTTTGCATCACTGGAACATTTGGTCCAGTTTTCTCATAACACAATGGCCCCCCTCTACGCATTACAGGCATTGCACAATTCACCACTTAACAGCAGAATTAACTGAGACTAACTACGTGTGCAAAGCGCCTATCATGCCACAAAAAGGTCCTCTCAGCTACAAAGTTAGCCTCAAAAATGTATACCAACTTTATAGCTGGTTGCTATCCAGCTTTAATTTGCACATATAGCACAAAGTATGTTGCACAATAGCCATTTTCTGGCCCTGTGGCATCCCAGGGTGCAATGCTCCACTCCAGTGTAAGCCTATTTGGAAAAGAAATCCCTGCCTTGGCACAGATCTGAGCTCCAGATTCATTCCCCCCACCCAACAGTGCTAAACATAGGACAAATGCATCCCAACCCCACCATGTGACCACAGATCAGGCAAGCATGCATACCCCTGCCATGCCAGAGCAGAGTCTGTCATCTCCAAGGCAGCAGCAAGTTGATGGGAAGGAGAAGAAATTCCCCTGCCCCCAACTTTCCCTTGCATGTGAAAGGAGCTGCAACACTCCGCCCAGCAACAATCCCAGTTTCTCTGGCAGCAGCAAGTAGTGGGGTGGGGCAAGGCAGGGAACCCTTCCCGCCCCCTACACCACTTCCCCCCACACAAGCAGGGACATCCTACCCAGCCACACTGCAGCCCTGAGGTCTTTTTAATATAGCACATGTATTAAAAAAAAAAAATCTATGGCACAGAACCCTACACACTTTTTAAAGTGGAAACTTAACGTGAACATTTGGCTTTCTTAAAGAGTTTGCCATACAGACAGGCATGCAGTTTTAACAACTTTAACGAACTTACTGGCTCTTCTTTAACCACGAGGCACAAATCACCATCACTGCTACGAGTACCAAACCCATTCAGTGAGGATCCAACCAAAAAGAGTCTGCCCTCTATAACAAAATAAAGTACAGGTAAAAAAAAATTGGGGTCCTTTCTTCAGCTTGAACCAAATCACGTATCTGAAAATAGAATATTCAACGTATGCCAAGTACTTAAAACGTACGTGGAAAAATGCGCTGAATTTCCCTCTGGAGTTCCGTTCGGCAGAGCTCTTTTTTGTTCAAGTCACAGGTTTGTTGCTGACAGGCTTGAAACAACTCCAGAACCTGCTGACTTAACTGGCATGTCCACAAAAAACAAACAAAAAATTAAAACAGATACATTTTTTCTCTTCTGTGATTTATATAGTTGAATATTTTCCATTTTTTCACACAAAACCTTGATTACAGAGCAATAAAAATGTCAGTATCATCTCTCCCAGTCTGTTCACTGTTCTGGAGGCTAACCACATCTAAATTTGCACTGAGCTGTCATATAGGAACAACTCTATAGGTCTGAATTTGGACAATGTGTCAAAGAGTTGTCCATTCCTAGCAGGCCAATTTCACCCCAGACTGTCATTACCTGCAGCCTTCCAAGGACTAAGCTATGACTGGAAGGCCACTAATATTTTCTGCTGACACACAGCTTCAAGGTTTGTTACTAACTATATGTTGAACAGAGGGGGAAAAAAACCTCATCTTGGATTTGAGTAATTACAGTACAAAGCCAGGTCTTGTTATCTCATTAAAATTAGTAAATTAAATATTTAAAATACATTTTTAATGCAGGGAACTTCACCTATTCTTTGTTACACATTGGAAAGAAGTCTCGTCACTTGAAAAAAAAACATACTGCAGGACACTATTTTGTGGTTCTGACACTTATTTCCCTGGGGCTCTCCTCCCACACTGACTAGGTCAAGGGCACAAATGCTTTTCCCTCTCCAAAACTGCTGAGGCACAATGAATGAGTAAAAGGCCTCATACAGCTCTCTTGCTACACTACGGAAACAGTCCAGCTGGGTGGGAGAAGGCCCTTTTGCCAGCAACAGTTTAGCTGATTTTGAGATTCATATGCAAGAAGAGCATATTTGAGTTAAAACATTGTCTGCCCCCAGCCAGAACATACCAACAGCCATGCTTCATTCTAAATTTGCTATATCAAAACACAGGAACAGAGACGCTACCACAGCAAAACTGTCTTGATGTTCCAAAATACTGGGTACAACAGCCCCAGCTTGAGAAGAGATTAATTCATATTACTGAGTGCTCTGTAAAAGTACCACAAACTACTGCATTTTCTTGGCCACAAAATGAATTTCTCTCCTCAAAAAACCACCATACAAACCTCACAAATCAGCTGCTGTAAACTGGGGTGCACATTTTAAGTAAGAAAATATAGTAATAGCAGTATCTGCAGCTCATGAGAAAGTAATGTTGCAAGTGTGGCAGAGGGGGGAGCACAGTAAGCACATGAGGCTGCCTAGCTCCTGGCTGTGGACACCTCCCTCCCCTGCCTCCCAGCAGAGGCCTAGATTGCAGAACCTACTACTGACTCAAGCAGGGGCAGAGGCTCCTATTGAAACAGGAACATGGGCCTTTCAGCTGACTCCACAGATGTTGCTGGTTAGGATTAGGCCTTCAGCTGCCCACCAGCTGTGAGAGAAAAGGAGTCAGACAACTTGGCTCAGTCAGCAGCACCAGTGGCATCCTGCAGCTACAGGGTTAACAGAGCAATCACAAAGTTTTGACCTCTACTCCTACAAAAGCTGGTGTTTTCCCTAGGAAAATACCACTCTTAGCAGTATTTGCAACGAAAAATCTTTTCCTTCTTTATGGATTTCAAAACAAAGGTGCGCACTGTATTTGAGATCATGTAAGAAAATAGAGTATAAGCAGTAGTATAACTAGCTCTCAGTTTTATGTAATCAGCCATTTTTAAACAAACTGATGGTATTAAACTTTCCCTTTATAGATGCTTATTACAGGGGAAAAAACCTGTATATACGTGACCATATGCTCTCCCAGAAATAAAGTAAAACTCTAGCCAATGTTAGTGTTACCTTATCTTTGGCCACAGGAAGCGTAGTTTCTATAGGGTCAGGAAATGAATCTTGCAAGGGAGGGACACAACCAGTCAAATCTGGTAGATAATGCGTATGAAACAATGGCGAAGGAACTGATCCTGGAAAGGAATATCTACGTTCTTCTGGTAAAGGCACTGTTTGGTTAACTAGAGTTGAGTCACGATGGGGTGAATGAAACCGCTGCCGTTTGACATCATATGGAACACTTTGTTCATTTAGCCTCCTGCAAAGAAAACAGGATAGTTTTGCAACTTAGCTATATACCTATATATAGTACTTTGCAATTCAGACATATACCAATATCCAATAATTAATTTAATTACAATGAAGTCCAAATACTAAGGGCAGCTACCTTGGAAGTGGAATACAGAAACTGTTTAACAGAAAAAATGTACATTTTGTAATATTAAGAGGAATATCATAGCCAAATTAAACTGAATGGTGAATTCAGCTAGGCGGAATATGACTAACCAAGCTGAAATCTGTTCAAGCTATGTTTGTGAAAAAGAAACCATACTTTTTCCTGAAATAATAAATACACTTTTGAGTAGTGAATAAGTTAAATAAACAGGAGTGCAGTGAGAAGTTGTATATTGTGTATACCCAGTGATTAACTTGATAAATTCAGTGTTAGGAAGGGGAGAAAGAGAAACTTACCACAAAAGCCATTCAAAATGGAGAATTTGGCTGTGTAGGTTTAGATTGTACAGACAGTAAAATGTGTAATCTGGGCAAAAAAGAACTTCTATTCATTTGACAGATCTTAATTGCTTAATATAGTCATCAATTTGGCTCACAAAGTTAATGTCTCGGTTTCAAACACAAATGTACCATATCTAGGCATTAAGTCTAATTTAAGAGATCCAAATACAGGTACTCCTCACTTAACGTTGTCCTGGTTAACGTTGTTTAGTTATTACACTGCTGATCTATTAGAGAACACACTTTTTAAAAATCGTGCAATGTTTGGGTATAACGTTATTTGGCCACCGCCTGCTAGTAGGTAACTACTGCGACATAACTGGATTTGCTTAAAGTTGCATTTTTCAAGAATGTAACTATGATGTTAAGTGAGGAGTAGGTGTACACATTAGTAAGTGATCTAGTTGTCTTACATATACCACATTGGCATTCAAACTCTTCATTATGACAAGCTTGTACTGAAAGAAAGATGTTCTGACTATAGCATTCAAAAATTCATTTAGAAGAGAATGACCTAGATTTGCACATTCTGTAAGCACTAAATCTGAAAACTGGAATGCACTGCTTTAAAAGAAAACATACAATGAAAGTTAACATTTTTAACAAACATCAGCCAAAAGATTGCACATGATAAGTATAGTTTTAATTAACGTACAGAGAAGTTGACATAAAAATATTAGCCTAACAGCTCAGACAGAAAACAATTAATTAGCTAAGGGTTAGCTGATGAGAACCCAAAATGAAGACTTAAGGCCTTAGACTCCATTCTGTTGCTTGCCAGCAGCATCTGACAATGCTCTTATGAGAAAGACTTGCAGTAATACTAAGAGAAATATTAAGTTGATTAACATTAAAGTTGCTGCTTTGGGAGAATCTGAGAACAGGACTGGAACACACACTCAGGACCCCTCTATACCAATCTACTCTGCTTAATTGCTTCTCTAGGATGGGCAAAGTAGGCAGGGCTTGTTTCTCAGCAGCAGTTCCAGACTCAGCAGGGGGACAGTATAGACATGCCCTTAGGTGAACTGATCCTAGTACAATTTTAGAAAAATTATTTTGAGAAAGTCACTAATTGTAGCTCCCTCTAAACATACTAATGCTTTAATGTACTAGACTCTACACAGTGTGTATTCTGTGCCCATCTGGAACGTCACTGAAATTAGTGGTGTTCTGTGCCAGCACATATGCAACTATTAAGTCAAGGCCTTAATCTGCCATTCTGAGGACAGATGTAACTGTTAGGTCCAAGACAGCCAGATTCAAAACATGATTTTCATGGAAACCATGAACAGCAGCTTCTGCAAACACCATGAAAAACAGTGGTTTCTGCAATTTTATGCAGAATTGCTGGGAAAAAACTTACTGAAAAAAAATAAAAGGCTGGCCCCACAGTGGGAGCCGGTAGCTGCTATGGCCAAGCCTCACAGCCCACAGGGGATGAAGGGAGCCACCAGGATGAAGGGAAGCAACCAAGATGGCAGGCACCCCACCCCACTGCTAACTGGCCAAGAGGGCTGCCTTTCACACGCCCCAGCCTTTCCGCCCATCAGTGGTGAGGGGCAGAGCCACATGAAGAGCAGCCCTCTCAACCAATCAGCAGTGAGGGGCAGGGTTGCCAGGGACCCTCAGCCAATCAGCAGAAAGTGTGGGGGCTTGCTATGATAAGCCTACAAAAATGGTGGCCAGCACCAGAATTAGCCCGTGAACTCGCCCATCAGCCACTTTGATTATGGTAAGTCCCTAAAGATAGCACAAAGGCAACTGTGCCCCATATACAAGATTCCTTAAGGCCCCTACCCTGTCATCTGATTCATGCAATTATTCAAGATTGTACTAACAAGCTGAACTAACACATACCAATTGATTAATTATTGCTGGTAAGCATGAGGAGATGAGAAAACCTTGCCCTCATTGCCAGAATAAGCAAAACCAAGTTTTCAGCTGCAGTTCCCCTTTTCAACAAAACTAAAACAGATTTTTAAAAAAACTTTAATTTTCCTTTTTAAATAGACATAACTTATGCACAAGATTCCAAAAGTAAGAAATATATATGAGATAATAATTGCACTGATATTTGTAATAATGGAATTAACTACACTCTCTAGTGTTGAGGCAAATAGTGGCATACACAATTTTTCTCTGACAGAGAACCATTGGAATCGCCATGAAATGTACAAGACATGAGTTGCATTTTAAGCCTGAATTTTCCCTCCTTCATAAATTTTCTCAAGTTACTGGCACATGCATAGCTCCCCCTCTATTTCCCAAACATGGGCCAGTACTACAATGAGCAGATTGTGAGGTGTCAGGACTAATTAAAAAGAAAATAAGTGAAAACAACAATATATATTACATACTTTTCTGCTGAGGATAATATTTTTGCAGATAGATATGTGAATGCTTTAAATACTATTCCTGGACATGTTTTATCAGACCGTTCTTACTTGGTAATTTCTTCAGTAACCTAGATCAGTGGTCCTTAGACTTTTATTTTGGGTCTCAGACTCCTTTTTAGGTTTGTTATACTGCTGCATATCCCCATGATTCTTTCATTGTTAAAAGACAATTAAAAGGGAATCATTTTATGTCACTACAATCTTATTGTAACCTCTTCAATATGCTAAGATATTGCTGTTGTTAATTATTGTTGTTTTGCTTCTTTTTCCTCCTCACCTATATATATTTTGTCTACCTTCTCACACACCTTCTGGAACAGGGGTTGTCAAATAGGGGTATGTGTACCTCTAGGGGGTACTCGGGAAGGCCGTAGGGGGTATGCATGGACAGGTGGGGAAAGAGCACCACCACCCACCACCCCATGCCACTGACTCCCAGGAGCAGGACCAGGCAGGCCAAGGGCAACAGCGCCCCTCTGCGGGCTGCACAGGTGCCACCCGGCTGCAGGAGGGGAGCGGGGAAGCTTGTCCACCACAATGGATGCTGCCACCTACCACCCTATGCTGTCTACACTCCACATGCGGCCGCCATCACTCCTTTTTCCCCCACCAACCCCTGTCCCTCTCCCACCCAGCCACCAGGGGTACACTTATTGAAGAAGGTTGAAAACCCCTGTTCTAAAACTTCACCATGTATCTCATTTTGAGAAATACTGTTTTAGATGCCCCTTGAAAAGAAACTGTACATTGTTCACCAAAGAAAAAAACATCTTTTTCTGCATTACAATCATAAGTAATTATACACTAACAAATACTTACTTCCTACCCCGAAATGTTGTGGAGGCAGCCGAAGTATGTATGGAGTTGCCATTTCCATAAGCCAATGGCTGCGGTGAAACAGCTGGGATAGCTGTGAGGTTCCCACTCAAGAGTGCTCTGGAAAGACTACAGTCCATGATTATTATTCATACAAGAGCTGAGGGGGGTTTCACTTTTAAAAATAAAACACAGGAAGTCCCAACTATACAGGGGCACACCAATAAAGCTTTTTTGGGCTGATACTGATGACCAATTATTGACCAGCTGTATTGGCCAATACTGATCCAACTGCCAACATGCAGCCTGGCAGCTTACAGAGCAGCATGACTGGTAAGTCTGTTGCTAAGAAGGGGTAGTGTGGGGGGAAGGAAGGCGTGTTGGGAGAGAGGGGGGAGCAGATCAGGGCTCCCACAGTGACGGAGGGAGTGGGGCTGGGACAGGTGCTAGACAGCTGGGGTGGTGCATGTGATGGAGCCACGGCTCATCCGGGAGGCTGTTCCCACCACTGCACAGACCCCTGGGAGAGGCATGGAGGAGCATGTGTCCCCCAAATCTGTGCATAGGGCAAGGACCGGCTGCTGCTGTGAGCTGGAGCCACAGGCTGCTCCAGGCTCTTCCCGGAAGCTGTTGGGGGGGGG
>NW_017728909.1:45787603-45790955 GCF_001723895.1 Crocodylus porosus
GCAGGTTGGGCTGCTGTTGCGGCTGGGGCTGTGCTGGGCTATTCCCAGCAGGGCTGGGCTGCACTCAGGGTGGGCAGTGGTGGTGCTGGGAGTGGTGGTTGGAGGGGCTAGAGCCACCCCAAAATTCACCATAAGCCCCCTCTCCCAGCACTGCCACCACCTGCCCCACCCAGCCTGAGTGCAGTCACTGGAAAGAGTGTGGCACAGCCTCCAGCTCCAGCCCGCAGCAGCAGCCTGCCCTCATCCTACATAGAGATCTGGGAGGCACACCTCCCCTCCCCCCCATGCCTTCCCTGGGGATGCATGCAGTGGCAGGAGCCGCTGGCCCCCCACGAGCCACCTGCTCCATTCCACATCCCACCCCAGCTGTGCAGCACCTGCCCCAGCCCCCCTCCCTCCCTCACCACAGGGGCCTCCTTCTGCCACCCTCAAGCCCCTTCCCTCCCCCACGGCCTTTCACTCGCAACAGACTTACCAGCTAGAGGCTGCTCTCCAAGCTGCTAGATTGCACTCCTGGCTGTGTGCATGCTGCAGCTGTGCACATGCCTGCGGCACTTATCAACAGCGTTATCGGCCACATCAGCCAAAAAAAGCCAATTGCCGATAATGTTGATTTTCCTTTTACAATATGCATCAGCGCACCTCTAAGTATAAGTGGCATGCATGCTCTATACTTTGAAAAGGAAAATAAATCACTTTTCAGAAGACAAAACTTACTAGAATAAAAAAATGAGACAATCACTTTTGAACGCACATCTCTAAAACTTAAGTTGCATAATAACTAAAGAACACTATTAACATGGGAACCTCAAGAGTACGCTTAGGCTTTAAAATATAACCCCATCTCAAAATGTTCGCTCACCTCCCATCTCATCCTCCAAGCACATTTACAACTGAGCTCCTCAAAGACCCTCTGTAGATTACCAGTATTTTCACACATCACTGAAGTATACCAAAATATGCATACTATCTAGACAGCAAAACCATGTTTCTTACAATAATTATTTCTCTACAAAGATCATGCTTGTTAAAATATCAAAAAAAAATGTTCCCCATGAAGAGGAGGTACTTTCCTTCAAAGGAAGATAACTTTGGGGCTTTGATCTGACTGCAACACATTAATTTTCTATAAGAATTATTTTCATTTGATCACCTATGCTTTCCAACCATTATCAATTTTAACAAGCACAGGCCTTTTACATATCGCATCCCATTCTGAAATCTTACTGTACTTACGCTGCATTCTGAAAGTTGAACTGAGCATCTATAATTTGCTGGTGAGAGAGAAGAGTGGGTGGTATGTTCAGTGGAAGCTTATTGAAGAAGTTATTGTGCTGTTGAGGTTTTGGAGGGAAGGGTGGACGACCCAAGTTGGAGGAATTTGGGAACATGCTCCTCTTCACTAAAAGAAAACATGTATTCTTCTACCTATAATTGATACTTTAAAAAACAAACAAACAAACAAACAAACCTAAAGTTAGACAACAAAAATACTGGAGGGGGGGGAATTAAAAAAAACCCAAAAAACCAAGCATTGTTTAAAGATCAAAATCATGATAACCAGAATAACTTAGAACACATTTCTAAAAATCATCTAAGATTTATTGAACCTGATCCTAGGGAAAGTGTTCTCTCCTCTCAGGGGCATAAACTATTTAAACATGAATTCATTCTGGTTAGTACTCTGATTTAGTGATACGCATTTTGAAAAGGGAGGGTTTTTTATTGGTATCCCAAATTTAGCTATGGTTCAAAAAAAGGAAAAGGTTCACAGAACATACTGTACTTTTTTTTTTATTATCTTGTAGAAAATGAACTGGCATGAAAACAATCTGTTTGAAGTAAAACATTCCCAAACAATACCAACAGCATTCAAATACAAACAACAACAAAAATTACAGCTGATTAAGTAGTAAAAAAAAAAAAAAAAAAAAAAAAAAAAATCAATTTATTTTCATTGTCCAATATGCATAAAGCAAGCAACCACCATTAATGATGGAAAGTAATTTGAAGTGTTCTTAAATGATTGAAATTCTAATAATAATTTAATTCAACGGCACCATTCGCACACAGAAACATTACTCCATGTATGTGCTTGCAGACTTAGGTCTAATGCAGGGATGGGCAATTATTTTGGCTGGAGGGGCACTTAATGAGATTTGGTGAGCTGTCAAAGGCTGAAAGGGTAGCCCCACACCTTGGCACATGCCCTCACCCCTGGTCACCATCTTGGGACCCTAAGTCCTGCCCATAGCCCCTGACCTCTGCCACCAGAAATCCCTCCCCTTGCCCCAGAAGTACTCCTGGGGCAGGGGGAGAGGGTGCCATTTTTAAACTGGAAGAAAACAAATCATATACTAAAATCAATCAATCAAATATCTACTATAACTTATTTTAATTTTATTTTTAAAAATATTTTGACATGATTTATGAATGCTTGTATAGCATATCTAGAGGCGATTGCATAATAGCTCAAAATAGTCTTATTCTTGTATATTGCATGTAGGGGGTAAGGGAGTGTATCCATGTGTGCATGTGCGTGTGCAGTGTAGATATAGTAGGTGCATATGGGAAGTGTGGATAGGGTGGGGGTGTGTGGGAGGGTGTGGGAGTGTGTAGGTATGATGGGGGACAGGTGTGGGAGTGTGTGGTGGTGGGACCGTGAGAGAGCTGTTGGAGGGTGTGGGTGTATTTAGGGATATGGTGGGAGGATGGGTCCTCAGAGTCCATGGAGCTGCATGTGGTGGTAGCGAGCAGAACCAGGCCCGCCCAGCCCCATAACGTGCAGCTCCCCACACTGCCACCCCAGTCCCTGGCCATACAGGGCCATCCCCACCTGGCCCCACAGCACTCCTGCCCAAGTCCCCCACCACATGTGGTGGCAGGGTAAAGGGTCAGCCCTACAGACCCCGTAATTTGCAGCTCCCCACACTCCCACCTAAGCTCCTGGCTGCACATGGTGGCAGGATGCAGGGCCAGCCTCACGCAGCCCCATAACACATAGCTTCCACACTCCCACCCTAGTCCCTGGGTACACATGGTGGCAGCAAGCACAACCAGTCCAGCCCAGACAGCTGTAAAGTGCAACTCCTGCCCAATTCCCTGGCTGCAATTAGCTGGCAATATGCAGGGCCAGCCCCACTTGACCCCATAGCACTCAGTTTCACAGTAGTTTCATAGTTTCATGAAGTTTCATAGTCGGAAAGGACCTGAGTAGGTCATCTAGTCCAACCCCCTGACATGGCAGGAAATAGTATTGGGGTCAAACGACCCCAGCAAGATGTTCATCCAACCTCCTCTTAAAAACCCCCAGGTTAGGAGCTAGCACCACTTCTCTTGGAAGTTGGTTCCA
>NW_017728909.1:45791380-45802592 GCF_001723895.1 Crocodylus porosus
ATGACTCCAAGATCCTTTTCCGCCTCCGTGCTGACAAGAGGGGAGTTCCCCAATCTGCAGGTATGGTGCCAGTTGTTCCTCTCCAGGTGCATCACCTTGCACTTGCACTCCTGCGTGAGTCCCTGATTGCACACGGCAACAGTGCTCAGAGCCAACCCTACATGGCCGTGTAGCACTCCCGAGTCCCTGGCCATGTGCATCAACAGTGTTCAGGGCCAGTTCAACCCAGCTCCATAGCACACAGCTCCCATGCTCCTGCAGTATGTGGGGCCAGCCCAGCCCACAATACACGGCTCCCTGCACTCCCAGCTCCCCTTTCCCCAGTGGGAGTCCCTGGTCCCGACCAGGTGGGGCCATACCTGAATCCCCTGAATCTTGCAGGCAGGGAGCCTGGGAACAGTCCCGGGGGGGGGCGGGCATGGGGCAGCAGGTATAAGCTCTGCCAGGCAGAGGCTCCTTGTCCCCAGTGTCCCAGGCTCAGGGCTGGGCCAGGTCAAACCAGGCTGGGAGCAGAGGTTGTTTAGTAACCAGAACTGCACCTCCTGCACAGAGGTGCTGGCTTGCAGAGGGGCAGTGAAGGCCAGAGATTACAGAGGGGCTCTGCAGGCCAGACAGAATTGCCTGGCAAGCCTGATCTGGCCCATGGGCTGTATTTTGACCACTCTGGCCTAATGGCAATAGTAAATAAAATTATTCAACAGACTATAACCAATAAACAGGTCTGATTGTTTAAACCAGCAGTTCCCAAACTGTGATATGTGTACCACTAGTGGTACACAGACTTGAGTGATACGTGGAAGGCTGGGGGGAGGGGCACACACGCACACAGCAGCAACTTGCTGCAGGTGGCCAGGAATGCAGCCTAGCCATGTGTGAAGCAGCACCCAGCACGTAAGTGGGTTGGAAAGAAAGGGGTGTGGGGGGAAGAAAATGGGGGAGGCAGATCAAGGCCCCCACGGTGATGGAGAAAGTGGGACAGGGACTGGGGTGAATGGGGCCCCAGGGTGGGTAGTGGAATGGCTGGAGCCCTAGACAGCTGGTTCAGAGGCAGGGGTGGCTCCTGCCACTGCGCACACCCCTGGGAAAGCATGGGGGGCATGTGCCCCACCCCCAGATTTGTGCATGGGGCAAAGACAGGCTGCCCACTCGCAATGTGCCTTTTTCTGTATTCTGGCTGTGCCTCATCCCCTGCCCGCCCAGCAGTGGAAGGCACATGGAATTATGCGCAGCGCCTGAGGCAACCGCAGCATGGCGCAGAGCCCAGCACACAACAAGCAGCCCACTTACATCCTGAGCAAAAATCTGGGGGGCACATGCATGCACCCCAGGGAAGACATGGGGGGGCAGCAGCAAGAGCCCCCCTGCACTGCTGGAAAGGCCCAGACCGCCCTGAGCCCAAGTGGTGGAAGAGGTCTATATGTACGAAAAATTTGCTGGTGGTACTTATGGCTGTATCATTTTAATTGGTGGTACACAAGGTGTCAGAGTTTGGGAACCCACTGGTTTGAACAAATAATAACACCTAATATTTTCACTTACTTTGTTGGAAAACATCAAAATACACAAACTACTTGAATAATACAGAAACAGAAAAATCAGATACAACATCCTTGCCTCTCAAACCAATTAGACACAAAGTGGTAACATTATATTGAAATTCCCAAACACTTTTTCTAAAACTCAATTCATTTCACGTACAAACAAGCTTCTTTTGACAGTAATGCCACCTCCGAACAGCGTATTACCTCACACTGTTCACTACATCTGATGAAGTGAATTTCAGCCCCCAAAAGCTTGTGCTCTACACATATATAATCTTATTTAGCCTGTAACAGTGCATACCTGCCCTGCCTTCTCACTGACTTCAGACTAACACAGCTAAGCACACAGCTAAGCTCTCTCTAATTTTCACCTGTCTTTGGTACAGTAAAAACCAAGGCCTGCTTTCAGTCTTATTTTTTTAGTCACTTTCACTCTCAGAATCCTGCAAATGCAGGGTAAATACAGGCATTACACATTTAGTGTTTAATGTAATCACAGTTATGTTGATCTAAACACCCACTCATTCAGGCATTGGGGGGGGCTAATTGGCCACAAAATTGCATTTGGTGCACTAATTTAATCTAGTTACTAGCAAACACATGGGAACTAGCCCTAAGGCTGTGCTATTCCCAACCCAGATAACACCCTAGACCTGGCAGCCCCTTTCCCATCCTGAGTTACTTACCCACACCACTCCTGGCAGTGACAAAAGGCTACACGTGCCACTCCTGGTCTAGGTTCAGGTGTCTTAAAATAAGTCACCTAAATCTAGACTGGATGCTGTGAATGCTTGATCACACCTACAGACAAGTATTGCCACTCAAAACAACAAAACTACTCACCTGCCAAAAGCTAAGATCAAATATACTACTATTCACCCAAGTACTGTAGTGTACTAGCTGAGTTCCAAATACAGAAGTTGTTTAAACAACTACCTTCAAGGAACTATTTAAAAGCAAGTTGAAACTTTTGTTACTGGTCTTGTTTTCTCTAAAAATGTTGTTATGAAATCCAAAGTCCTGTAACTGGAACAGAGATCCAGTTACCAAACCAGGGCCTAAATTTCAGGATAAGCTTACATTCAATTTTATTTTAAGTTACTTTGAATTGAATATTTCTATCAATAATACATTTGAGTCCTAAGATTTACACGCTTATCCTACCTTGTATGGCTCTGTACGTTACACTAGAAACAGATGAAGTATCATTATAAGAAAAAAAAAAAAAAAAGATTCTAAACCAAGCTCTTACAAGCTCTTTAGAAAACGTTTGACGTATTTATTACGGTGACACAGAAAACTAAAAGCAGAAACCAAAATTGTGCAGAAATGGCAAACTAGGCTAACAGAAATGGAGACACTTTCAGTCTATCAACTCAATTTAAAATAAAAACAATAATAAAAGGCCCACAGGAATGCTGGTTTGCTTAAGTTAACAGCTTCACTTCCTTTTTTGCACCCACTGGGAATTTCACAGTTTGTTGAAAAGGAACTACAAAGAAACAAAACTGAAATTTTTCCATTTCCATCACCAGTTAAGCCAAGATTCAAATCATACATCACAGTTTCCAGCACACCCCAACACTCACATATCTTCTTTTATGCCAAATTCTCATTTATGCTACAAATCCACAGCAATCAAATCTAAAATGATTCCATCCTTTACAGCAGAACTCTGCCCCATAATCCAAGATTTTTAAGAGACAAATTTTTAGTCCTAACAGTGTAAAGCAGTGGCCGTCAACCTTTTTTGTAGCAGGACCCACTTGTAAACATCGATGGTCAGTCCCAAGCCAGTGTCCCCCACCCCAGAGTGTGTGGGGCATCGGGAGGGAGGCATAGGGGGGCCCCAAGCTGCCCTATGCAGGCTGGAATTCTGCTAGCCTGCAAGAGAAAAGCCAGTTGCCCAAGTTTTTCTCCTTTAAAGGAGAACCCATTGTTTGAGTTCGTCAATCCATTTTTAAGGTTTGTTCATGACCCTTTCTTATTACCGTGAGACCCATTTTTGGGTCATGAGTCATGACCCATGGGTTGAGAACTGCTGGTATAAAAAACCGTAAAGACAAACAAAGGCAGCAGCAATTGCCTGCTCAGTAGAATGAACTGATCAGCTCATGTAAGTAGCATTATTTTTCAAACCACACGATAGCTATGATGAAACTTAAATGAACTTGCATTATTCATTGTTTTGGCAAAAACAGCCAGACTAAGGCTCGCTTTTGAGGAGGAATATACCAGCACTGTTTGATACTATGCACGGTGGAGTGGTAGAGTAGTTAAGGAAAGCACCTCATCATTGTTCCAGAGGCAGCAGTTTAATCCCTGCTCCAGACACATGCGAAATGCCACCCTCCACTGACCTAGCTCTTACAGGTCATTCTGGCTGGGGAATCAAAGGTAGCCAGACATGATGCTAACTGCATCATACCTCTGTGTGTAGATGATTACAGAACCTGACAAGTCTTAACAAGTTAGCCTGACCAGATAGATCTTCACCTTCATGATACAATTTTGATTGCATCAGCAGAACTCCTCATGCAGCACTCTTTATTGGACTCCAGAAGGCCAGTTACTTCAAAAAGGAGGGAGTTTAACAGGCACAAGCACAGAGGACATTGTTTCCTACACACAAGAGCCCCAACGTATGTGGTTCTCAAACCCAAGTATCACCCAGGCCCCTTCAGACTTCAGATGTCTTGAGAGAAGTCTACTGGCTGCCAAGAAACCTCTAACTTCTCTCCAACTCACCCATGAGTTGCCAGTGCAGCAATCCGCAGGGGTGGGAAGGCTACAAAACACCCTGTGAGCACACACATGGCCCTGCCTGGAGCAGGACTCCTCTACTGAGAGTGTGACTCAGCTCACGGTGACATAAGCGCCACAAGGAGCTCATTGCTGCACTTAGCAGCCTACCTCCCCTGTGCCAGGTCCAACTCGGGAATGGCTGTGTAAGGCAAAAGGATCCCACGCCAAGGACCCAACACGCAACCCACATGCGGGCCCAGCCCCCAGGCCTCTGAGCACCAACCGGCCTGCCGCACCCAGGGCACTCTGTAGGCAGCTTAAGGCACAGACCTCGGACTCCGCCCACCACATGCCTCCCGGGCAGGCTAGTGTCTCACAGTCCAACGCCCCGCCCGGCCGTGCCCAGCAGCGGCTCGCAGGGGCCTCAGGGCCACCGGGCGCAGCAGCCCGGCGCCGAGGCACTCACCCGGGCCAGGGCGGGCAGAGAGGAGCCGCCGGCGGCCCTCGCGCAGGGCAGGATGGGCCTCGTTCCGGGCCCCTCTCTCCCCGGGAAGAACTCGCCGGAAGCAAACAGAAGCAAACCAGCTGAGCCCTGCCCTCTGACCCGGATGCGGATAATCCGGCAGGAAGTCGCCGCTTCAGCCCACAACGCTTCCCTCCTCCCCACCCTCGTTTCCGTCACTAACATGTTTGTTCGTATGCGCATGCACACACGCAGCTGCCCGGATGGAGCCTGCGGCGGGTTCGGCGCGTGCGCAGCTGCACTTGTGTCGTCACTCGGGCACGTCTGCGCAGATAGGTTGGGGGTCTGGGCTGTGGCGCGGGCTCTTCCGCTCGCGGCTGCTGAGTTCCGTTGCCCTGCAGCGCCTTGTGCAGCACAGCTGGCGGGAGCACTTCCGCCCGTGCCGGGGGTCCCCGCGCCCGGCCCGTGCAGCCTGCGGGCCGGGAGGCAGAGGGAGCCTCGCAGCCTGCGGGGGGGGCGGAGGTGGAGCCGTTGTTCAGAGTGAAACGGAACTGGCAGCCGCCCTCGTCCTGCTTGGGACTCACTGACACGGAGAAGCGCGACGTCTGTAAAGTGCCGGGCTGCTGTAGGCAGGAGCAGCGGAAACCGCCTTGTGGCGGGGATCTGCACGCAGCAAAGGAGTGGGGCAGCACGAGCACTAAATATTAAATCATCGAGGCCTCTGCCAGACATTCGGGCATGACAGGATCTGGTGTGCAAGCCACATGGTCCTTTGTCCTGCCATGCCACTGCAAGGTGGGAGGTGTGATTGTAGGATCCAGCCTCAGAGGATCCTGTCATGGCTTATGGCCAGTGCAGGAGGAGGAGCCCAGGACTGCAATCCTGGGCTCTCCCTGCACTGAGAAGTAGCAAGCTAGTGTGGCCTGGAGCCCCCTCAGCTGATTCATAGATAGCTAGGGGCTGGAAGTGACCTTGCAAGACCATCGGGTCCAGTTCCCCATGCACTAGGCAGGAACGACAACTGGGGCTCAGGTGGCCCTAGTGAGATGGCCGTCCGGTCTCCTCTTGAAGATTTCCAGAGGGGGCTTATTCCACAGTCTGGACACAATTGGTGATGTGTAGGGGGTGCATGCGGGTACATGTGTGCCCCCTGAGCATGGTGCACCCCCTGTGAAACGCTGACACTGCTGGCGGCACCTATGGGTGGTCGCCACTTGCCAGCCTGCTCTTGCCACCAACATTGCGAGGAGCATCTGTGGATTTCACAGGAAATGAAGCTTGGTATCCTGCTACTGGATTTGACTGATTAATCTCATCCACATGGCTTTCTTCCCTCTGACTAAAGTTGTACAAACCTCAGCCAAAAGGCCACCATAGTAATGCATAACTTAATTGCCAAAAAGGAGCCCTATCTCATTTTGTTCTGGGAAAGTAGCACCCAACATCAAATCACACCATCATAAAACTGTTTTAGCAAACTTCTTATTCTAGTCCCTTATGAGCTGCTGGGCCCTTCTTGCTGCAGTTGCCCAGAGCCCATGCCTGGGCTGCCGTACAGCTCCTCTGCACTACCACCACTGCCCCACTGCACAGACTGGAGATGGAGGTGATAGTGGCAGAGAAGAGCTGCAGGGTAGCCTGGGCATAGGTTCCAGGTGGATACAGCAAGAAGGGCCCAGCAGGGGTGAGGAAAGGGGCCACTTTTCCCTCATGCTGAACAGCAGTTTCTATCCGACTGCCACTGCTGCTCAGTGCAGGCAGGTAGTCTGAAGTGGATGCAGGCTAGGTTGGGACTGTGCACATGGGTCTTGGCTGATCTGCTCCAACTGGGGCAAGTCTGGGGCGGGCTGGGGTCAGGGTTGGGTCTGTGAGCTGTTGGTGGTGGCAGAGAGGAGCCATAAGGCATGTGGACGCCAGGCTGTTGCAGGACAGGATGGGGGGGGGTGCTGACTAGATCAGGGGGGTATGCATACATTCTTGTGTGTGTGTGCATGTGTGTGGGTCCTATGTACACCGTACCTACACATTCCCCCACATACAATCACCACCCCACAAACACTGCACCAACTCACCCTCTACCACATACGCCTTCCCACATGGCCCCACAAACCCTACCCCCACACACCTAGCCACAGGGCAGTCCCCCACACACACACATCCAGTTCAACTACACCCCATACAATATACAAGAGTAAGACTTCGTTCTGAGCTATTACGTGATCACCTCTACAGTATGCAAACATGCATAATGACAAAAATATTTTTTGAAATAAAATGTTATAATAGATGTTTATTTTTAGTATGTGATTTGGGGGTTTTCTGGTTCAAAGATGGCAAACCCCTCTTCCCAAAAAGAGTACTTCTGGGGGCAAGGGGAGGGTCTTCCTGCGGCAAAGGTTGAGAGTTTTTTTGCTTGCATAAATAACCTTGGTATTTCAGTCTTTACCAAAATCCAGAAACAGGAGATACTTAATCCAAATAAATTATGATACAGCAATTATGATACAGCATGTAATGATATGATTACATGTTGTCTATACCCCATGACCAGTTCACAGGGGAGGTGATGTTCACTGAATGATCAGGCCCTAACCAGGGGACAGGGTCGAGGGGCAGGGCTACTCTTGCGACCCTCAACAGCTAACCAAAAATTGTTAAACTGTCCTCCAGCTGAAATAATTGCCCATCCCTTTCCTAGGGTCTGTCTTCTCAGGTCTAACACCTGAGAGTACATGGAGTACATCTGTGTGTGTGTAAATTGTGCAGCCTATTTTGTTAAGTACAATGTTGAGCTTTAATTTAGAGTGACAACTTCTGGACCATATAGGAGAACAGTATTCTTATGGGACGTGTACCATTGCAAGTGCGGTGGTTCTGAGAGCTTTAAAGTTGACATCCTATGTTGTGCTGGCTAAAGATCATAAGGCAGCTACCAGCGCAGAGACTTTACTGCTGACCTTCTGAATGTCATGTTTACAGGTGAGGGAATGTTTTAATGTGACTGACTCCTAGGTAGGTTGGGATATGCTCATGGGGAAGGATGTGATTGGTTACTCTAATGTTCAGCATGTTCTTGGCTTGATGATTGTCCAGGTGAAAGAGTGATGATAATGATTTGGTGATGCTCAGCTTTAAGTTCCACTTGTGGAGATAATCAACAATGAATTCCATGTACACACTCAGGGTCTTCTCCAATTCTGTCATATCTATTCTTTGGGCTACTATAGCAACATTATAGCATGTATAGCGTGCATAAATCACTTGGATTAGTGGTTTTCAATCTGTGGTCCATGGACTCCTGGGGGTTCATAGACTATGTGTATAGGGTCCACAAAAAAATGACTGGAGTCAATCAAAAGTATGCGAGGGGTGTTCCTGAGGGGCAGTGGCACAGCAGGAGCTGGTGCACTGCTGCTCTCAGGAATGCCCTGGGGCTGTGCAGGGGCCAGCAGCAACCCCTCAGACCCAGACCCACCTGTTCCAGCTGCCACAGCACCTCCTTGGGCCAAGCCAGCCACCTCAGGGCTAAGCCAGGCCCTGCACAGTCCCATTACCACAGGTGGGAGGAGGAAGGATGCAGCTCACCCAGTGAAGGCCACCTTACCAGGGCTGAACACACCTTCCTCCAGGTGAAACTGGGGAGGACCAGCCCAGTAGTATGGAGTAGGCATGGAGCAGAGGAGCCTTCCAGGTATGGGCCACAGTGGCACAAGCACAGCAAGAAGTGTAAAAAGCCCATCACCCTCCCCAGGCCTGCCACTGTGAGGGTCCAGGCAGACCCACTACAGAACTGGGAGTCTTACTGCTGCAATAGGAAGGCTCTTCGTGACCTTTGTGGGGGGACTAGGCACTTCCGTCCTTGTGGTGGGATCTAGGCATGGGAGAGGTCCATGGCTGCAACTCTGTCCACAGCAAGCTCCTGCCTGTGTGGGCAAGGGTAAGCCATAGCTCTGCAGCTAGGCAGCCCCCTCTAGTGTCTCAGCCGCCCCCTGTGTATGGCTCCCTGCCAGTGGTCTTGGGCCTGTGCAGCACTGGGCATGCTGTGAACACATAAGGGGCCAGGGCTGGAGGCATTCCTGCTGGCATCACTAAGTGATAGGCAGTATAAAGATAATCGTTTCATAACCATTTATGCAGGGCATAGATGATGTGTAGAGGGGACACGGGGGGGGGGGGGGGGGGGCCCCCCCCCCCCCCCCCCCCCCCCCGGGCGGGGCTGTCCCCGCCACTGACATCTACAGATACTTGCCAGCTCCAGCCCTGCTACTGACACCAATGGCAGCTCCAGCCCCGCCACCAACACCACTGGCAGCATCTGTGGATGCTTACCAGCTCCAGCCCCAATGCCTGTGTCTCCAGGAGCTCATTAGCTCCATCCCCAATGCCAATGCCTCCAGCAGCTTCTGTGGGTGCCCCCCGCCAGACTCAGGAGGCGCCAGTCGCCCGTGATGCAGGGAGTCTTGAGGTATCAATGGGATAAAAAGATCAATGGGAAGGATGTTCCCTTCCTATTTAGAACAAGATAGTTAAGGTGTAATTAGTGATCAAGATGTGAAAGTAAGGTATCCTTTAAGATTGTCAGACTTCCTGTCTTCAACATAATAGGACAATGTTACAGAGGTAACTACAATATTTTCTCCTATACAGTACTCCCCTTAAATAAGATACACACCTTATTTTTGAAAGGCAGAATGAAGATAAAAAGAGTCTTCTTTGAAAGTCCTGGTAAGTAACACTAAGTAGCAGCAGCCTAGTGCGTTCACTGTGCTGCTTCCCATCAAGCACTTGGGAGTGTTCCTTTCACATACACATGCCCCTGCAGGGGCTTATGCTGCAAAAACAGTTGTTACTGTATTTCCTCACTTATACTGAGCAACCCACTGTCTAGCAACTGATTTTTGGGGAAAGGCTGGATAATACATATGACAAAAAAAATGGTAGCCAGTGGGGATGTTTATATTTCTATTCACTGAAAAGTTATATCTGGACAGACTTAACACACTTGAAATTTGAAAGTGCTGTACCCCTGTGTAATAAGCAGGCGTCCTGGGGCCGGTAGTCATTGGCCCACCCACTTGTCTCAGAGCTAACAGTCCACCTACCTCACCTACCACACCTCTGATTATATTAATTAGATGATGATAACAAGGCAGGAGGCTACCCATTTATTTGCCCTGATATTAAGGCTCCAAACCTCCCCTTATACCATGTCCTATGCCTCGCAAATGGCATCCATGGCCTAACACCTGGCCTATAAGCTTGTTCCCTCACACTGGAGCTTGCAATCTCTGTGCCCTCACACTGGGCTCTCAGTCAATGGGGGCTGCCAGCCCCTCCTTTTTCCTTGGGCTCCCTGCCCGGCTCAGGACCCCCGTACTCCTCTCACGCCCCCACACTGGGGCCTCATCCCTTGCCCAGCACTAGGCCTCAGTCCCCTTAATCCCCTTGCCCGAGGAGCTTCACACTTAGCTCCCTCATAGGCTTAGGGCCCTAACTTCCTGGAGCCTCACACCTGCCTCCTTCATACACCTCAGGACTCGCAGTGAGCCTGGGTGCTGTCTCAGGTCACTTCACCTGACATGGGCCCTACCTCAGGACTCACTATAAGCCTGGGTCCTTGCTTTGTTTTCCGGATATGCTCCCACAGCCTTTCCCATCCACAGGGTCACCTGCAAGGCAGCAGGGATGAGGCTTTCTGGCCCCCCATACTCGCCCTTCATTGGGGAGGCACAAGTCTGGCATTTCCTGGAAATTGCCCCACCACTGGCAGTCCCACCACACAATCCAGCCCCAACAAGGTATAGTTTTAGGTCATGCCCTAAGACCAGGAGCCTCCACCTTCCCCATAGCTCCTTCCTTGTACCTCCAAGGGTGATGCTTTCCCTCCAGCTGCTCACAGCAAACTGCTGGCTACTCTGCTCAGAGTCCTGTTCTTATAATAAACAGCTAGGCCCTGTTCCCAATCAGGTAATTCTTCCTTACTGGGAGTGCAGCCACCTGCAAGCTGCCTGGCTGTTTGCTCACGCCTCTTTGAATAACAGAGCACACTTTGTGCTTTGTTACACCCTGTAAATGGACAAAAACTTCTGGCAAAAGTGGGGTGGAGGCCATCACAGCCCAAAGACAGTATGAGATTCACCTTCCACAAGATTGATGCAAAAATTGCGGTTCGTTTCTTTTGGAGGCTCGCAAATAATAATAATTCTCAGGCACACGCTATTAGCAGGACAAAAGGTGTATTTGCAAATAGGGTCAGAGCAGAGATAGAAAATCTCAGATTGCTCCGCCGCCGAGGAAACCCGCAGCAGGCTCTATATACTCTCTCTCCTGGGCACGTGTGCAGAAACAGGAACTCTTACAGCTCATTTCCGGTTCATACAAACATATATGTGATTACGTCACTTCATCCGTCGCATGTGTATTATAATTAACTACTTAAGTATGCAGGGCGGATAGGCATATA
>NW_017728909.1:45802692-45806588 GCF_001723895.1 Crocodylus porosus
TGTGGGGGTAGAGAGTGATTTAGTATAAGAAAAACTAGCAAATTGGCCAAAAGTGGGGGGAGGAATGTCCTTGGTGGTGTTTCTGCTTATCAGGTACGAGATGCAAACTGTGCAGTTCTAACAACACTCTATTCATTATGCATTTCTAATAATATTTCTAACAAGATGTCAGGATGTCAGTCTTCCTACTAAAGTAGTCTGATCCCTGTAATGGAACCTCATGGCAGACCAGAACTTTTCATATCAACAGATCAATGCATGGTAACCAGTTATGGTGACTATCTTACTAACAGTGTTGAAACTGCTGCATACTGAGTACAGCACCTATTCTGCCACCTTGCCAATGGGTTTTGGATACTCAATGAAAAATGAAGCCATGAAGGACACAAATTGGAATTTCTATTTCATGTACTGGAAATCCTTAACTTCCTGGGGCAAGTTCCAACATTTATAATAGTGGTTTGGCACATATTTTTTATATACTTCACTTTTTTCAGTAAAATGATAAATAAGTTTAAGATTATGGTGCAAGTCTTTCTATTAAGAAGAGCTGATTTGCTATACATTTTTTTCAAAAGTTTTTCGGGAGAAGAAGAAATACTTTCAGATTTTGAGATCTCTCAGCTATATCTTCAAAAACCTGAAAGAAGGGACATCAAATCAGAAGCAAGCAATTTTATAATTACAATGTAGAATTTAAGAAAATTGACATACAGGTATGTAGTCAGAGAGTGGGAATTAAACTCTTGCAGCCGATGACGGTCTCTGAAATTGTAATGAATTTTGTTCAAAGAATATAATTTACATCTAACAGCCTGCATACATTAATGTTGGCTACTGTATTCCTTTTTTTTTTTTTTAAAAACACAAATATCCCCCTGAACATAATGGGAGTTCTACTTGAAGAAAAGATGAAAGATTTTGTCTTTAATATTTAAAACCAATATATACAGGTCTTAGTAATTAACATCTGTTAAACATCAGGGACAAATCTTTCAAGTTGTGACTGCCACAATTATGAATTTCAATGTTTATCTTTAAAAGGCACATTTGAAGTTACATATTAACCTTTTTTTATCCACTACTCTGAAGTAGCCTGCAAGCTTATAAAACTTGGCAGGTGAGAAGAATTGTGGTTTATTTACTTGTGCATTCAACAATATTTTACTCAATTGCACATTTTTATCTGATGGCACATGCTTTTCATAGAACCTGAAGGTGTTTACTTGGAATTGGTAAACAGGCAGCAGTCATTTGCACAAACTGAAAGGAGGAGGATAATACAAAACATTTGGATTTACTCCAAAGATTTTTAATTGAAACAAAAATCAGAAAAATCTTTTAAAAATCAAGTTAAACAAGATGCTATTGTAAAGGACACCCTATCAAAAATAAATGCTTAGTCCATTAAGGGGTATTTGAAAGTTGTTGTATGCAGCATATACATTTTAGATATGTTCATCTTGGCTGTAGCAAACTAACTTTCTTTAAAAGTTCTTTCCATTTCAAATTACTCTTAAACTAAGGTCAAAACAGCCTGTGATGCAATGTGGATATAACATACAGTAACTTCAAGAAGCACAGAAGTTAAGGGATAGAGGTCAAGAAAAATAGGTGAAACAAAAGCTAATGGGGAAAACTATAACAGATTGCTGTTGACATAAACTCTTTAGGCCCCAACACAATTATGCAAATAAGCAAAGTATGCTAATAAGTGGAAGGAGGTGAGGAAAAGATTGGAAACAGGTAATGTAATTCCTGATCATAATGTGGCACTGCCCTGCAAGTAATTCAATGAGGGGGGGGGTTTGTCAGATTTTCTGGCAAATAGAAAATTATGGCATTGCTGTTCAATCATGATTTATGCTCTATCATGTCCTTTCATTTTACCACATGCCTGTTATTATCAAAAAGAAAATCCCCTAGATAAGAAATCAGTTCTCTTGCACATGCCACTGAATGAATGATCTAATATGACTAATATAGTAAATGTAATAGAAAGGAAAGATGTTAAGTCAATCTCAACAAAGTGAAATACGCTTATTTAGACAAGCAAAGTCATGTAATGATTTGTCAGATTAGAAAAATATTTCATAATCTGAAACATTGTGACAACTGTTGCAAGCAGAAATCTTTCTGTACACTGTTCAAATTTTGCATTATTCAGGTATCTAATCCTAGGTTTACCTTTTTCCAGTTTCAGTTCATGCAGTAAACCAAAGTATGTTAAAAGCTCATGTGCAGATAAATAGGTTAAAATTAATTAAAATGATAGCAATGGATAGCAAATGTTTTTGTCCTATGGGAA
Source organism: Crocodylus porosus (assembly GCF_001723895.1). NCBI lineage: Eukaryota > Metazoa > Chordata > Crocodylia > Crocodylidae > Crocodylus > Crocodylus porosus. Next base: position 45,805,001 of record NW_017728909.1, read on the forward strand.
AATATGCAAATAACCAAAATGTGAATAATCAGTATGCAATGAAGCAGAATCCCCTGTACTAAAGAAGAGAGAAAGAGCTGAAAATAAAATTTTATGGTGTGGGAGGAACAAGGGTAAGAGACAAACCAAAACAATAGGAATCAATATTGGGCTGACAGTATTAGAAAATTACTTCTTAGTAATTGATTTACCTCTCTTCCCATGCAAATACCATTCTGTATCCAAATGCCCTGGAAGAAAGAGGCATAAGCCCTCCCACTTCAACCTTAAGCCTGAAGCTTCTAAAGAAAACTAAGTAGCAAAGAAGTAAATGATATTCCCTACTTTTCCATCTAAGGTATGTGTCAATCACAGAAGCATCTGAGTTCCTCAGTCTCTAATGCATTAATCTTCATAGTCACTCTGTGATGCAGAGGAGTAGGCTTGCAGATGGGGAACTGAAATGATTAAAGTCTCACATAGTGCAGAGTTGAAAATATGTTTCCCTGCTTCTTCCTCTATGCCTTATACACTGGACCACACTGTCACTCAATTTATCATACAAGTCCTCAGAAAAGGAAGTAGGAGTGAAAGGAAAATGACCTCAAATCATTTCCGTTTTTTTCTATCTTATTTTAACCTGTCCTCATCCCATTATGATACAGCAATAGAAGTATAGTAGTTAAAGATATGTTGAAGTAAGGTTAAAGGTATTAAATAAAATCTTTATTATAAAAAAAAAAAACCTAAAAAAATATAATATAAACTATGTTATATATTTATAATCATTTGATGATAAAGTAATGCATAGAGAATTTGAATTCCATCACCTGTTTTGGTGACATTTTAAAATGGGATAATCTGACTTTGTGCTACTTTTGCAAGACATCTCAATGCCTTTTGCATGAGTCCTTCAGTTTCAATTTTGCTGTAAAGCTTCCCAAGATATATCTGTACTTAGGTAGTGTTTGTCAATTGTTTCTAATTCAAACCAAAAGAAAAAAAAAATGTATGGTAAACTGAACCCACAGATTTTGACAAATCTGTATTGCAAACACCAACTTGAATTCACTTCCAGGAGCGAAACCCCTGCAAACTTATGAAAGGTTTGCCAGATAATTTCACAGCCAGGGAAAGTTTCTGGAGCTTGGAAAGAGGTGATCAGGAATTCAAATTTACCACTTCTAACTTTTGGTTAAATTCACTACTGTTGTAACTACAGACACAAACCCCTGCATGGGAAACAGGGAAAAGCTTCATAGTAGTTTGGGGTCAGAAGAGACCTGAACAGATCATCTAGCCTGACCCCCCGCCACTGGCCAGAGCACACGCTAGAATCACATAACCCCAGACAGGTGTTCATCCAACCTCGTTTTCAAATTTACCCAAGGTAGGAGTGAGGACCACTTCCCTAGGAAGTTGGTTCCAGATCCTAGCCACCCTAACAGTGAAATAGTGCCTCCTAATCTCTAACCTGAATCTATTCTCCAGCAGCTTCAGGCCATTGTTCCTTGTCGCCCCAGGTGGTGCTGTGGAGAATAGGGCCCTTCCTGCTGCTGATCTCCCCTAACACGTTTGTATGCAGCCACCAAATCCCCCCTCAGCCTCC
>NW_017728909.1:45807492-45813979 GCF_001723895.1 Crocodylus porosus
CGCTAGGGCACCGGCGCTCGCCGCCGTGCCTGTTCCCTTGACCCATTGCTGGGTCCGTTTGCCTGACTGGGCCAACACCGCCCTCATGGGCTGGGGCCTGCACCCCGCACACCGCGCCTCCCTGGCGCAATACAGTGCCTCCCTGGCACTGTGCCCCTACTGGGCACTGGGAACCCCCAAGCTGTGGGGGAGCTCCCATGAGGCCTCCTCGCTCCCCTACAGCCTCACCCGGTCCTCCGGTGCAAACTGCAACATAACCTCAAGCCATCTGGCTGCAACATAAACAGAGGCTCCACACGCCTAACAATAACTCCAAGCCCTGCCAGGGCTCTCAGTCCTACCTCCCATCAGGGTGATCCTGTTCCCTGCATCATCGCAGCCTGTTAGTGGGGTAAGGCTGCAACCACCAACTCAGCTCGAGCCGCAGAGCTCCTGCTCCTGCAGCAGCCAGAAGGGAACTGTGGTTCCAGCTCCGGCCTCAGCTGGTTATAAAGGCCTGGCCCTGCCCTCTTCTGGCCATGTGACCACCTGGTTCCCCTGGCAACCAGGCACCTGAGCTGCCTGGGTGATTGACAACTCTGCCAATCACCCTCACACTCATGGGGCACCCATGTGACTCCGTGACACTGTCCAACCAAGCGGGTGGCCCTCCTGAACAATCTCAAGGCAGGCCACATCCCTCTTAAAGTGCGGTGCCCAGAACTGGACGCAGTACTCCAGTTGTGGCCTGACCAATGTCACGTAGAGGGGGAGTATCACCTCTCTGGACTGGCTTGAGATGCATCTTTGGATGCACAACAAGGTGCGGTTGGCTATGCTGGCTGCGGTCTGGCGTTGGTGACTCATGTGCATCTTGGAGTCAATGATGACAATGATGGCAGGGGGCAGCATTAGCCTCTTCCTGTTGGGGGTTTGGGCCGGGGCTGTGCTTGGGGTGGGTGGTAGTACTGGGATGGGGGCTATGGGGGAGCTACAGCCCACCTCCCAGCACCGTCACCCACCCCAAGCACAATGCCGGCCCAACACCCCTGCTGGGAAGAGCCCAGAGCCGCCCTCCCCCCACCGCCCCAGCCCAGAATGGCAATCCTGCCCTTGTCCTGTGCACAGATCTGGGGAGCACACACCCCCATGCCACCCCTGGGGGTGCACACAGTGGTGGGAGCTGCCCCCTTCATGCCCCCTGTACAACCCACTCACAGCTCCATCCCATGCCCCACCCCAACTGGGCAGCGCCTGCCCCAGCCCCAGCCACCCTCCTCCCTCACCATGGGGGCCTCAACCTGCCCCCCCTATGCCTTTTACTTCCCACAACCCCTTTCCCCCCCACAACAGATTTACAAGCTGGACACTGCTTTCCAAGCTTCCTGGCTGCATACTGGCAATCGGATTGGTATTGGCCGATATAGCTCATTAATAATAATCAGCCATTGGTTTTGGCCCACAAAATATTTATCAGTGCACCCCTAGTAATTGCCTATGCCAGTTGCAGGCCTGGTGGTGACTAATCAGTTTAATTGCAGAGGGGCAAATCCTACTGCAACGGTTACACATGTATGGCTAATTGCTGCTAGATGAGGGTGCATCTTTCCTCCTTCTTTTCTCCTCGATGCTGGCTCTGCACTGACATTGAAAAGGGGCTATTGCCTTGTTGATTTGAAGCTGCCAGGCATCATGATCTGCAGCCTGTGTTTCCTACAGTTTGGTCAATACCACTGTTAGTTACAAACGACTGACTCTCAGGATCATCATAACATTCTAGTTTATTAGATGGATGCAGAAGTCAGATCATAAACCTTGGGGCTGATCCCCTCAAACATACACATTCATGCACATGCACATGCACACACACACACACACACACACTCTCACAGTAGCTAGCTATGAACGCTAACCACCGATGTCAAGATATACCTATCCCCAAACACTGGAGTCTGCTGTCAATGACTAGTTGAGGCTTTTTTCAGTGTGATGTTGCTTCAGAAGGGGGCCACCAGCTGGTCCTTGTGGCTGGACAGGTAGGGTGCTAGTTAGGTCAAAAAGGGTGTCATTGGGAGTCATTCTTCACTGCCTTTTATTCCTCTCTGGTAGATTTTGGTGACTCCCCAGTTTTCAGGCTTACCCAATCCAGGGGTCGTTGACCTCATGGGACATCTCCCTTGGTGGATGGCAGTTGTCAGCACCAGGGGTCATGTCCGCAGGTATGTGCAGTCTCAAGAGTTCATTGATGAAGTTTGATTAATTTGCTGCTGTGATGAATAGGGCTTTGGGGGCGGTTGATCGGGGGGTATTCAGTCCCAAGAGTCAGTCTTCGGAGTTGATTAGTTCAAACCAGGGCTTCTGTACCTTTAATAGTGAAGTTTCAGGGAGTTCCTGGCTCTGTATTGATCCTTTCCTCTCCTTAGTCTGTGGTTTGGTAGGTGTTAATTGCTGCTGATTAACTTGTTATCCTGTCTAGGTACTGTGTTACACAGTCAATCAAGATTCATTCAGGGACCTGCTCCATACAGAGAAGCCGGGGTTTGATTCCCGCCTTTGCTAACATTGTTACATGGTACAACTTACTTTTAAACTTAAAGTACATTTGTTACAAAGTTAAAAAGCATAGAATAGAAAACATTAAAGGGTGAAATGCCATGGCACATACAACAAATAAACCAAATACAATGGGGGGGAAGGACATACTGATGCAGAATACTATTTTATACCCATAAAAGCATCTACAAACTATATTTTTATTACAAGAACACCTTATATTCTATAAAAAAAAAATAATAATATAAAAAAAGAAGAAGAGGGAAGAAGGAAGAAAAAGGTAGAAAAGAGAAAGCATCCCCAAAGGGGGCAAATACTGCAAAAGAGGCTTTTTGCCATATGGAGGGGGTTCACACTGGAGGGGTGAGGCAGGCAAAAAAAAGGTTTCTTGCTATACCACAGGCAGAAAAGGACTTCTTCAGGGTGTCCTTGAAGCACTTATATGACGCCCTGTGTCATGTTTCCCAGTTGTCAGTTTCCCATACAGCACAGCCTTTGGTAGGTAGTCAGTTGTCATCCAGCCGGACCACATGGCCTGCCCAGTACAGCTGAGTCTGCAGGAGAATCACGTTGATGCTGGTGGTATTGGCTCTTTGTAGCACCTCCACTTTGGTGACTCTTTTGAGAGTCTGTTATCTACCTGCTTCTTGATTGTGGGATCATACGAGATGACACTCCCCAGGTAGGTGAATTGCTTGACAGCATTTAGCTCAGGTCCTTTGATAGTCATCTTTGGTGACACATAAGCTTGATGTGGAGCTGATGAAGAACTTCAGTCTTCCTCATGCTGATGGTAAGTCCAAAGAGTTGTGTTGCAGTAGCAAAACAAGTAATCATGTGCTGGAGATCATGTTGGGTGTGAGCCACCAGGGCACAATCATCTGCACACAGAAGTTCATGGATGAACTGTTGTAAGGTCTTTGTGTAGACCTGTAGCTGTCTGAGAATGAAGAGGTTTCCATCTTCCCAGAAGCAGATGTAGACACCTTCCTCACAATTGTCCAGTGCTCACTGCAGAATCATAATGAAGAAAATGGTGAACAAAGTAGGGGCAAGTTCACAGCCTTGCTTAACTCCACTGGAGATCAGGAAAGGGCCCGAGAGGCTGTTGTTGTACTTGACTTGTCTATGCTGACTTTCATGGAATTGCCTAACCATAGTGAGAAACTTAGATGGGCACCCAAGCTTCTTAAGAATCTTCCAGAGGCCATCTTAGCTTATGGCAGGGGTGGGCAATTATTCTGGGCAGAGGGCCGCTTACTGAGTTTTGGCAAGCCATCAAGGGCCGCATGACAGGCAGCCCAGTGCAGACAAATATTAATTTTCTAAATTTTTTACGGGCCCCGCAGGGCAGATAGAATGGCTTGGCGGGCCGCATCTCGCCCCTGGGCCTCTCATTTTGTCCACCCCTGGCTTATGGTGTCAAATGCCTTAATGAGGTTGACAAAGTAATGTTCAGCCCCTTGTTCTGCTCCCAGCACCTTTCCTGTATTTGTCTGAGCACAGATATCATATCTATCATGCCTCTGTTTGTTCTGAAGCCACACTGGCTCTCCAGGAGGACCTCTTCTGCTATGGCAGGGCACCAGCCTGTTGAGGAGGATTCTAGCTAGGATCTTCCCAGCGATGGACAAAAGTGTGATCCCTTGGTAGTTGGAACAGTCTGACTTGTCACCTTTATTCTTATACAGGGTCATCATTATAGCATCACACAGATCCTATGGAATTTTCCCCTGCTTCCAGAAGGCTATGAAGAATTCATGGATCTTGAAGTATAGAGCAGGACTTCACTATTTCAGGGCTTTGGGTGGAATTCTATCAATTCCAGGGGCTTTGTTGCTTTTTATCTGGTCAATAGTGGTGAAGGTTTCTTCCAGTGTAGGACACTTACCTAGTTTTTCCTTGACAGGCAGTTGCTTAATTCAGTTGATTGCAGACTCACGTATTGTGTATTGAGCACTAAAGAGAGTTTGAAAATGCTCAGACCATCAGTCCATGACAGAGTCTTTGTCAATGTTTAAAGTCCAGCTGTCAGAGCTCCTCAGTGGACTTTGGATCAGGAAGGTAGAGCCATAGGTAGATTTCAGTGCTTTGTAGAAGCTTCTGGTGTCTCCATTGCCAGCATACAGTTGCATTCTTTCTGCAAGAATTGTCCACCATTCGCTTTGTATGTCACCCAATTTCCATTGAAAGATGTTACATGCCTGGCAGTAAGCTGCCTTTCTCGCCTAGTTGGCTGTACTAGAAGGGCTTGATGAGTAGTCATCTTTTTTTGTGAGCAGGGCTTGGATGTCTTTGTCATTTTCATCAAACCAGTCCCAGTTTCTCTTGGTACTGATCCCAACAGACTCCTTGGTGGTCTCCAAGACTACTGACTTGATGTATTCCCAGAGACCATCAGGTGAGCTGTCTGCAGTATGGACTTGGCTTTCAAGCTTCAATTGAAGTGTTAATGTTTTTTGACGTTTTTGTGGGCAAGGGTGGTTTTGCAGCTTGGAAACATCAAATTTCTTTGGCAGGGGGTGCCTCTGTGCTTGGGCTGAGGCTTGAAGTGGAAGAACAACTTTGAGTGAATAAGTCAGTGATCAGTATGGCAGTCAGCACTAGGCATAACTCTGGTGTGCAGGACATCCCCAAAACCACCACAAAATGTAATCTATCACATGCCAGTGTCTGGAGTGGGGGTGCATCCAGGTGGTCTTGTAGCAGGTTTTCTGCTGAAATTGGGTGTTGGTTATTGCCATTTGCATTTCTGCAGAGTTCCAGAAGCAAGTGTTTGTTGTCATTATAATTTCCCAATCCATGTCTCCCAAATATGCTGTAAGCGAATGAGTTAATTTAATGAGATCACTCACTTACATTACCATTGGGATTTGATGCGTGCTAACCTCAAAGTCCTCGCAGGTCTTTTAACTAAGGTGTTTCTCAGCACATCTGCCCTGTCTCTCCTGACGTGATGTACCAACAGAAGGAGGGAGGCTTGCTGGCCTAAAATGCTGTTGACCTTTGGTTGGCTATGATTTCTCTGAACACACTTCTGTTTTTGGGGAGTTATTGATAGGCCAAGGCAATGAACTGTTTGGCTTGGACTTGGTTCTGTATATATTATCATACAGTGGATAACTAGCCCCCTGTACTCAACCTCTGCTTCCTGGGAAGGGGTGGCCTAATTGTCTTCAGCAGTGGGGATCCCTGTTTCAGATTTACCTCTATCTATCTTTAATATTATCCTTAGGTGGGCTGCAGGACATTGGGTTTCAGGTTTCTCATGGATCCCTAGTCCTGCAACTCCACCACTCATGGTTAGTTGTCTTCAGGCTCTGCAGGTTTTCCCAGATCGAGTAACAGGTAGCCCTCTGAGCCCTGTCATGGTGTCTTTCTTCTGGATTCAGGTAAGCAGAGAGACTCCTCTGAGCCTCAAAAAGGAGAAAGTTTCCTACTCTGCTCCTTTGCCCCTGTTGCTTGGGCATAGTCCAAGCATTTTTTCCTGGCTGTTTACTCTTTCTGGTTCTCTCCCTGTCTTCCTCTCGCCCCTGCTGGGCACATTTTTAAACTGCTGTCCATCATGCGCCCAGCCAACCAGATCTCACAGGAGCTGATAAATCTTGGCATCTTGATCTCCCCGCAACCTGTTCTTTCCCTTCTTGTCCTCAGCGAGGTAAGTGTTCATGCTCAAAGCAGCTTCTCCAGCACTCCTTATAGTCTTCGGAGTCCTTTTCCCAGGTACCCAGAATATATTGAGGGAGGGCAACATTATCCTCGTTGCCACACATGCCTTTCCATGCTAGATAGTCACTGCCAACTATCTAGCATCATATATACACACACACACACACACACACACATATACACACATATACACACGCACATATACATATATAATACATACATACACATATACACACACACATATATACACACACACACGCGCGCACACACACACACACACACACAC
>NW_017728909.1:45814079-45815545 GCF_001723895.1 Crocodylus porosus
CACACACACACATATATATATACATTGTCATAGGGGGACGGCACAATATGGCCCCGAAGGAGAAAAGGCATGCCCTGGGACCTGTAGTAAGGCAGGGGAGAGAGAGGAGGGATGAAAGAAATCAACAAGTTCCTTACCTGCAGCCGACGACGTGGGAACGGCAGAAGTGGTGGTGGGACCCACGCGGCTGATTAGCCGCGTCTTTTTTAAACTGCGGCCAGCTGCAATGAATAATGATCGGAGCCGGCGCGGGATGATAAAAGACGCCCCGAGGGAAGAAGCCGGGGTGGAGAGCTGGAGACTAGCCAGGAGGGGAGCCAAGCCTGGCTCCTTATCCAGAGTCAAGGGAGAGGCCGGCAGCCTTCTGCGAAACCAGAGCACATTTCCCAGACGCGGGACGGAGAGCATTGAGGGAAAAGCGGCGGATGCCCAGGTTTGTGGTGGTGGAGCCGGGCACGAGGATCTGGGGACAGAGTCCAGGGCTGAGGAACGCCCCAAAGAGAGGAGGCTGGAGGAAGACCCGGCAGGTCCAGTGGGAGCAGCACGGGTCAGGAGGTCACCCCAGAGCTCATCCAGGCAGGGAGCCACCACTCAAGCAGCGAGAGGGACTGCAGGGTCTGGGATCCAGCCGGGTGGGACCACTCGGCAAGGGACCAAGCAAAAAGGGAAACCAGTGTCAAGGAGCAGTCCCAAACGATTGCTAAGAAGACACAGCACCCAGCCAGAGGGGTGCTGCAGGGGAAAACTGAGCGAGGAGAGGCTTTTCTCTGGACAGGGAGTCCAGACTTTGATTTTGTAAGCCACGATTTTCTTTTTTTTTCCCAAGTTTTGGGCAGAGTAGCCTGTGGCCAGAGGCCCAGGAGGGGAACTGCAGACAGACTTATGACCCACAGAGTCTAGAGGCGAGCCACACCGATGGAGTTGCCACCAATGGGCTTGGCGCCGCAAGGCGAGGGACGGGCCCTGGGAGTCGTGAGCAACTCGGCATGGCTGGGTATTAGGGAAGGTGTAGGGGAGGGCAGAGCCTTGCAGAAGACCAGCGCCCCTGAGAGTCCCAACCCCAGCTAAGAACATGGGTTCATTAGAGGCAGGTCCTGTCAGACCAACCTGGTGGCCTTCTACGACCAGGTCAGCAAATCCTTAGATGCAGGGGTAGCGATGGACGTAGTCTTTCTGGACTTTAGGAAGGCCTTCAACACTGTCTCTCACCCTGTTCTCATTAAAAAACTGGGGGACTGTGGTGTCAACTCCTACACAGTCAAATGGGTCGCCAACTGGCTGGATGGCCGCACCCAGAGAGTGGCGGTGGACGGGTTATTTTCGACTTGGAGGGATGTGGGCAGTGGGGTTCCGCAGGGCTCGGTCCTCGGGCCCGCGCTGTTCAACATCTTCATCAGTGACTTGGACGAGGGGGTAAAAAGCACCCTGTTCAAATTTGCTGATGACACTAAGATGTGGGGGGATGT
>NW_017728909.1:45815900-45842190 GCF_001723895.1 Crocodylus porosus
GGCTATGGGACCTGAACCTGTTCAGCCTCCACAAGAGAAGGCTGAGGGGGGATCTAGTGGCCTGTTACAAACTAGTCGGAGGGGACCAGCAGGCATTGGAGAGTCCCTGTTCCCCCCAAGCACTACCAGGAGTGACTAGGAATAACAGTCACAAGCTGGCAGAGATTTAGGCTAGATATCAGGAGGCGCTACTTCACTTTCAGGGCAGCTAGGATCTGGAACCAACCAACCAGTGGTGCTGGCTCCTACCCTGGGGTCTTTAAGAGGAGGCTAGATGTACACCTTGTCGGGGTCATTTGACCCCAGTACTCTTTCCTGCCATGGCAGGGGTCAGACTTGATGATCTGCTCAGGTCCCTTCTGACCCTGCTAACTATGAAACTATATATACACACATACACATATATACACACACATATATATATATATACACACACACTCATACAAGGGCTGTTCAAAAAGTATTGAGACTCATGCTGTACGAAACAAAATGTTTATTTACAAGGGGTTCTGCTTAATCTCCTTCAAAGTATGCTCTTTCTGCAGTCACACACTTCTCCCAATATTTCTGCCATTGTTGGAAGCACCTCTGATAAGCAATTTGTGGAATCGCTAAAAGCTGCTCAGTCACATTTTGTTTTATGGTACCCACATCACAAAATCGTCTTCATTTCAAGGTTTTCTTTATTTGAGGGACGAGAAACAAGTCACATGGGGCCATATTAGGTGAATATGGAGGCTGCTGCACTTGTGGGATACAGTGTTTGGCTAAAATTTAGCTAAAAATTGCTCCACAAGCTGTGCTGAGTGGTTAGGCTTATTGTCGTGGTGAGGCATCCCAGAGTCGAACAACCAATTTTCTGGTGGCTTTTCCTGGTTGTTTCATTCCCAAATTGCTGGTTAGAATTCAATGATGCGAATCAACCGAAAACCAACTTCTTCTGCTATCTCTTGGACAGCCAACTGCTTATCATTCCAAAACAAACGATGAACCAAAACAAACTATGAACTGTTGCCACATTTTCATCATCTCATGACGCTGAAGGGTGTCCGAAATGCTCATCACCTTTGACCGGTGATTGTCCTTCTTTAAACTGATGATATCATTAAAATACTCTTGTACAGCTCATAGTGTCATCACTAAATGCTATTTTAAGTAATTCAAATGTTTCACTTGCCATTTTCCTGATTTTCATGCAAAATGTTATGCACACATGTTGTTCTGGACACTCTGACATAATGAAAGGGAACACAAGACACAAACGATTATATTTCAACCGATGGCCACAAAAAGGGGGGAAACATCATGAGCCGCAAACCTGTCCAGAGGAGTCCCAACATACCCAGACATGTCCAGCAAAACCACACCCCCACCCCTACCCAATACTTTGTACCACAAATACATATTCAGTCACGATACTGTTTGTACAGACCTTGTACATGTGATAAATTATATATATAAGTGTATTAAATTACTAAGATAGAAGAAGGACTTAGTTTTCATTAACAGCTAGAGTGTGACATAGGTCATTCTTATTTTTTTCAGAACACTAAGCAACCCCTGTACATAGAATGAGAACTACTATGCAACCTTATTTAAGGCCCTGTCTTTAGTTACTCACAATTTTCTGAAATTCTTTTCTTAAAGTGAAGTTATCCATGTTATGTCTCTGCCTGGAGGTGAGTTGTTCTGGAAGTTTGATTTAAAATAAATGTTTTATTTTAAAACACTGATAAACTCATAAGTGTGTAGCTCCTTTCCCACTGCAGTTTAGAAGGTCTGTAGGAACTGTGTTTGGAGCTTCTTGTCTCAGCTCCTCTGTAAGTTCAGTATACCCTTCACTTTAACAAAGTTAGCCATAAATAAAAGGTATTTGGTGCTACAGTTGAAAATTGTACATGTAAAGGTAACTATGAACCATTTACTTAGTACCATCTAAGTATATATGTTGTTTACAAAACCAAAAGCTTAATAGCCAGGAAATTAACAGTAGAAAAATAAAGCTGCCTGGTAAACCTTAACTGTGACATTTCTTGATTTTTGAGTCAAGAGCAACCTTAACTCTTTTAACATGGCATTCTGTTTAGAATATATCTGTCGTAAATAACTTATATACCAGCGGGGTCAACCTTTTTGGTAAACATGTCACAAATTAATCCCACACTCTCCCTTAGTGCCACTCTTATTCCCTTCTCCTGCCCAATCTGTTACTCTGCTTTCTGCTCCCAGACTTGTGCTTCCTGCTTGATCTGCTACTTGGTTCCCTGCCCTGTGTGCCACTGTGCTCTTTGTTCCCTCCCCAGTCTGCCTCAGGCTACACACACAAGCTGCTCATGCCACAGGTTGGCTACCTAGGTTATCAGCTAACTAAGTCAGAGATGAAGAAGATGAAGTAAATCCTTTGCTTACAAAACATTGGCTCCTTGTAGACTAAATCATAAGCTTTCAGAAGCAGAGGGCTTACTTCATTTGCTTCATCAGAAAGTTTTGTATGAAATCTATGCTATACACCTCCAATTTAGTTAGCCATATCAGTGTGAAGTCAGGTTGCAAGCACAATAGATTTACACCCTATAGACTAACTACCTTTCTCTGCCCATGGATACTATTATTATGGGACATCCCTGAAATAGAGAAACTCATATGCCACACTATTTTGTATTTAACGATAGCTATGTTCATGTTGTGCACTAGCACCAAATTTGGCCTGGTAAACCTAAGTATGTTCAAATATAAAATGTAACCCCACTGAAGTAAATGGAACAATAACAAGGATTAATGTGGTCCAAAATCCACAGTGAATACTGTAGCCTTTTAAACATGATACCCACGTGATGTTCTTTGTTTAGAAATCAGTGTGTTCTCGGGTGCAAGCCAAAACAGAGGTTTACCTCTAAAGGAAATTTTCTGTGCCAGTGAAAAAACAGCTTTCCTTGTGAAAGAAATATAGGGCTTTTATAGTACAAAGATGTTAAGTAACATGTACATTAAGAAACAATATAATATTTTTTAAAAAATAAGCCATATTAAAATCACTTAATGTTGTCAAGTGACCATCTATCATGTTATTTACAGAAATGAAAGCTTAATAGCTAGAAAATGAATAGTTGAGGGCACGACAACTAATTTTTTCATAACATAACGCTCCTTCCAAGTATAAACAACTGCATATTTTATCACTCCACAACAAGCTTAGCTGTGAGGATTTTTTTCTCTCATGAGCTATTGTTAAATTGGAAATCAGTCAACACATTTATTAACTGACAGTAAAAAAAAAAGTAAATTCTTATTTTAACTAACCATTGTGTTATGGATACAATAACACAATGGAGAGCTGGACAATAACATATCAGACTATGGGACTAAGGGAAAAAGGAGGTTCTTATAATTACTAAGTTGTGACAGTATTACACTGATTTCTAAACAATAGAATTCAAAGGTGACATTACAGAACTGTTGGGAATAAGATTTAACCCAGGGGCGGGCAATTATTTGGGCGCGATGGCCACATGGAAAGTTCTGATGAGCTGTTGCAGGCCTGGTCTACACTCCCCCCCTCCCCTGCCACAACAACTCACCAAAACTCCACGTGGGGCTGCAGGTGGGGAGCAGTGTTCAGGAACAGGAGGAGCGGGTGAGGCTGGGATCACAGGGTTGGGTTGCTGGGCGGTGGCTTCCTATACACCCTGGTCCTCTGGGGGCCTGTGGAGGGAGTGAGGGGAGGGGCTGCCTGGGTGCTAGGTCCCAGGAGCCTCTGCCATGGGTGGGGTGAGAAAGGGGGGGAGGGGAGGAGCAGGGAGCTTATGCAGCAGAGCTTGCCCAAGTGGTGTGGTCTGCACTGCTCCCGTAGTACTCCACATGGGGACAAGCCCTGTCCACTCATACCAAGGCAGCCCATGCCACACTCCCACCAGTAGCCATGGCCTGGCCTGGTCAGGTGCTGCTCTGCTCTCTCTGCCTCCAGTGATGGGTCCTGCTCCTGATCTTGGTCCTGCCACGTGGGTGGGTGGCTTCAGCTGGGCAGCTCTTGTCTCAGTGCATGGGGCTCCAGCTTTAGCTCCTGGCCAAAGCCACTCACCCACATGGCATGGTAGGAGCAAGATCAGAAACAGGAGCCACCACTAGAGGTGGGGGTAGCAGAGCAGCACCCAGCTGCAGCTGTGCCGGAAGCTGTGTATGCTGACCAGTGCTGGGCTGTGGGCACCAGAGGGAGCCTGCCATGGGCTGCCCCAGCATGAGCAGGTGGGGCTGGGCCCCATGCTGAACACTGCCAAGGCAGCCACAAGCCAGATCCAGTCACTTGGCAAGCCAGGTCTGACCCACAGGCCGTATTTTGCCCACCCCGATGTAACCTATTGTTACAAATGTCTAGTGCGCTAGAGGACTGGCAGGTTGCCAACACAAAGGGCTCCAGAGATGATCCTGGGAACACAGAGCAGTAAGTCACACTTCCATACCTAGCAAGGAATCTATGCAATGCTGCAGCTAGTAAAGCGACCAAAACGCTGGCTTGCATCCATAGATGCTTCTCAAGCAAATCCTGGGATGTCATTCTCCCCTTGTACTTGGCCTTGGGGAGGCTGCAGCTGGAGTACTGCGTCCGATTTTGGGCTCTACAATTCAAAAAGGATGTGGAGAAGCTTGAGAGAGTCCAGAGAAGAGCCACGCACATGATTAGAGGTCAGGAAAACAGACCTTACGATGACAGGCTGAGAGCCATGGGGCCCTTTAGCCTGGAAAAGCGCAGGCTTAGGGGTGATCTGTTGGCCACCTATAAGTTTATCAGGGGTGACCACCAGTATCTGGGGGAACGTTTGTTCACCAGAGCGCCCCAAGGGATGACAAGGTCGGAATGGTCATAAACTACTGCAAGACCATTTCAGGCTGGACATAAGGAAGAATTTCTTTACTGTCCAATCCGCCAAGGTCTGGAACAGCCTGCCATCAGAGGTTGTTCAAGCACCTACATTGAACACCTTCAAGAGTAAATTGGATGCATATCTTATTGGAATCCTATGACCCCAGCTGACTTTCTGCCCTTTGGGCAGGGGGCTGGATTCGATGATCTTCTGAGGTCCCTTCCAGCCCTAATGTCTATGAAATCTATGAAATGTGAAATTTATAATGGAACAGTATACAGTAAAATACATAATAAAATGATAATACAATTGTAGAATCTATAATAAAACATAAAACAGCAGTCACATGGATAAATATGACCTACTGGGGAAGAGTCAGTATGGTTTTTATAAGGGAAGTCCTGTCTCACCAGTCTGCTGGAGTCCTTTGAGATTATTAACAAGCATGTGGAAAGGGGAACCCAGCTGACATAATATATTTGGATTTTTGAATTTTTCAATAAGGTCCCATACCAGAGGCTATACACAGGTTCCTTAAGGCACTCTGCCTTAGATCACCCTTCTTTGATTCTTCATCAGATGAGGGTTAGATTTTCACATGATTGGCCATTTTAAAAACACTCCACAGTTGTGAGCATTTTTTTCATTATGGATGTAGCGTGCTTTCATCAGTCTTATTGCACAAAATTTGTAACTTCTGTAAGCGCCCCAGGTTTGCAGGTGGGTAATAGGCTATTCTGAGTAGTCAAATCCCAAGCTGATAGAGAGAAGCTTCAGAAAGATTTCACCAAGCTCAATAAGTGGGCAAAAAAATGGCAGATGAACTTTAATGTTGACAAGTTCAAAGTAATGTAAGAGCAACAATAACCTCAATTAGATGTACACAATGCTAGGTTCTGAACTAGCTGTTATAACTCAGGAAGGAGACATTGGAATCATTGTAGATAGTTCCCCAAAAACATCAGCTCAGTGTACACCAGCAACAAAAATCTAATAAAATGCTGGGCATTGTTAAGAAGGAAATTGAAACCAAAATGTAAAACATCATCATGACACTATACAAATCCATGGTGTACTTCTTGAATATTGTATGTAGTTTTGGTCTCTGCATCTCAGAAAAAGGATGTAGTAGAATTAGAAACAGTATAGAAAAGGACAACCAAAATGATCAGGGCACGGAACAGTTGCCATAGCTGGAGAGACTAAAAAGGTAAAGACTTTTCAGTTTGGAAGTCCATATGATAAAGTTCTATAAAATCATAAACGGTGTGGACAAAGCGAATAGAGAACCAAGTCCTAGAATGCTAGAACTAAGGGGAACCCACTGAAATTAGTAGGAGACATGTTAAAAACCTAATGAGAGAAAGTATTTTTTACACAATGCATAACTTATAGAACTTAATACCACAGGAGGTTGGCAAGGCAGGTAATACAATCAGGTTCGAAAAGGGACTGGATACATTAATGGATGAAAGACCTATTAATAGCTATTAAGCAGAACAATCAGAGATGTTTCCTCTGGCATCTTTAAACCAATGATGTTAGATGCCAGGAAGGGTAATAAACAGGAGATGGATCACTCTAGATCCAGGGCAGGTAATTGTTTCAACTGGAGGGCCACTTAATGAGTTTTGGAGAGCTGTCAAGGACCACAAGGGTAGCCCTGCCCCTTGACAGGCGCCCCACCCCCTGGTTGCCATCTTGGGACTGGAAGTCCCACCCCTAACCTTTGCCACTAGAAGTCCCTCCACTTGCCCCCAGAAATACTCCTTTTTGGTAAGGAGGTTTGATATCTTGGAACCAGAAAAAATTATATACTAAAAGTCAAATATCTACAATAAAATATTGTAATTTTATTTCAAAAATATTTTAGTCCTGATTCGTGTGTGTTTCCATCAGGTATGTAGAGCTGATTGCAAAACAGCTCAAAAAGAAGTCTTACTCTTGTATATTGGTGGGGGGTGTGGGGAGTATGGGTGTATGTATGTTGGGTGTGGGTGTGTCTGTGGAAGTGTGTGTATTTAGGGTGTGGGTGTGGATTGTACGAGGTTTGTGAGGGGATGTGGGTATGGAGTTTGTAGGGGCTATCGATGTGGGGGAGGGTGTGCTGGGTACTGTAAGGTGTGTGTAGAGGGAGGGTGTCTGATGGGTCATGTGTAGCTGGGTGTGGGTGCAGGCCCTTGGAGCACTCACGACCCGCTGCAGGCTGCCTCTCTTTGCAAAAAAGCCAATGCTAAAAGTTGTGGTGCTTGGCTGGGGTGGTAGGGAGAGGGGCAGAGCCAGCCCAGCTCCATAGCATGGAGTTCCCTGCCATTCCCCATGATGTGCACATAGCAGTGAGCAGGACAGGGCTGCCAGTTGCATTGCACAGGTCTCCCCCCAGAGGCACACAGCTCAGACAGAGAACCCAAGAACTGAATGCAAGCTCTGTACAATGGAACCAGGAAGATACCTGCACCTCTGCCAGCCCAGGCTCCATGCTTCTGCCACCCTGCCCTGGATCCTGGCCAGCCCCAGCCCTGGTGCAACAGTGTGGGCCCTGTGCTCTCACCCAGCTGCCACTTCACTTCCACCCTCTGCCACTGCCACCACCACTTCCCCCACCCACTGCTGCTGATGCCCTTTCTCTGCCACTCCCCTACTTTCCCCCTTGCCTGCTGCTGCCACCCCCTCCACCCACCTGCCTGCCACCACTGCCACTTCCCCCTCCCCAGCCCACCTGCTGCCACTGCTTCTTCCCTACCTGCGGGGCTGGGGCCAGGGCTGTCCCATGGGTGAAGGTGGGAGTATAGCACACACTGCCCCCATGGGGGTGAGCAGAGCTTGGCCCCATGTGAGCACAGGAGGGGCAGCCCAGAGCTGGGCTGGATACAACAAATTGCT
This sequence comes from Crocodylus porosus, assembly GCF_001723895.1. NCBI lineage: Eukaryota > Metazoa > Chordata > Crocodylia > Crocodylidae > Crocodylus > Crocodylus porosus. The sequence continues at coordinate 45,823,643 of NW_017728909.1, forward strand.
AGGCACCTGCCCTAAATGAAATCCTACCCATGGGCTGGATAAAATCACTGGACAAGCTGGATTCCACTCAAGGGCCATATTTTGCCTTCTCCTGCTCTAGATGTACCCTGTTCAATGCTCTTGCTCTAAAGCATCCACTCCTGCCACTGTTGAGATACCACATAGCGGGCTAGATAGACCATCTGACCTGGGATGGCACTTCTTATGTTCTTATTATTGGTTCATTATAAAATATATACATACAATGATTTGCCTTCAGGGTTGATCCACAAAACAGTAATCTGCAGTAGATGATCCTTGCTTATTTTAAATAGGCTTTGGGGCCCTTTTTTCTAGATGAAAGTAGAGTACCTATTTTGGGTCAGACCTATGCCTGTTGTAATAAAAGTTTTATTTTGTGGGCAGTATGAGATTTAAGACTGTCCTACCCAATCATTTCCCCTGTTCCAGGCTTATGTTTTATAAATCATGTAATTATACTTTTGCAAACTTAACGGATGAGGTTGAAAGGGAGGGCAGGTTTTGCCTTGTCTGGACACTCTTGGGAATTTCCTAAACGTTAGCATTTTGGGGCAGGCTGGTAGAAATACTTTAAGAATAAATAACTGTGCAGCAGGGCACTAAAGTGCCTGCTACTTTTGGAGCAGTGAGGAAGGAGCCCAGGTGCAGGTTACTATGGCTGCCTCTAGTCAAGGAAGAAAGGGCTCTACCTGAGCGAGTAAAGGGAAGAGGCTGCAATGCACAAGCAGTTTGATCCTGGTGAGAAAAGGAGCACCCTTGAGGTGGTGTGAATGATGTTTTAGCCGAGTGGTGTGAATTTATGTTATAGCCCAGGGGCTTGTGTTTTGTTTGTTGTTTTAAACCAGAGGCTTGAGTGAGGCTATAAGGGGATGGAGGAGGCCTCATAGGGGGTCCATGGCAGCGTGGGGACCCAGGCGAAGAAGAAGCTGACCCTGAATGCCAGAGAAGGCACAGCATTGGGGGCAGCGAGAAGCCCCAGAGAGGGGACAGCAATTGACGAGTGCCTGCGAGGTGCGGTGCAAGACCGAAGAGTGTCAGTTACATCAGCAAGGCTTGGGGCATGGTAAAGGGGTGGTTGGAGCCATGCATAGCCCATAAGGCTGGGGTGCACAAAAATGCCCATTACAGAAATGGGGCCAGTGTACAGGAGGAAAACTGTGTCCAGGGAGACAGAGGCAGCCTCCCTATTGTATATATTTGACATCAAAGACGTGGCAGGCGAGAATGGAGGGTGCTTTGTAGGTGAACTGGACACTGAAAGGGATGTCAGGGAAGATCACTGTGACCCCTAGGATGCCCTCCTGTTACAAACTAAAATGTGAATCATATTTTTTTTTTTTTAGAAGTTAAGAGTGATGGTGCCAGCAAAGTTATGAAGAACTCAGAAGAGTTTGAGGTTTCTAAAAAACAAAAATTGCACTCCTGACAGAACATGTATGTTCTTCAGGTACTAAAATTTGGCCCCTGGCAGTTGTTAAATAGTGTATTGACTAGGATCTGAGAAATTTTACACCCCACTCAAAAACATTGCATGTCCTAGCATGCCAGGTATGCATAGGCATTTTTAGATGGAGTACAAAATTCCCAAGATCCCAGTTTCATGACTGCCAGGGCTGAACCACCAAATAACATCCCTAGGCTTCCCTTTGCCTAACCCAACAATCAGCTGATTGTCCAGATTAGGCAGGGGCACCCTCTTATCTGGGACATGTGCCACACACTTAGTTTAAAGCACAATGCAGACCAGCAACAAAAATATTCCACATTAAATATGGAAAATCTATGTGTCTAGTTTGGCATTTTATTGTGCCATAAACTACAATGTGACATGTTCAGCCAATTTATTACATTTTAGTTGTGTGATAAATGTAACATTTGTCAGGGCCCTCTATAATAAACAGCTCTATAGTCAAGTATATTTAATGTAATCCCTGGAATAACAATCCTGGCCTGTTAGATCTACAGGCAATGTGGAATAAATAAATAAAAATCACTAGATTCTTCTGCATCTTAGTTACCACATTTGGGGGGGGGAAAAAAAGACACAGTACTTTACCTAGTGCCTTTGTTGTCTGTATTTCAGAGCCTCTTGCAAAAATGGATACCTTATCTCCGTTTTGTGCCTGTACTTAAATGCTTTGCTGCACCAAAACTAATATGCAAAGATCTGAACAAATTTTAAGCAAGGTCTAATCAAGTGGAGTAAGTTAAACTTGATTTGCTACCTATGACCAAGTTTCTCTTCCCAGCTCTTCACGTTTGCCATGCCAAAGGTCACATACTTTTGTGGAAAAAAAGTGATGCAATTCTTAGCATGTTATTTTAACTCTCATCTTGTATTCATGTGCATTTCCTTCTCGTATTAAAACAAGACTTTTTGGGTTGAAAATGCATTGGGAGGAAACATTTTTTTCCTAGTTTCTGGCGGGGGGGTGTTTCACTCTTGAAAGGTAGCTTTTGGTCAGTTTGGATGTAGATGACGAAAAATATTCTCTGGCCTGTTTTTTCTCCACAAAGTCATTTTATTAAAAAAAACAAAAACAAAAAAACCCCCACAAAAACCAAAAAACCTCCCCTTCTTCCCCAAAAATGACAATTACTTAAAGATTTTGAAACCTTACTCATGCATGAACTACAGTCAAAATCTCTCCACTTCAAATCTCATAATAGGTTTCAAAAAGTTAAAAATTTAATTTCCCTGTACTTCAAAATCCTTACTCAAAAGTATCAAAATGTTCAGAAATTTTAGTTGTCAGCCTAAAACAATACCTTTAATGTGAAGGCACAAGCAATTTATATTCTTCAGTTTTCAGGTCTTTTGCATTTAACCTTAAAATAGAACCATCAGAACTTGATTGCTACAAAGTGGGTGCATCTACACATGTGCCTTAATTCACATTAGCCTATTTTAATGCACATTAAATTATCATGTAAAAAAAAAAAGGGGCTTTATACTCTGTGTATTAAGTTAGGTTAATGCATATTAAGTGTCAATTAAAAAGCATGCATTTTAGCCAATGTGCATTAAACCAGGCCAATGTGCATTTTCCTATACCTCACAATAGAGAGCACTTTGCATGTGCTCCAGGAGTGAGGGCGAGGTGATGCTCGAATTAAAGCACCTCCAGTAGCTTGTGTAACAGAGTCCCCTTGCTTCAAAATGGCAGTGGGGGTGCTTGAACTACAGCTCGTTCAACAAGCGGGGACACTGATGTACAAGATACAGGATGCTGATACATGACACAGGAAGCCACTGGAACACAGTAATTCCCATGCTCCAGCAGACTCGATTGAGTATGCTTAACGCACTGAAATTATAGCACATGGAGCAGCCTCTGCATTCGTGTACTGGCACCCGGAGGTACTAGATTTTAATGGACACTAACTGAAGGGCATTAACTTGCATGTAGATGTGCCTAGTTTTACCCTTTCTGTAATAAAGTATCCTGAAAAGACAGGGACCTTGGTCTTTCACTTCTAAAACACCAGACCTCTATCACTTGAGCTGCAGGAAAAGCTGTTACTAATCAGCTACAGAAATGACTTTGTTCCTTTTAGGCAAAAATCAGCTAAGAGAGGGTGGCACATTTACTTGAACAGAATGGTCAGACACTCCGAGTTAAAGTTAATAGCAAAAAGTCCTATTCCAAACCTGAACAAAATTGTGACCTAAACTGCCCCCAACAGCAATCATGTATGATGTTGCTTTTTCACAACCAACTTTTTTCAAATGCAATTGTTTTAAAGGTCCTCAAAATATTTTATTCTTTTTCTTCTGCATGTGTAGATATAGTTTCCTTTTAAGCTTAATGTGGTAGTTTTCAGGGTAAACACTTTTTTCATGCAAGTGTTATAGAAAGTTAAAAACAGGATTCTATAATGGAAGCTGCTTGCAACCTTATCTAGGAAGAGGCTACCACATATCCATAATACATTACATCAGCTTCAGGCAACTTTAGGCTTTCTGGTGAGCTATGTATTAATAAATTTTCTCCTGAATAATTTAAAATGTTGCTGTGCAAACTGGGTTAGTATTAGGAGCCCTAGAAATGTCAGGTTTCAAAATAATCCTTTTATTGGTAAAAGTATTCAGTGCAAAACACTATTAATGCAACATTGAAGATGAGCCTTTAAACTCACTAAAGGCAAGAAACTCAGTGTTCATGTTCCCATGGCAACCTGAACTCTACACCTTTATGTATGTAGCATGGTATGATTTTAATTACTTCCTTTTTATACAACTCAATGTAAGTACTTTTTTTATTATATGAATTTTAATTATACTGAAGTGTATTTTATGCTAACTCTTAATTTATGCTGGCACTATTGAACAAATCTCTTACAAATCTGCGTTAAATATAACAGACAGTATAGAACTGTTTTGCACAATACCATTCAGGTGTCTATCTGTATTGTGTGCATCTAGACAAGATAATTGTGTCTAAACTGCCTGCCCTATATAATGTAATAATTCAGTTTGAGTTATATCAAGACACTACTACTTCAGCATAGCAGAGAGAGAACTATAGAAAGTTTCAGTGATCTATAGGAGTACGTATTGAAAATACTACTGCATGGCAAGTTTAACCAGAATGATGGGCAATGTATTCAGCACAGCATGAGACTACAGTGATAGTGCATTACAAATTCACAATATTCCACAACTGCAGGAGGCACTTTACAAGGATGGAGCTCTCACTTGCTCTCCTCCAACTTTCTTCACAGACAGTTAGACTGACAAAGTGAAGTCTGTGGTAAGCTCTTGTCAGGCTGCAGAATTGCTGTATTCCTGCTCAGGTCAGACCTTCTTCAAGCAAGTTTATGAAACTTATGATAGGCAAGTTTACCTGTAGTTTTGCCTTGTTTAACTTGATCACTGGTATCACTAATTCTAAGAGGTACAGAAAACTTGAATGTTGGGGACTAGACTCTAGCGCACAGGCTGCAAGACCTTTCATCTTCTGGATGAAAATATGAAAAGTATAGGAAACTGCATGATGTTATCCAGGAAAATGATGGCCCAATCCAGTCCAAGCAGAGAGTGGAACTGATTAAGTAATGAATTTTGCAGGGAAACTTTATTTACAAGCTATTATAGCTTGTTGAAGCTCATAGTTTCTGGCTGTGGAAACCTATTTCAGAGTAAGGAAACTTTTATGACTGAACTCAAAGTCAAAGTTTAGACTGTTGCCAAAAGAATATAATGAAAGATCACACTTGTTTAAATGTTTTGGATAACTCCTAGTGATATGTATTTAAGTTCTCAAACTTCTACTAGCTCAACTGATAATATAAAATACAACTCTAAAAATGCAAGTGAGCCCAGAAGCCTTGTACACAGAAAATTAAGGCTACAGTTGCCACTAGCAATCAATGTATAAATATGGCTTAATTTTTTTTTTTAAACAAACTAGGACTTTTCTTCTAAAATAACCATTGTTTATTTAACACTAAATAAACAAACTGCAGCCTCCACTAAAGTCACCAGTTACAGACTAAAATCCAGATTTAAATCTCCATGAACAATACTTTGATAGTAAAGACCAAGGGAGAAAGTAACAGATCTTGAAATGTCTGTACACTGATTGATGCGAGCCTTTTACATACCTCCATTACATTACTACTTGCTGCAGTATATGAATACAAAAGACTTTGTACAAAGTCATAACACGGAAATCACTGCATACAAGCCATTAAGTACACTTAAGAGAGCTGATGAGCTACTCTGGGCATGAGCTTAGGGCCACTCAAGGATGGGTACATTGTTTCATTTGTGGGGATTTGTCTCTGAGGAGTGGGAATTTAGTAGGTGAGGAAGCATGCTTCTCAGTGGTGCTCCTGCCCTTTGAACAGAAACAGTTTAGACATGTCACTGGTGGCCAACCTATGGCATGAGTGCCAGAAATGACACGGGAAGCCTCTGTGCGTGTTGCATAGTAGACTGGGGAAGGCACAGGAAGTATGGTAGCAGAAAGGGCAGGGGGCAGAATGAAAAGCATCAGATCAGGCAGGCAGCACAGGGCAGGAAGCAGAGCAGAAGCTTAGGCAGGGAGAACAGGTAAGGAGCAGAAAGCTAAGCAGGAAATTGGGTAAAAGAAAGGGATAGATGTGGCACTCTGACAAAATGCAGGGTTAACTTATGGTGCACCTATCAAAGAGATTTGCTTCCACTGTCTGAAATACCTGATGGCTCTTTATAGACTCTATCCATGGATTCCAGCTGCCATAATAGTCCTGCAGGCCCCCCACATCTAAAATGAAGTGTGTGCATGTGTGTGTGTGTGTGACAATGTTTTATTGATATATTTACAATTTTAAAGCGATTTGGAAGCCTACCAGTGCCTCAATCATTGTAATAAAATAAATTCTAAATACCTATAAATCTTGCCATTTGATTTTTGGGAGGGTTTTTTTTTAATCATTTAAAAAAAAATTAGAGTTCCCCCTGCCCTGTTCAGTCACTAGGATGCAGATCCAGAACGTGTTGCCCCCACCCACTGCTCTATGGTGCTGAGAAGCCTTGATATGACAACGCCCCTCACTCCCAAACCACAGCCCCTGTAGTCCTGCCAGTGTCCCTGACTCCCAATTCAGTCACCTGGCTCTGCTGGTGTCCCTTGCTCCTGATCCACAGCCCCGTGTCTACTGGTTGCCCCACTCCCACTGACTTACATCCCCCTGGCCCTGCTAGTGTCCCTCGGTCCCAATCCCACAGCTCCCCACCCTTTCAGCCCTGCTGGTGCCCCTCACTCCCAACCTGTAGCTTCCTGCAGCCCTGCCAGATGAGGCCCCCAGCTGCCTGGGAGGAGTGTGGAGCCCCACTCTCCTCCTGCAGGTGGCATGGCCAGAGCTTCCAGGAGGCGGGGGAGAATGTGGGCTGCCCACTGTGGGTTTGGGGATCCCTGCCCTACTGCCCTCCATCCAGGGGCCTCCGTGGTCCAGCAGGTGGGACCCAGTGTGAGAGGGTGGAGAGGCTGGATACCTGCATCCTCCCCCACCCAGCACTCCAGATCGGGCTGGGAACATGCCTCCCATGTCCTCCCTGGGAATGCACATAGCAGCTGTGAGCTAACCCCCCAGTAAGCCACCTGTAGCTTCATCCTGCTTCTCCAGCTGAGCCTACAAGTGCACACTTCCACCCCAGCTGGGCAGTATCCACAGCCCCAGTGGCCAACCCTGCCCCAGTTCCTCTCTCACTATGGCTGCCACAATCTGCACCCCATTCACGCTACCTATGCCACCCCAGCCACCAGACTTACCTGCTGGTAGCTGCAGATGCTGCTCTCCACCACTTCCTGGCTGTATTGCTGGCTATGTCCATGTGTACACATACATGTGACGCCCCCTATGTCTGTCTCCCCTCCCCCAACCCCAAGCAGCCCTTGCAGGCTGGAATGCTGCCCACCTGCAAAGGCAAGCCCGTGGATTCCCATGTTTTTCTCCTTTAAAGGAGGAGCTCTACGCTTTTCCGCAGGAAATGGAAAACCCAGATCCCTGGTCACAACCATGGAACTTTTTCAGGGCTGGCACTGACAGTCATTTCTGTAAATATTGTGGGATTCACAAGAGTGTCAAACAGGACATTCTTTCCAAGAGTTGCACCAAATACAATGGTCATATGTTCTCCCTCTAGGAGATGCACAGAGATACAGATGGCAATAGGCCAGTGATCACTGGAATAAGATCAGCTATCAAAAGACAGCATGAGAAATCCAGTAGTGCTATCTTCATAAAAGCAGAGTTCATCATTGTAGGATGCTGTGGGCAGTCTGGGAAGATCACTGCAGGATGTTTTGTCAAGCTAGCTGAGATGACCAGTTTTACTTCTGCTGCTGGCTTTGGCCAAGGACCCACTGTTCAGGGCCCTTTCTTCTGCTGTAGCCAGGCTAGTGGATAATACCCAGAGGCCACCCCAGGCTTTTTAGCAATGCAAAAGAAACAAAGGTAGTTAAACAAGTAAGTTAGCACTTAGCCATCTTCCAGTGGTTCTTCCAGGCTTCACCCCCTGGTTGCCTCTTACCTTTCAGAGGCTTTGCAGAGCCTGAAAGCTTGTGCAACAAAGCAAATGATCAAGCAAGCAAGCAAACAAACAGAAGAGCTCTGCTTTAGGCCCTCTGAATGGCTGCTTAACCCCTGGCAACTCCAGGCAGCCTGCTCCCTAGCCAGGTGCAGCCCCTCGAGGTGGTTTTCAGTGCCTTTTATCCTTCCCACTCTGGGCTCATGTGGCTAATCCTCTCTCACTCCCCACACCTGTGCCAGGTCCCTTGCTGTGGGGCTCACTATGTCCCAGGACCTAGTTCCCAAGCCTCTGGTGAGTACTCCCAGGTCTGGAGTGGGTGTGCAGAGGTGCTTCTGGGGTGTGGGATTATTCAGACTCCCCCAAGCCCCTAGTAACAGGGCAGGAGCCTGTTACAATCATCAACATGGCAATGAAATCTTGATCACTGATATGATCAACACTTCACTAACAGCCATTTATAAGCCTCCAGAGAAGCGTTTTGCCTTTGTGACCCCAGGAAGCCTAGACCATGAAAAAGCATACATGATCATCAGTTATTTTAATAGCCACAATGTCACATGGGGTTACAGCAAAAACTCTGAGAATGGCAACTTGGTTGAGATGCGAGATGAAGCATACCATGTAAGCCTGATCCACAACTCAAAGCTACCTAGGTTTTTGACTATCCCCCAATGGAGATTAAACTATAATACAGACCTTAATTTATATTCTGGTGTCAATAAAGCCACGTGCAAAAAGGACATGTTGGAACCCATTCTTTGCACACGGCACAGACCAATCACTATCAATGTCACAGCAGCCATAACTCCAAATATGCTACCAATGTGTCGCCACTTCAATTTTAAGAAAAAAAAACACTAGAGAGACTTTTCTGAATACCTTGACAAAAGAGTGACATGCATCAAACCAGTCTTGGATAACTATGACCTCTTCATGAATGCACTATGCAAAACCTCCAAGAGGTATATACCTTGTGGATGCAGAACTGAGTATATTCAAGGGATTACTCCCATGCTGGCAGCCAAATACAAAAAATACCAGAAAATGTTTCAAAGAGATCCTATCTTGGAAGACACTACTGTAACAGGAACAGCCCTAGCTAACAAGCTCCAGAAAAGGCAATGGAACTGGAAAGAATGATTCAAAGGAATAGATATAACCCACACTAGCAGGAAAGTATGGTTAACATTTGCAAGCTGAGTAATGACCCAAAGGGAGTACAGAAACATCACATCACAGCCAACCAGGTGGCTCACCAGCTTTTGCTCAATGGTAAAGCTTCGAACAAACAGCCTAAAATATGGATTAGACTGCAAACTGATCTGGAGGAAAATCAGTTTAGCATGCTATACACGATGGATAAACTTGATGGTGGAAAAAAAAAAAAAAATCACTTGAAGAATGGCAAAGCAGCTGAACTTGATGACATGTGCACAGACTAGATCAAGCACTTTACTCATAACTTGGTTGTGGGACCATTATGCCTTTTTATCAATTGATCATCAATCCTTAGAATACCTAAGTTATGGAGACAAGCCAATGTAATAGTTCTATTAAGCCAAGGGAGGATGCCTCTGACCCAGAGAACTTTAGGCCTGTGTCACTTCTGTCCCATCTTTATAAGCTTTACAAATCCATTATTCTCAATCGCCTTTCACCTCATATCAAACAACATCTAATACCAGAAAAAGCCAGATTTAGACCAGGCATGTCCTGCACTGGCCAAATACTAAACATCATCCGGGATATAAAAGATGGATTCAAGAAAGGATAAACTGCACTAGGTGGTAGTCATGTGTCATATTGTAGACTTTGGTAATCAGGTTTCAATGGTTGACTGTGTTGGATGCCCCTGATTGCTCTACAAATAGAGCACCTCTAATCAATCCTCTCTCTTTTCAAGAATAGTCATTTTTATGTAGACCTGTTCAAGGAAGGGAGCCACTGGAGATGACAGCACAGTGGCCTTCCAAGGGTAGCATGCTAGCACCAACCCTTTTTAACATATACCAACGTCCAACCCATACAGAGTAATATGAGGATGATCTATGCATATATGCTGATGATCTATGTATCATGTCATAAGAGGACAGCACCACTGTCAAGACCAGACTGACATGCACACTGAGCAACCTCTCAGATTACTGCAATAAGAGCCAGCTTTGTGTCAATCCAACCAAGACTCAGATCCCAGCTTTCCACCTATGCCACAGAAAAGCCAAGTGGAAATTAAACATTAGCTAGGATGCTATTCCACTGACTAATCACCCAAACCCTGTGTACTTGGGGGTTACACTGGACTGAACACTTGCCTTCAAAGCACACGTAGAGAAGATGAAAGGGAAAATCCACACCTGCAACAACATACTTCAAAACTTGGTCACCTCAAAGTGGCAAACAAACCCAGCTACTTAATGAACCATTGCTATTGCCTTGTGTTACTCCGCTGCAGAATATGCATGTTCAGTATGGGAATGTTCAGTTCATGCCAAGAAGAGAGATCCAGTTCTGAACAACAGCTGTCACAAAATAACAGGATGTCTAAAGTCAACGCCTGTACTTACTGGCTAGCATTGTAACACCTGATATCAGAAGAAAGGTAGCAAGCCAAAAAGAAGTATCAAAGCAGGTGGAAAACCTCGGGCATTCACTGTACGGTCACACACAAGTAACTAAATAGCTTAAAGCATGAAAGACTGTGACCAGGGTTGTACCATTGGACATATGGTTGACAGCATGTGACAGATTGTGGAAGGAAAGATTATGCATGATCTGAACCCCAAAAGGACCTTTCCAGAGAGGCTGATCTAGATTGGCCAATATGGCTATGCCTGAATTGCTCACATACGCAAACTGGAAGATCAAAAATAAACATGATCAATTGGGGCCACTCTTTTGGCACAAATATATGTGAGTGCTGTAAAGTGCAGACTGTGGAGCACCTGCTTTTTTGCCAACCCCTTAGTGAGACCTGTATGAAGGAAGACCTTTTATGGAGCAACAGGAAGAACCATCACTTGTGCATGATTCCAGAAAGACATCCAGTTTATGACAAAGGCACGAGAAGAAGAAGAGATTCTATAAAGCATTATTGCAGCATAGAGAATATAGTTCATTTATCTAGCAGTTCTGTCTGTTGTAGGATTGGCAAACCCATCAATTGACTGAATATTTTTGACTGGTCAAAAATTATAGCATTTTACAAAGAAAACATATATATTTTTATAGTTTTCTTGACAAAAATAGGATAGTTTACTGGGTTTTTTTACATTTCTTAATGGAACATTTGTGCTTTTTTCTGTTTTGTATTTGGACCTCTTGGCAATTTTTTACCTACATGTGAGCAGTCAATCAACCAAACTATTTGACTGGTCAAATACCCAAACCTAGTCCATTGTGCTCTGTTCTTTTAGCCCTCCATCCTTTTTGAGATGAAATACAACTCTCAACTTCTGCATATGCCTGTGTGGAATACCTCCCAAATGTGACAATCATCATGCTGGAGGATTCTGGAAGCTGAACAGATGACATCCAGTAGTAAAAAGATAAGTCTTTTACCATTCATGCAAAACAGCAGTGCTCTCAAGCTGAGAGGTATATTCTCTGTTGCTTGGACACAGAATATGTATAATGCACACACAACAAATGACTGAAATGGGTATTTTTGTGATTGATACCATAATATACAGCTTAGTACAAAATCTACTTTAAAAGAAGTCTTCTTACTGTGTAAGTCGCATGTAGCTATCTCCTCCATAAAAATCAGCAGCAGGGTTTCATCGCTCACCTTCCATCCCTGGCTTACACCATTATTATGGTAGCTAAAGTAGCTTCCTAAGCTTTACATTGATCTGTCACAAGAGAAAGTCATGCCACATCAGGTTGCACAGCAGGTTACATAACCTTTTACTTGTCAGTAGTAGACTGTTGGTGATCAGGGGTGCTGAATTCTCCCCCTGGTTTGGGGACAGGATTGTGGCTTATATTGGCTAGAGATAAGAAAAACAATATTGGCTCAGTGTGGTATCGTAGATAAGACTGAATATGAATCCGGTGAGAGACCTGGGTTCTGGGCCTTCTGTCATTTTTGTAAACCCTCTTTTAACTTGCATTTAAACTAGGCTGGGTGGGAAAGAGCATTCAGCAGCATTTCTGTAATTGCTTTCTAAACCAGAGTTCACAACATCAGTCACCAAAACAACCAGTTATTTGTATGGGGGTTTAGGAGTTAAAAAAGAGAGATTTGAACTCCCAGTTCTTGCCCTTGCAGCTGAGGTTGCTCTTGCAACTAAGCTACAGGAGTTTGTCTCTCCTGGAAGTGAGTGATGGAATTTTTGCTGTGGCAGATTAGTCATGAAGATTTGCCTTGATGTGTGTAACAGGCTAGCTGGCAGTGACTTAGCCCAGGGGTTTTGAAAGGGCAAGATGATTGGAGGACTTGGGATTCCCTTTCCTCACCAATCGGACCCCAGAGACTCACCCTCCATGTCCCCTGATTGGCCCCTTGGGTCACCAGGAGGGATACAAAAGGGGCAGCATGGCCGACTCAGGAGACCAGTGAGGGGACCACAAGGAAGAAGATTCAAAGAGCTGGGCCAGCGGGGCAGGAGCAGTTGCCCCAGAAGAGCCTGAAGGAGTGGGACCTGCAGGCAGCAGTTGGACCCTCAGCAGTGCGGCATGCGGCCGGCAGGAGAGGCTCCCTGCTGGGCTCTAGGATCCCCTACCAGAGGCTGCAGCCAGTGGGAAAGGGTCCCAGCAAGGATCTGAATGATAACTGAGAGGTTCCCAGCTCTGCTTCCAGCTCCTCCAAACAGAGGCCAGGCAGCTCTACCTGAGGCTGGGGCTCCTGGGAGTTCAAGATCCCTAGCAGCTAAGAGTAATACCAGTATTGGTGGCTGTGTGGTAGTGTTTTTGCCTATTAGGTGGGAGGTCTGAGTTCAAGTCCAAGTTTGGGTGACTTCGGGTGAGTGAGCTAATAGGGAGAAATTTTTGCAGTGGAAAGGGGCCCCTGTGTTTTCTCCCCCTCCAGATACCTAGGCCCTATTTTCCTTGTCACTTGACATTTTGTGTTTTGTGCCTTCTATATTTCACCAACCAGTATTGTTTGTTCTGCAGCTTGTGTTTTATATTTTGGTTAACCCTGTCTTTTGTCAACTGGACGACTAAGTCTATGATTGTAAGTGTCCAGCCTTTGTTGAATCCTGCCCCTTGGGGCATTGTAGTGTCCCCTATACCCCCTGGTTTATGCTGGTTATGTTCCCTGTATTGTTCTCTCATTAAAAGGTATATGGTTAAGTCCCCATTGGTGGTCTGGCTCTGCTCTATAGGGGGAGGAGAGTCCCTATACCTCCAACAGCGCTTGTGCACCTGCTTTGATCCCTTCAATTGGAGAGGGGGTGCCTCTTGGAGTACTGCCTGGGTTACATGTGCATTTTCTTTTATGGCTAAAAAGTTATAAAATACATTTTTTTGTGTAACTGATGGGCTTGGAGATGAGGATCAACAGTGTGGCCTTAGGGATAGGGCCCAGAGGGTTTTGACCTCTTAAAAAAGGTACAGAAAACAGTGACAGAATCTGATGAGAGAAAGTCATCAAAAGGGTTATTGTTTCCTCTGAATCGATTCATTTTCCAACAAATTCACATATTGCTTGTGGAACATAAGACCAAACATAGTCTTATGTTTCTGTTGTTGATAGTTCAAAATAAAGTTACACAAGCCCTATTAACACTAATCTCTGTATTGCAGTACAGCTCATTCTGCCCAATAACACACTGCTATCAAATCGCACAGTAAGGATAAATATATCGGACTTCAACAAGCAGCACCGTGCCAGCCAGTCTTTTTGATTTGTAGGTAAAAGTAGCATTCTTATGACAGCACAAAGAAAAGATCAGTTAAAAACTGATAGCTGTTAGATTCCACTATTCCCTATGCAGAAGCCCCACTGTAATCCAATGGAGAGAAAAGTGGAAGAGTGACTTTTACTGCCAGAAGTGTCTTGCTTCTACTTCCATTTCCAATGAAACATCAGCTCTGATTCTTACACCTCCCCACAAGTTATATTCCCAAATATTGCCAGATGCCTGCTGTCTAAAATAAGTTGAACACAGTGGCAGCAGACAACACCATAAATGAGCCTGTAAAAGAAAAGCACAACAGTACAAAGGACAATTTATCATTTGGGAGTACATGCCACTTGCTGACATGTCTATTTTGTCTGCCTGTTCTTAACACACAGTAAGTGAAGACAAACCTCGGTAGTCTATTCCTGAATGAAACGGGATAAATATTATTAATTTAGCTCCATTTACTGCCAGTTAGGAATTCACAGATGAGTTAGTTCAGGGGTTCAGTTGTTGTTCAGTAGTGCCACATACCTGCTTTGCAGTGAAATGACTGTTTTGTTTGTCCAATTCTTGCTGTATTGCCTGGATTTATGAAGTGTCAAATGCATTCTGGTTATACTGTACATTACATAGAATCATTATTTACTCTTAGCTTATCTTTTGTCTTCTATACATTATCTGAGTCTAAAAATGGAATTGTCTTTTTGAAAATACCCTCTTTTTTTATGATACCAGATATTCTTGCTTTTTTTTTTATATAACCAGTATTATGTTCATTATCCCATTCTTTTTATTAATATTCTTCAATAAAGTTAATAGTTTACGGTTGGTAAATGGTATGCAGAATACTCTACCTAGATGTCTGTCTATAAACTTTTCACAGATCAACAGAAGCGAAGTAGTAAAATGCAGCTTATGTGATATTTCCGGACATGGATTTACCTTTATTAAACCACATGTCCTTTATGGTAAGAGAGATGGATCCAACTAGGGTATTATATGCATGTTTTATTGAACAAATAATTTTAAAAAGGAAAATGAATGTTAGAGAAATAACACCAAACATGCACACTCAATCTAATAAATACATTTAAAGAGAAGCTGTATCAGACTCACATGATATTACACTGGATTGCAGTGTATATGGACTATATTCCCCTAGTTAAACTTTTCTGATCTATGCTTTGTTTCCCATTTGTAAAACAGGGATAATGAAGCTTAGTTCAAAAGAAAAGTGTTTTGAGATCCATGGGTTAATAGCTCTTTATAAAAGCTTGGTATTAGAAATCAAAACTAAATTGGTGTCACAATTCTTCATTGAACTCAAATATACCATTTCTGTGTTCTCCTTTATTCTTTAGGCTCACGGAAAATGCCAAAGGCCAGCATATTTTTTTCCTTTCCTCTTTTCAAAAGAAAGTCAACAATAACTGGGAAGAGGAGTTTTACTTTATTTCTTGAACTAGAGAGCCATTTCACCTGCCCTAGAAAATTGCTTTTCTGATCACTTTAGGGGCAAATATACATCTTTTAATTCTGGAAAGAAATGCCATTTCTCTTCCATATTACTATAATAATACACCTATAAAAGTAACATTCTAGCCCCATTAATGTCAGTATTGAAGCTCACATTGTCTTCCAGAATTTTGCCTGTAGACTGAGGCTATGCCTGGAGTGAACAGATGGATAAAAGTAATACAAAATCGTGTCATAAATCTTTGGGACGTGTGTGTGTGTGTGTGTGTGTGTGTGAATACATTAATTATATCTCACATTGTTCATAGAATTGTACACATTTTGAATGAATACAGATAGTAAATTAAAACCCTGATTTTTCCTATTGCCTTTGCTAATTTTAAGTGCCTAAAGATTACCATCTATAGTAGCATTTTTAAACATTTAATTTTTCTGATGCAACTACATTTTGTTCTTAATTTCCCATAGACTTTTAAGATTGATATTTTGTTTTATCATCTAAAACTCATATACTCCCATTTAAAAAGTTTCATAAGTAGTAGGGTCAGAGGAACCTGAGCAGATCATCAAGTCTGACCCCCTGCCATGGCAGGAAAGAGTACTGGGGTCAAATGACCCCAGCTAGGTGTTTGTCTAGCCTTGTCTTAAAAACCCCCAGGGTAGGAGCCAGCATCACTTCTCTTGGAAGTTGGTTCCAGATCCTAGCCACCCCAACAGTTCTTTCTTACTTTTTTACCTTGCTCTGTGGAGGTAGAATATCAACTTTGGTAACAAAAATCTTAAAGGTTTGAAATCTTAGGGTGAAAAAAAAATTGGTGACCTCCACAATTGAGGAACATTCTGTCTTAAGGATTTCCCCTATTTGCAACATTACTTTGGGTCATAGAAGATATCCTCCTGACTTGCAATAAATTGGAGAACACCAGGAATCTAAGAAGCAACCTTGAACCTTCACTGATGGCCTCTGAAAAGGGTAAGGAAAAGAAAGGAATTCATTGTCACGGCAAAATATGAGGCTCAAATGTGACCATCTGCCAGATTGCTAACGTCCCCTCACTGTGCCTCTCACGTTGCAGGGGCTGTAATCAATTCTAACCCTTCTACTGAATCAAGGAAGTGTAGAAGGCTCTTTTTTTAAGTCTTTCCACACCCCTGCCCATGATCCCTGCCAACATAAGGGCAAGGGACAATCTGGCCCTAATGTAAAAGTTTGGTTTAATTTGAAAGAGTTTGCTAGTGAACTTCTTCTCTCTAACTTAGTCCATGATATTTAATAGCTGCTTCTCCATAGCTCAGAAAATCCATAACATTTCTACTTTTTGACTCTTCTGTGTTACAGTAAGTATATTCTTTTCCTGCTAGGAAGTTCCACAGTTTCTTATAAGGAAGAGGAAACAAAATGCCCCTAATATTTTACCAATTTTAAAACCTTTGCACCTCATCAAGGCCAAATTGGCTGAGAGGGGTTTCTGGATGTTTTCCCAATTAATCAGATACTTCTCATCTCAAGGACAGGGTATGAGGAACCTGCCAAAAAAACAGCATCACCCCCAGCTGTTATGGAACCTTCCTATTTCAGTGTTCCATCCTTTCAAACTTTAAATGGGTATTAGTGTTATGCAGATATACAAATTTATATGCAGTATGCTTACTTCCTTTGATTTTATGCTGCTATTAATGAACTGAAATGCTTCTATGTATGTGATGGCAAAAGTGCCGTCTGCAGCCTCTGCCACTTCAGCTCTTAAATTAGGTAAAAAAAAAAAAATAGTATCATTGTATATGTTCCTTTTCACTCACCAGGGCTGCTGGTAGTTGAAAGACTTTCATTTCCTGTCTCCTTTGCTACTCTAGGGGAATGTAGGATGAAGAAGAAACTGCTTCATAAATATTTACTAACTTTGAGGCTGTCTTGTTTTATATTTCATCAGATTATTCAACAGGTCTATCAATTTTTTGCATAATTTTTTTGGCCCTGATAATCTCTTTTAGATTATCCAACAACTACCATGGGCACATTTAAAAAAAACCCTCAATTTATTCCAGCAATATTGACATTTCAGGAAGTTTGTGAAATGTATAATGTTATTCCTGATGGAAAACCATTTTCAGACATACCAACTGCATGACACTCAATTTTCAGTTTGTCATAATTGCCTTTTCCTTGATGATTTTTTTCAAACCCCTGCAGGGCCCTGTACAGGACTTCAGTTGCTTGGGCACAAGTAGAATGAATATTTTGAATCTGAACATACAAGTCACCCAGTTCATGCTGAAATTGAGAAAATGTTTGGTAAAGAACAGCAAGGATCATGTGTGCCACACAGGTAGCGTAAGAATCAGGAAGACAGTGACATTTGTTACATCTGTCTCGCCAACAGGTCTCTGCCACTGGGCAGCTGGACCTGCCACACCTATTCTTAAAAGGCATGTAATCTTTTCTATACATCCTTTGCCTACAAGCCAGTTCTGTTTCTCAGATGAGAGCTGTCTTGCTGGCTAACTAGTCCTCTGTGCCATGTGAAAGTTCTGTTTACCACTGTATTTCAGACTCACTGTAAAGTTTGCATTGCTAACTTGAGCTGTCTCCTCCCATCAATTGTTCACAGGAGAGATTTCACTCAATATGAAACAAACATGCTTTTTCTACAATCTTTGATTTTTTTTTAAATCCAAAGCAATAGAAAGAAGCTATGGAAAGAAGATACCAGTTTCAAGATAGCCATCCTCTACATATCTATTTAAGTACAGAGGTCAGAGCAGGAAAGTGTAGTTAGAAAGGCCAAGAGGCATCTAAAGAGGAAGGTTACTGGACATATCCAATAGCCATTTCTGAAGCTGTAGAGAAAGATTCCATTAAAGGCAAGGATTCTTGCAAATTTTGCACATCCACCAAGGCCTGGAAGGGATGCTAATAAATATAGGAGCTGAAGCTAGCCAACACCAGTGACTGACCACACCAAGGTCAGTCAGGTTCTTTTCTTCCCACTTAAATTCGTCACTAACATTAAATAATATATAATATGATGCATTACAAATGAATAAATATTTACATTCAAATATTTCTTACAATGAAAGACTGTGGGACCTAAACCTGTTCAACCTTCACAAGAGAAGGCTGGGGGGGACCTGGTGACCGTCTATAAACTCACTAGGGGGGACCAGAAGGGTTTGGGAGAGAC
>NW_017728909.1:45842327-45860245 GCF_001723895.1 Crocodylus porosus
TCACGAAGCGGGGTCTAGGGACTGGCCGTGATCTCTCTAGCGCCCCCTTTACCATGCCAAGTAGGCGATTCAGCACCCTCGTTCTCGCCCGCCACATCTTGCTGTTATATAATTTTATAAGGGAGGCTGCCCTTTTCCTCTTGGATATGGTGCTACGTTTGTCCTGTCCCCTATTCTGTAAGGAGTGACCTGGTGCACCCACAGCCTTATGGGCTACGTGTGCCTCCAACCTCCCCTTTAGCACGCCCCAAACCTCGCAGAACTTCCAGACATTATCCCGCCAATATACCTTCCCTAGAGGCCCTCTCAAAAGGCCTCCGCTCGACTGTTCACCCACACCGGGCCCTTTCCTCCCATACACACCCTCTCCCAGGGCCTCACCCACACAGTGCCCCACTGGGGCCAGTCTCTCCATGCTTCTGAGTTCCTTGCCCTCACCGGGCTTCTCAATGGGCTTGCTCCCCTTCCAGGGCTTCTCAATGGGCCTGCCCCTTTCTGGGGCTTCTCCCTTACAAGCAGTGCCCCGCTGGGGCCTGCCTCCCATACATCCCGCGGTCTCGCGCGCACTCGGGCCAGTGCCTAGCGCTTCCCGCGGTCTCGCACGCACTCGGGCCAGTGCCTAGCGCTTCCCGCGGTCTCGCACGCACTCGGGTCTCGGTTCCCGCGTTTCCCACGGTTGGGGCTCAGGTGGCCGTAGCCGTGCCTGGCTCCCTGACCCTCCATCTGGGTCTTCTGCCCTGCTCGGGCTTCTCTGGCTATCGCCCACCCAGGGCTGGGGTCAACACCCCCCCCAAACGACACACCACCCCGGCGCCAAACAGCTGTACCTTCCCTGGCACCGATCACTGTGCCCTTACAGGGCACCAGGAACCCCCATGCTACTGGGGAGCTCCCCTGAGGCCCCCTCCAACCCCTACAGCCTCACCTGGTCCTCTGGTGTAACAATAACAAACCAGGGAACATAAAGTCATGAGCCAACCGGCTATAACTCAAAAAATAACCCCCCTGGCTAGAACGTAAATACTGTGCCACCATGGCTCACCTTCCAAGCCTCCCTGTCAGGGTTCTCTCCACCCTGTACCATGCTGCAGCCACTTGGGCAGTCGCGCTGCAGCAGAGCTGCTGGTCCTTAGGCTACCAGAAGGGGACTGCCCCCTAGGCTTCAGCCTGGGCTGTTTATAAAGGCCCGGCCCTGCCTCCTTCTGGTCACCTGACCAGTGCGGTTGCCCCAGCAACCAGCACCTGAGCTGCCCTGAAGATTGGTAGCTGCCCTTATCCCTTCA
This sequence comes from Crocodylus porosus, assembly GCF_001723895.1. Lineage (NCBI taxonomy): Eukaryota > Metazoa > Chordata > Crocodylia > Crocodylidae > Crocodylus > Crocodylus porosus. The sequence goes on from NW_017728909.1 coordinate 45,843,611, forward strand.
TAGGAACAGGGCACCTAAGTGCCCCTGTGACACCTACCTGGCTGGAGTCATTTGAGCCCAGTTTTTCTCCCGCCCAGGCGGGGGGTCAGACTTGAAGATGTACAAGGTCCCTTCCCACCCTACTTCTATGATTCTATTATCTTGTTGGTCTAATACAAAGATATCACCTCTTCCATGACTTCTGATTCCTTTTCATGAAGTTTAGGGCAGTTTAAGGATCAGGCTGTTAGATGTTGAGGAGACTATCAGTTATTGCAGGAACAACTCGAGATTTACATTTAGGTCTGCACAGGCAAAAGCCTTTCAGTTTATCTTCAGAATATATTTATTTGTAATTAAGTTCATGCTTATATTCTGTGCATTGTTCAGTGTCTTACATAGACTTATTTTTTCAGCATTTCAGTACAATATTAAGTACTTTTTCTCTTTTGTTAGTGAGCTGAACCTAGTGAGACCTCTCTACTCTCCCCCTCCGCTCCAGCCCACTAAGGTTTCAGTCCTGCAGGGTTGTAGACAAGGGTTGTGAAAAAGCATGAATAGGACTGCTGAGCAGGGTGCTTTATTACTCATGGTAAAATAAGGCTAAGTAAGCTGAGGGGAGTGGGCGCTAAAAGCCAATGAGTTGGCAAGAACATTATGCCCAGCATTTATTAAATAATAAATCCTGTTCCTCAAGTGTCATAGTTTCCATGTGCTGGGTCACTTTCTATAGCAAAACCAGCTCCTTTCCTCTTTATCACTGCAGTCCTACCACATCTGTGACTTCTACTTTTATGAGACATGACCCTGCTGTCCTTGCAGAGAGGTCATTGAGTTTATGATCCTTTCTGTGGAGGTTGTCATATTAGGTCAGTTATTTATAGAAAAAGAGTTCAAATACTATATTGAAAAGTGCCTTACAAATGATGTAATAGAATTATATCCATGTCATCTCTTATTTGTATAGACCACAATCACATTTCAAGGGTTTAAATTATAAATAGTATTAATGGGAAAATACTAGAATCCTAGCAAAGAGTTTTAGCAATCATCTCATGAGATACAGGTGAACAAAAATGTATTTTTTCACTGATTATTTGAAAATCCTGTCAGTTTATAACATAGAAAGGCCATTTTCTGGAACCACTGCCCTTGGATTAGATAGACTACCAGTGAGTGTGTGAAGAAAAGTTTCCTTCTTACAACTAGCCACCAAATGGAACACCGACAACCACAAAAATAAAAATGTGACAGTCATGACTAGAGATGACCCAGGAGGGAGTTTGATATTCTTCCTATGTCTTCCTGCATGTATAGAGCTTGATTGGCCAATGTGGAAAAGCATGAACGGCCTCTGGATGGGGTTGGTAAGTCTAATGTTAACATGCAACTGTGGAGATACTCTAACAACATAAACACCATGTGTGAATGTGGAGGAAACCTTCACAATCTAGAATGTCTATTGCCCTGCCCACATATGGCAGAACCATGCAGCAATGAGGAGCTCACTAAGCCTGAAAATTGAGCAATAGTATATTCCCATTTTTGGACTCCAATTTGAACATGGTCCCAGGACATGAGAGGAACAAAACCCTTCTATGGAACAGGCAGTGCCAATGACTTAAAATATTTATTTTCTTTCTTAGATTTTCTATTTGCTGGCCCTTTTGACCTGAAGTATAGCAGGGGCCGAGCCAAACCCCATACTTACCAGGACAAAGGCCGCCAGCGCACTCCGCAGTCAGCAGGAACGCACATGGGCTCAGACTGCAGCCCTAAAGAAGAACAGGCAGCTGGCTCATGGACCACCACCTGGAGTTTGGGGGCAGCGACTGCAAGGGATAATGAACCCCCTCAAAGACTCTTAACACCTGCCAGCAGCAGCAGGGCATGTGGGGGTGCACAAGGTGCTGGATTGGCTTACACTGGCCCAGATACCCCTATAAAAGCCTTCACTGACACCAGGACAGGGGGAACATGGAGCCTGATGAGGGCTCTCATTGCATTTTCCTGCAGAGGCAGAGGACTAGGAACCTAGGACTGTGCACATCAGCTCTCCGGACTGACACTAGATGATGGCACTGCTGTGAGCAGCCAGGTACACCTAGGGACTAAGCCAGGATTTGTAATGCCACTGGGCTCACTTTGGGCCCATATTCCTCTGAGGGCTTGGCCAGGACAGGCAAGCCCATACAGACTAAGCCACACAGGGCCACCCCTGTCAGACTGAGACTGCCTGACAGAAAGTGATTGAAGTGCCTGTAGGGGCAGAGAAAGGTCTAGGCCATGGTCATTTGAGTTATTTAACTTATTTGCTTCTTTACACAGGCCAAGCACAGAACTTGCAGCAAATCCCAGCAATTATAGCTGAGATGCACTGGCTTCAGACAACTCAACTGTTTCTCTCTATGTGTGAGCTGCAGAGCAATTACTCAGGCTGGCCAAACGTATATCCAGGACCAACTGGAACCCAGAGTGGAAAGGGATGGGGTATAAGGGAGGAAGAGCCCCACAGAAGACCTCAACATTGACCCATGCTAACCTCAGCATAATCTCTTTACACAGATACTACCTCCTTATATCTCTTTTCTACTACATCAAGTTGTGGCAGGCACAATTTAAAGCAAGAGAGCAAGACACCTGCTGAACATGCGACATGCAAGCCCCATCCCAGTGCAGTCGTTTGGCCTGGGTCCCTTCTACACGAGGTAATAAGGTAGTATTTTGCGGTGAGAACAAAATCCCACTTCTACAAACAGCTAACCAAATGCTTGACTTTTATACTATGAATAGTGGTAATCCCCCTGGTGCAGTTAAGTGTATGCATAAGTGTTTTTAACATGAGAGTGCAAATTATGAGGGTATTTTCAGAGTAAATTAAGCAAGTGTGCACTCCGGTCTCTGATCAGTACTAGATGATGGCAAGAAGGCACTTTAAGTTTTAGAATGGCAGAGGTAAGACATTATGACATCTCTTTTGGAGGAAATCACCACTTTACCCTCTTTTAAATACTATTCATAAACATTTGACAAAACTAATTTCCAAAATCTTCCATAATTAAAAAGTTCATGTAAACATACTATAAATATTGCAAAAGAAAAGGGGCAGCCAGACAGTTTTAACAAGATGTTTTGGAGTTCCAATCTACAATCAAGGTTAGAAATAAGAAAACTAATCATGTTAAGGTATGAAAATGCAATTAGAGCACTTAAACAGCCTTATATTGGCTCAAAAGTGACACACTGGGAAAAAGAAATGCGCCTTTAAAAAACAATTTAATCTACAGTGGAACCACAAGGATGAAAATGTCTCAATCTTATGCTTACTACATGTCATCATTGGAAGGTATATATTTTAAGATTTTTAATGCATTGTGAAACAAGTACAAGGGTGTTTTTAATGCGCTTAATGAAATAAGTCAACCAGATGGGTACAGAAAATGATAACTGGCCTTCCACCTCAGTTTCCTTCAAATTACTCTGAGTGGGAGTTGTGCCCTTGAAGGCACTTCAGAGAGCAAATATATAAAATAACTATGCAAAGACTTCCCAGGCGTTGGTATAAGTTCCGTGAGTTAACATAAGCTCGCAGTAAGAATTTAATTCAGCAGTGTGCAAGGTAGAACATTTTCCAATTTCTTATCTGTTTGATGGCATTTATGAGGATATTATGGCAGGCTTCTATATCAGCCTCAGGTTGAACATACTGATTAGTTAGTGTATAACAAGTTGCACATAAATGCATTTCCCTTCTTTGTGGTTTAATTTAAAAAAGATAGTAGAATGTGAGCTACGGATCTGGGATCTATGGACAAAAGCTAAGCATTGTATATTATTATATAAAAGCGGGGGGGGGGGGAAAGAACATAGGAATTGGAAAGATCTGGAAGGGTCCATGAGGACAACAGTTAAAAACAGAGTGGCGAACCTTCTGTAGTAAAAGGCAGAAAGGACTCCCAGGAGGAAGAGTAGGAACTAGTACTGAAGCTAACAGGGAGCATATTAGACAGACAGAGTCAAGAATGCGTAAGTGAACAGAAGAGAGGAAGAGAAATAAGAATAAATAGGAGACCCAGGAAGAAAGTAGGAGCAGAAAGCATGGGGGGCAGGAGGGAAGAGGGGGAATCAAAGTAACTGAATACTGTGTGGAAATGATTGAAATACTGCCTGACCCACTTTGAGTGAATATTTTACCTATCAAAAAACCTATGCTAAGGAAACATAAGGTTGCAAGGGTAAGCAGTCATCAGGAAATGACAGAAATACGATTGTACATGCAACCTTAATTTGTTTCCTTTTTGTGTATGCATGATGATACAGTCTTTAGCTGAACCAGGGGCATCAAAGTCACTCTAGATCCCAGCCTGGATCCAGTCCAGGGGGCTCCTCCCAGACCAGATCCATGGGGCTAGCTGCTGCAGTGGCAGCCACAGGTGTCTGGTGGCAGGGTCAAGCAGGGATGTATCAGCACAGCCTTTGTTCATCCCCTGGCTGCTGAGAGTCATGTCCATCAGGACCTAGAGGCCCCAAATCCTGCAGCAGGTCCTGCTCCCCCATGGCCCCAACCCAATTCCCAGTAGCTGTGCAGGCTGGATCTTTGAGCTATAAGATCACATACCATTTTATCTACTGAACTATTACATCATTCAGTACCCACAGAATAGTTAGTGCTTCTTTAATAAAAAGAAATTCAATATTTTGTTTTGTGGCAAGAATTTGTGTGGGTGATATCTTATAAGCTTTTGGGTATCACAGTACCCTGATCCAATAAAAGATATTACCCACAAACATTTTCAGCCGTCATATGGCTACGTAACTTCAACACCACCAATTTTTTGTTTTCTCATTATTCAGTGTGTGGCTCCAAGCCTTATCTATAGCACACTATTCTAAAAAAAACCAAAACAAACAAAAAACCAAAAACCACATACAACCACCAGAATTATTAATGTCCTCATAGATTTTCCTGTAGTTCTCATTACTGTATCTCAGTGCTTCACAGACATTAATTTATTTTCACAACTCCCTTGCATGATGAGGGGATGTTATCCACACTTCAGATTGGGAACTGAGGTGCAGAGATCAAGATCAAAAGTATCCACTAATTTTGGGTGTCAATGTGAGAGCCTGGGACCTGATTTTTCAGAGTATTTAGCATAATATTGTATTTAATGTGTTAAAAACATAGCTTCTGTTGACTGTAGCTGTAACAGTTGGAGTTACACACATATCAGAACCCAAATTTTCAAGACATGCAGAAAATGTAGACCACTTGTGAAGAATTTAGTTTAAGGTCTTTCTTTTTATTACCCGAGAACATGGTAAAAGCAGGAGAGATTGGTCTCCCCAAGACCGTATTCAACTACTTCAGTCATGAGCTTTTTCTTTATCTTCCTGCTATTTCCTGCCTCTTCCACTGGATACTGTCTAGCTTCTGTAACAAACGAAGCCGAGAACCTACAGACAAGGCTTTTTCACTACATAGCCTTGGTTCACCCCCCAAAGCAAGTCCCATCCTATGCACTGAACGAGGTTCAAACTTCACAAAAACCAGGATATACAATTAATTTCTAGTCTTGCAATCTACATGCATGAGGGAATGATAAGAAGTCCAGTAATGGAAAAATTAGGGATGTAAAGACAACCTCGGTATTGTTCCTTCTAGCCATCGTTTTGTGCAATTTCTTAGGCTTTTAAAAAGCCAACTAAAATCCATTTCATTTCCATTCATATTCTATTATGAGGCATCATACTGACATCCACAAATATTATCAACTGGTTCAAGTTTTAGATCAGCGATTCTCAAGGGTGGCAAGGACTCTGGGTTGTCTTGACGTACTTTAAAGAGTACCATGCAATGTTATCATTGTCAGGTTTGCAAATGATTCACAAGATAAACCCAGAGATTTTAAATAGAAATCCATATGTACCAACATCAGGCCCTGTGACAACCCCTTGGGGCCACGTAGCTCCTGCCCTTCTACTCCAGTTCCCTGGGTCTTCTTTTCTATTCACCCAGCATACCTTGATATAATGAGTTAACCAGTGAAGAGGGAAGCTACCTTAGGGTCCCAAAGTGAGTCCCTTTTCTGTCAGCCAGTCAGCAGATTCCCCCAGCCTCAATCTTGCTCTTCAAATACTAGGTAAGCCCTCCTGGCCCATCTAGGCCCAGGGTACTCATTGCCATAAAGGCCGTTTGTGGCTTTTCTCCCCTTTAGCCACACTCATGCCTTGGGGATATTATTAGATAATTGCTCTCAGGTAAGGCCTAGGGCCTCAGCCTTCCCAGCTTCTACTCTACTCTTGCTGGCTCTGCCCTGCCCAGGCAGTAGGCCCCCTAACCCCACCCTGCCCAAGCACTACTGGGGTTCCCTCCACCCCTGATATAGTCCCAACCCAGTAAACCAGCTTAAACTATAACAGAAGAATAAGTCCACTGTCTGTAACAAACTATCCCCATACTGTCTGAACCAAACTAGGTGTGTAGGTTCAGGCACTGGCTTTATGTACCTTCTAAGCCTGGCCCTTTCCTGTTACGTGCCTTTCCAGCCACCCACAAGAGTTTCCAATATGGGCCTAATGACCAGGCTGCCTTCAGGGCAGTTTATTACTGCTACCCTTGCTGCCTTGGCAGTGTCCTTGCTACTTAAGCAGGGCTCTGCCCAATTGAACTATTGCTGGGCAGCTGACCCTGCAATAGGCACTTGCTGTGTAACACTTGCTGTGTAATAAGCCCCTGGCTGCCTATGACTGCAAGTAACAGCAGCTACTGATTCCCTGTTACACCCTAGCTGAGGTCTTTGCAACAGAAAAATTGATCTATTATTTTTCTGTAGCCAAAAAAAGCGAGTGAAAACTAAGAGATGGCATTTCTTGAAGTGTGCCACAAATCTAGAAAGGTTGAGAATCACTGTTTTAGATGCATTACATAGGGGTGGGTGGACAAGAATAGGATGGGATTCAACACTGACAAGTACAAGGTGCTGCACCTGGGGAAGAAGAATCAGCAGCATACCTACAGGTTGGGGAACTCCCTTCTCGTCAGTGCAGAGGCAGAAAAGGATCTTGGAGTCATCACTGATGCCAAGATGAATATGGGCACGCAGTCTGGGGATGCAGTCAGGAAGGCCAACCGCACCTTGTCATGCATCCACAGATGCATCTCAAGCAGGTCCAAGGAGGTGATCCTCCCCCTCTGTGTGGCACTGGTCAGGTCGCAGCTGGAGTACTGCATCCAGTTCTGGGTGCCGCACTTCAAGAGGGATGCGGACAACATGGAGAGAGGGTCCAGAGGAGGGCTACCCGCATGATCAGGGGGCAGCAGGGAAGGCGCTACGAGGAGAGGCTCAGGGACCTGAACCTGTTCAGCCTCCAGAAGAGAAGACTGAGGGGGGAATCTAGTGGCCTGTTACAACCTAGTCAGAGTGGACTAGCAGGCATTGGGGGAGTCCCTGTTCCCCCAAGCACTTCCAGGAGTGACTAGAAATAATGGTCAGAAGCTGGTAGAGGGTAGATTTAGGCTAGACATAAGGAGGTGTGACTTCACAGTCAGGGCAGCTAGGGTCTGGAACCAACTTCCAAGTGAAATGGTGCTGGCTCCTACCCTGGGGGTCTTTAAGACAAAGCTTGACAACCACCTTGGTGGGGTCGTTTGACACCAGTACTCTTTCCTGCCATGGCAGGGGGTCAGACTTGATGATCTGCTCAGGTCCCTTCCAACCCTACTAACTATGAAACTATGAGACATATGTCTCAACTGCTTGAAATAACAGAGTAACTGATAGGGTTGGCAACCTATTACTTCTGTGTAGCTCATCAGTCATCACTAAGAGGGTAATAAGACACAGATTTGGTCAGTAGGTTTCCCACTGATGACAAGAGAAGAATAATGAAACTTGGGGTCCATTCCAGGATTTGGAGAGGGGTGTTACCTTTGAGCACAGCTCATTCACCCTGTTTCCCCAGCAAACTTGATCCCTCCTTCCATGTCCCTTTTAATCTGCCCTTGTTCATGTTTTACTTCTTTCCCAGCTCTGCTCATTTTCTTCTTTTTCTCTGCCCCTCACTTGTTGCAGTCTTTTATTCTCAAACTTTTCATCCCAGTTCCAGTTCTTCCTCTGCAGAGACTAGCTCCACACCTGCACCTTCTTCAAGGTCCATCCTCACTAGTTCCTGTCCTAGTCCCTCTCCCCAAGCTCTTAATCTAATATTAGTCCCATCTCCTATGGCTCACAATCTCTCACCCAATATTTCCTTCCCTAGTTCTTACTCTCATTCTTCCCTCTCCAACCAATTCTCATCTCAGCTTTGTTCTTCTTACCCATCTGATCTGTCTCCTAACCTGTCAGGGGTTAGAAGTCGACATCAGGGTTACCTAAATGGTCACAACCTAGGGCCAGTGAAACAAGGATCCCAATTAGAATCAGGGAAGTCAGGAACAGACAGATCAGGAGGCATCAGGGGAATCAAAAATAAGAAGCAGAGATCCAAACCAGAGTTGTACTAGCCAGGGGATCTGGAACAATTATAAAGTGTAGAAGACCCGGACATAGGCAATCACTGTATTAAGCCACAAGCCAGGAGAACACTGGCCAAAAAGCCAGCAATGCAGGAATCGGATTCAAGGGTGAAATCTGGAAACCAACAAGCAGAAGCCAGAGATTGGGAAACTGGGACTTAAAAGCGCAAGCCTAGCCAAAGAGGTATTCAGTAGCCTGCTGACCCTTGTAAGTGCTGCAGTTTGTTAGCTGGCAGCCACACTCACATAGACAGCTAGGGGCAGCTAGGACACTGGCAACCAAGGCTAGCTGGGAGCAATTTAGCCTGTTTGCTACCCTGACACCTGACACAGCCTAAATACCAGTTTCTCTCTTCTAACCCTGTCTTACTCAAACATCTTGTAATTGTAACAGACTGCCAACATGGGCTCACCAGATTGGCTTGCGAAACTTACCCTGGGCTAGAAACACTGCCAGTGAATGCTGAGCAACCCCAAAGGTGGAGCAGGGGAGCCCTGCCCTGTGGAAAAGGAGAAGCCAATCAAAAGAAGGGGTTTTCAATCCCTTCATTCGCACAGAAGGGGGATGGCTGGGGGTGGGGGCCCACCACCCTGAGCCCTTGAGTTGTCCAGTTTGCAAGCCAGGGAGGGACTGCCAGAGGGGAGTAAAAGCAGCAGCTGAACTGGCATGTGGGAGCTGCTGACACTGACTCTGGGGAATGGTGCAGGAGGCCTAAGAAGAGCTGGGGTGAGCTGACCCAGCAGAGGGAACAGAGAGACCCCTCTGAAGAGCCTCGAAGGCCCTGGGAGAAGAAGGCAGCAGCAGTCTGCCGTGCCTCCAGCCCTGCAGCAGAGATGGAGCAGAGACCAGGGCTTGGAGCATAGAGCTGGTGCCCCAAGGCCCAATTGCAGTGTGCTGGCTGTGCCAGGCGTCCCAGAGGCTAGGGGTGGCAGTCGGCCCCCCAACTCCACTGCAGAGAAAAAGCAGCGGCCAGGAGCATAGGCAGCATCCTTACCTGGAGCAGGGAGCTGGGCCAGTGAGTTGAGGAAGCCCCTTGCCTTCCCTGGGAAAGTGGGACAGGAGCAGGCAAGGCACTGGGATCCTGAGGAGCAGCAGAGCACCTGGACAAGGGTCCCTGGGAGCTCGGGGTGCAGGCTGGTGCTTGGAGCAGGATTGGCGAGCCATGAGGCATGTGGAGTGCCTGGTCAGTCATCTGGAGCAGGGGTTTGGAGCAACGAGCCCTGGGAGCTGCCTGTGCTGCTGGACCCTCTGCCACTGACTGCCCCAGAGGGGCCTCAGTCCTGCCCCTTATTCTGCAGCTGATTGTCATCGGATGGAGTCCCTGAGCTTTGTGCTTGGGTCATGCCAATTGCTGCAGGAGCCTCCTCTGTTGCTTGCCTTTTTTGTTGCCACAGAGGGTCACCCTTCAGTCTCTTTGGGGGGTTGGGGTTTGATACAATTTGATTGCTGCAGACCAGAAGAGCTTAACCTGTTGCAGTCTGTCGCTTATTGGGAAGCCTGTTGGAGCTGCAGGGAGTGACCATGTTGCTTCCTTGCAGTAGCACCTCAGCAGTGACTGAAAGCTGCCAGTTACCCTACCTGTGGTTCTTGAGTCAAGGGTTGACTAATGCATTCTAGTTGGTTTTGTGGTTCTGGTTATGCCATTTAAGTTCACTTGTAAATAACCTTTCCTATTATTCTTGTTTTGTAAATAACTGATTTAACTATTTACACTTCTTGGGACCATGGGCTGCTCTGTGGGGAGCAGGGGCTGGCTGGAAAGTAAATTGGTGCTGGCCGGATGCCCTGCCCCACTCTCACCACGCCAACCCTGATATTGGGCAGGGGTGGAAACTACTGGGCCACCACCTGGGTTACATAATCTATTCTCCCCCTTGTTGATCGCATTCTTGTAATCTCTGCAGTTACACTGGGTGGCTTTCTTTTCTGTCCTGCCTGGGCTTGCCATTCCAGAGTCTATCCTCAGTCTGCAGGAACACTGCAAATAGAGCCTGGCTCAGTTTCCTTCAGCCTGAGGTTTTTGGGTAATATTTAATGGAGTTGGGATCTTGGAGGGACTTAACTGCAAAATTCTAGTAAGTTTCTACTGAGCACAGGTAACTGACTTTTCAATACTTTCAAACTCATCCAAATGTGGCTAAGTTACTACCATGGAAATGGCAAAAGATTCACCACTGACAGACCACTCCTGGCCATACTTCATGTAACTGTTCCAAAGCACAGAGCTTCTCCAACAGAAGGCTGCTAAAACTTTTTAATGTAGGCAAAATAATGTATTTTCCCCACATTTCATTTTCAGAAATGGCTGAACTATTTTGCCTGATTTGCAGAACAGCCAAGCCTGAGGCAAACATCTAGCGTGGGAAATTTCAGGTCACATGGTTAAAGTAGGGCGAAGTTATAAGCAATTGAAAATGGGGACTTAATAGAAAGTGTGCAGTAACCTTACTAAGAGGGGATACCACCAGCTCTGCCTATTATAAAATTAACTTTAACTATATTAGAGAGTTTGTAATTACAAATTCAATAGTGAATCCTCGTTCTATTTTTTTTTTTCAATCCTTATAGACCCAAGTCACCTCTATGTAGACTCAAGACAACCCTCTGAAAACGTCAGTTCCTAGGTTTCACTTATTTATTGGCTATGGAAGAATAATGGAGCAATTCTTCTGTTGCAAAGAAATCAGAAAGACCAAACAGGTTAGGTATGTATTGCATCAAAAACATTCTATCTGAAATCTAGGTTTATCTTGTGAATTGTGTAGGAGCTTGCACACACAATAGTACTGATATCGTGCTTCATACTACAGCCTCCCCTTAAAAGAATATCCCAGCCCATTGAGGTGCCACAGTACCCTAGCTGACAGTCATTGGTCTAGTCACTTGCTATGCTGTTGCTACCATGTTGTATAGGGTATCCCATCATGGCAAAATGTAGTGTCATGTAGTATTGCCAAGTGAACCCTGAATGAGTTATCCTAGATGTCAGAAGCAGCAGAGAACATGGAACTCTGCCAGAGCTACTCAGTGCTATTAGGAAGAGGAGTGTGGCTATACTGCTATGGTTTCCTCACAATCTCAGATATCTCTACTCGACTCTACATATGGCTGTGTACTAATAGACACACCCATATAGCTCCTTCAGAAAAAAGATCAAAATCTACGTTAAAACTAGTTAGTTTTGTCCTCTCTACTTGTAGTCTGTTCCAGAGCCCCACTCTGGCAGTTAGAAATTTTCTTCTGTTTCCAATGAGTGAAGTTACTCATGACTGGTTTATACACATCTTTTTTGGGCCAATATTGTCCTTTAGCTTAAATAGGTCTTTTCCCTCCCTCATGTTTCTTCCTAGAAATATCTGACAGGAGCAGTCACATCCCTCTTAGTCTTTGCTTTGCAAAACTAGGCAAGTCAAGCTGTTTTTATCTCCTCTTAGACAACAGGCTTCCCAGTCCTGTGGTCATCCTTATAGCTCTTATCTTCACTTGTTTCAATTTGAATTCACTTTTCCTGAATATTGGTGACAAGAATTATATGCAGTATGTAAGATTAAGTTTCTCCGTACCTCATACAATGACATTCATACTTCCACCTCCCAACTGGAAATACTGGATATATCCCATTTAAATATATCTTAGGGTTGGATTTTCCTTTTTTCTCCATGGTTACATAGCCTTAGTGGCTCAGATTGACACAACCTGATCTTTCTCCTCCTTTGTCATTTCCAAATTCTATGAGAAATTCTTGTTAGTTCCCAAGTGAATCATAGAAAATTAGGGTTGGAGGGGACCTCAGGAAGTCATCTAAGCTCAAAGCAGGACCATCCCCAACAATATCATCCCACCCAACACCTTGTCTAGCTGGGTTTTAGAAACCTCCAAGGAACCCTCTCTGGGTAGCCTGTTCCAGTGCTTTACCACCACCTTTGTGAGAGTTTTTCCTGATATCTAACCTAAACTTCCTTGACTGCAACTTGAGACCATTGCTCCTTGTTCTGTCAGCTGCCACCACTGAGAACAGGCTAGTTCCATCCTCTTTGGAAACACCCTTCAGATAGATAAAAGCTGTTATTAAATCTCTTCTCAGTCTTCTCTTCTCCAGATTAAGTGCATGTGTTCACACTTTCTATTAATTTAATCACATTTGTATATTTCTATTATTGCAGTCTGCAAGTTTGTTATGCACAATGTCTTATGTACATGGTGAGGTAGATATCTTTAGATATCTATTGGCTCCTTTACCTTTTCTTACCTTTTTGTTTAGTATTAAGCATATTATGTCTATACAAATTGAATAAATATTAATCAAGGTTGACATTTATTTAATGCAGTGTTTTTTGTGCATTGGTTAGTGGAAATTGGAAGGTAGAAAACAGAACAGCAGAGACTCCTTATGCCTGAAGAAGGGTGCTTATGCATGAAAGCTTACAAAGAACTTTTTTCCAACTACTTAGTTGGTCTAATAAAAGAAGCTTGCCTGCCTGTGTCCTTAGATCTACACAGCTACTACCAAAAACCCTGCAGGCAGAAAAGTAACTTTAATTAAATTTGGCAACAGTAAATGAAGGCCTGTTTCTGTGAGAAAAATGCACTAAATTAGCCAAATCCATTTAGAAATTGGTAAAATTGATTTGGGTTAATAAAGCTTAAGTTTGGAGATGTTAATTTAGTTAAGCTATGTATTATGGTTAGATAGCAGGTGGATTGGCAGGAATGAAGAGGGCAAAGGAAGACAATGATTTGAAGCCGTTAGTTTCAAATGAACTGTACTGATGATAAGCAATTACTGTTTAAATAAAGATCTCAGGGACAAAGAGATTAACTATGAGATTTGCTATGCACAACATCCTGCATCCGACATTTTTGTTCCCTCAGTAAGGATTTTTTTGCTGCTTATATTTATTACACTAGACCCTAGCTTGTCTGAACTCCATCTAATATGAACTTCTACTTGGTCACCAAAAATGCAAAAAAGTGAATACTTTTGCATGTAGTTTTTGTACTAAGCTTCCTCATGATACTATAACATATCTGGACTGTTGAGAATTGTCTTTGCTTTTATTTTTCCCTATTTTAATGTCATTTTATGTCTTGTGTGTCTCCAACATTTTCCATATATGAACATTTCACATATATAAACAGGGGACAGTCCCCCACGTTTCAGATAAGTAAGCATCCTATACTTAAAGAGGAATATTAACAAGTGTGACATCTTACGCTTTCATAAAGATAAGATTCCTGGCATCACAAGTGGACATGTTCTGGAGATACCTCATTTTTCTCTACCTTGAACCTGTTCAGAGATCTGGCTTTCAAGACAATATGCAGTTCTTTCCCTCAAGGTTTGGCTTGTGAATTTGATTTCTTTGTTGTTGTTGTTGTTCAGACTCATAAACTTTTGTTTTTGCACAGCATCAGAATTCATACAAACCAAAAATATGAACAAATTGAAAGGCTGAGCCATCTCTGAATGGTTGAAATACCTCCCTTTGGACATCTTCCTATAAGATTTTTATTAGATCCAGGACATCTAGTTGGGAGAAAAGAACTAAATAGGTGCACAGCATTGTTTAGATTTTAGAGCTTTAGTTAATTTTAAGCACTCTATTTATTACAATAGACAACAAGTGTCGCATACATGGGTTCTTGGTCTTCAGGCACAAAAGTTCTTCACCGCTTATTCATAAATACACATGCTTTGAACCTGGAGAGTAATAAATTCCAGATTGATACCACTGATTCTAAAGGTTTCAGAGCTGAGTGCCTACACTGTACTTTTAAATAAAAGGACAGAGTGGGAATCTGAAACTAAGGAAGATGCTGTTTCCTGCCTTGTGATGAAATCTGCCTGACACCTCAGTGCTGCTGATAGGAATGATTCACACTAGGCTTTTTGTGTTTATTTTTGTTTGGAAAAGATTTCCCTTATTTAATCAGTTGTTTTCATCCTGCTATGTAAGGAGTCCTCTTTGTCTGTATTCAGTTACTGCTCTAGGTCAAAATATTAAGGAAGGTGTTTTACCTCAATATATCTACATATTCCTTTAGAAAGTGTCCATCAATGCCCTGTGAATGCCAGGCAGTTCAATAAAATCCTGCTACTGCTTAAAAATCTCAAACCAGAATACACTGATGTACATATCCAGTCTGATATACTGGAGCTGCTGCCCTATCTTAAATATCTTACATGAGGATATAGGGTATAAAAGGACAGTTGTGAACTAGTTTTGTCGTCTCATGTTTTGTCTTTGTAATTTGTGAGTGTAGTAATGCACAGTCATGATAAAATGCTGGGGTACTTACACATCTTACTATCATGTTCCATTGATACTTCCTTGCCCATTCAGTATTATTTTTTTATGGGAAAATTTAAGGCAGTCTAATATGTTAGCTTAAAAATGCACCACAGTTTAGAAATCTTTGATGTCACTTGACATTAGCCCTAAGAACAGCTGCATTTGGCGTGTATATATGCAGTAGAACTTAGAGATTATGAACATTTTTGCTGGATCTAGGAAGAAAACTAGGCACCTCATAATGTAAAACTAGTTAAACTTGCAACAGGATGTGTCAGACCTTGAGCTTTTCTAGCTATGTAGGAGTTGGCAACATGTTATATATTTAGGTGATACTCTTGCAGGATCAGGGGAAAAGCAGTAGCTTGTGGCAAACTCTGGGTGCTTTTCTGGCCAGCTGAGCATGAGGGTGTTGGAATCTGCTGGACAATGAAAGTTGTTTCTGCCCTTCCTCTGGGTTTTGCTGGTAACATTTTGGTTTTGGAATACTGATGCATAGCTGTATTCAACAGCTAGATGTGTGCATTTGTAATGCAGCTCTACCAGTTTGCAGCAAGCTTGGTGCACTGGGACTTTGGCTCCACATTTCCATGGCAGATATTTGTGGGGCTGGATTCAAAGCACGGTTTTTTAATGCTGTTGGCTTAGATGTGCCCAGGGCTATACTTCCCCAATGAAACAAGAGGCTGCTCTTGCTTTCTGTTTGGAGTGTGTGGTCTGGGGTTAGAGCAAAAAGTTTCTAAGCCTCAGCTGGATCTGGGGGATACTCACATGCCAGCCTGCACACACACAAAAACAAGGTCAGAGCAGCAGATGCAGTTTACCTGCACTCTCAGGTTACGATATTTGTGTGGCAGCGGCGGGTGCATTTGTAATGCTTAAGCTCTGAGGTCCTTCTAGGTCTCTTAAAAACTTGTGTGTGTGGGGGGGGGGGGGGTTCCCAGTAGGGCCAGCAGGCGGACTGGTTTCTCTGTGCTGATGGGGCAGTGGGGCCAAGAAGAATGCGGTTCCCTGCGCCGAGCACAGCGCCGCGGGGAGCCGGACAGAGGGGGCAGCAGCCAGGGCTGTGGGGAGCTCGCTGAGTGGGTGGCAGCCGGGCCGAGGCTTCCCTTCACCTCCCTCCCGCCCCCGCGCCATTGCCTATTATAGAAGCGCTTCCGGCAGCGTGGAACACTCTGACATCATCCCCCGCACCCCGGTGACGTCAGCGCCGGGAGCAGTGTGTGACGCCAGTGCGTAGGGGAACGCGGTGACGTGTCCTATTTAAAGGTCCCGAGCGGAGGATGGAGACACAGCGAGCAGGTGCCGCGGCGGCGGGGAGAGCGCGGCTGGCCGAGCGCAGGGGGGCGCGCGGCGCAGCCCGCTAGGGACGCTCGGGTGTCGGCAGCAGTAGCGCCTCGCCGGGCTCCCTGCGGCGTGGAGGCGGCGGCAGACCGGGGAGGCAGGGACCGCGCTAGCGGGGGCGGGCGCGCAAGGAGGAGGAGGAGGGGGCGTGAGCGGGAGCGGAGCGGCCGGACAGCGGCGGCCCTCCCGGGAGCCGTTGCAGGAGGAGCGGGGCCCGGCGCCGCCCCCGCTCGTCGGGATCGATCCGGAGGAGGATGCTCGGCCGCCGCTGCGGGAGGAGGCGCGCCTGAGCGCGGCCGGAGGAGGAGGAGCGGCGCCCCGCGCTCTGCAGGCGGCGGAGGAGCGACTAGTGCCGCCGCCGCCGCTCGCCGGAGCCCGATGCCCGATGCCCGCGCCGGTGCCGCGGCGCCTGCCTCCGTCTCCGCCTCCAGCCGCTCGTCGGGAGCATGAGCCGCGGCCGCTGCCGGCGCGCCTGAGCGCGGCCGGAGGAGGAGGAGCGG
>NW_017728909.1:45860345-45868923 GCF_001723895.1 Crocodylus porosus
CTCCTGCGGGCCGGGCCGGGCCGGGCCCCACAGCGGACGGCGACCGACGCAGAGGCCGCGACGCCTCTGGGCACCGGGGTTCGAGAGCAACTTCCGTGCAGCCTCCGGCGGGCACCATGGGGTAAGGGCGGCTTCCTTCGCTCCGCGGGTCCCTAGCGCCCGGGCGAGCCGGGCCCCGCTGCCTCCTGCCCCTGCTCGGCCGGCTCTCCTCCACCGCTCGGCTTTCGCTCTCGCACGTGCGCGATGGGTGGCGGGAGGTTGCTGGCATGGCCGGCGGTCAGCAGCCGGGCAGGAGGGTGGGAAGAAAAGCGGCCCAGGTGGGCAGCCTTGCCTCTCCCGCTGGGGCTCCCAGCTGCCTTCCTGCTTTCGAGCTGGATTGGTAGGCACCACCTTCATCCAACTGCTTGGGTCCCTGTGCGAAGGTAGTGGAGGCATAACTGGGCACCTGGGGTGGCTTGCAGATGATTTTGCCCCCTCCCCTGTTTCCCCATTTGGCACCCTGGGGGGCCTGCCCCAGTCACTACAGTAGTGTGGCTGCAGCAGGGAATCTCTGTGAACAGCAACAGGCCTCTTATTCCCGTTGACTCTTTAGGATCAGTGCAGCTAAGACAGGGACCTGGCCATCTCCCTTAGGATACTTTTAAATCTAGGTAAATGTACTAAAGGCAGTTGTCTGAATTTCCTCGAAGAGACGAACTCTTGGAGAAGGTTGGCTTTTTGGTTCTAGTGCAGTATCAGAAATCATCCAGCCTGACTTGTGGACCCTTGAGTGGGAGAACTATGCAACATCCTAAATATGTTTCTAGTCGCTTTCAGGGTATGGACAGATGAACCTCTTGAACTCTGTCAAGGAAGAGGAGCACTTCCTGCTCTAGGGCACACCTCGGGTGCCCCGATAGAATTGTTCAGTCTGTTCCTTTAGCACTATAAATGATCTTAATTGCTGTAATTTTAACCCTGAAAGAGAAATGCAGATTAAAATTTTAAAATGGTTGTTACCACTCTTCCACTGTGTAAGTAGACTAGTGTATAGCAGGCTACATCTTAATATAGTTAATTGGATACAATACTTAATTTTCCAAAGTAACACTAGGTTAAGGTTTCATCTGTCTGCAGCTTCAGAGTTAAATGGTGGTTTGAATTGTACATAGTTATGCTGATTAAACGAATTGAGATGGTAAGTCTCATTCCTCTTCTGTGTTCTTTGATATCAACTCTGTTTGCAAAAGTATGGCGTTTTCTGACATGATGCAGAGAACAATCCATGATAGAAGCCTACTTTTCATATTGACTGTTCTCTCCAGAAATTCTTTCTTCCAGCGGTAAGATAGGGTGACATTTTTCATAAATCTGTTAAGCTCTGAAATCACATGGTCTCTCTTGAAAAACTTTACCTTCACCAACCTGCAATCAAAGCAGCTCACAAAATGAGTTGAAACTGTCCAGGTTCTAGGCTAGTCTGGGAGTCTACTATTAAATGCAAGAGAAAAGCCACATAAAGGAATTTAAAAAGAACAAAATTCTCCTCTACTAGGTGGTGGTCCTTTTGAAAAGCCATCAGTTCAGGATACCTTCCTAGTGAATTAGTCAAAGCAAACAGCAATGTGGATGGACTGTGAGCAACATATAATAAAACGCACCGAATAAAAGTATAGCAAACTAAAAAGGACCATATTTTTAATTATTTTAGACAATGGCGATGTGGAAATGTGACTCTTGCCAGACTGCACAGCATCACAAAAATGCAATTATGGTGAGTTCTAAAACACTAGCAAAAAGTCGCGTATTCTTAAGAGTGAGAGCAGTGAACTCAGTACTGAATGGCGATGTCCTTCAGTGTCTCATTCAGGTATTTGTGAACATGAAACTGGTATGCTCACTTGGAAGTGAAATTGTGTGTTGTCTCAAGGACTGTTGGAGGAGGATGCTAAAAGCTTCCAGTTATGTTAACGCTCTAACCCCTCTGGCTGCATATGGCATGGGAAGAACTAACCACATCTTTTAGTAGTACAACTTTTTTCTTAGACTGGCTGATATCTCTCTGTTTCCCCTTCTCCCCAAAAAGCCAAACGATTCTTCACTTTTGCAGCAGGCTACATACCTAAAAAGTGAAGTTCAAGCAAGCAGTAATGCATTACAAGAAGTGCCTACAAATTAGTAAATGATTGTGGGGTGCTTATAGAACATAGATGTCATAAGCATCTTTAAAGCTACATTAACTCAGGAATTTTTGCTTTCAGAGTGCTACTTATATCTACTCATCTTAATGGTTCTTCTAAGACCTTGGCTGGCTGGCTTAAACCAAATGTGAGTGGAAAATGTATTTTACATCCTTCAAAGTAGCACAGAATATTAATGTACCTAAATATACAAATTTGAGTCAGCAGCAAAGTTTTTAACATTCTGTTCATAGTAATGAATTTCTCATCCATTTCCAGAGCAGTTTTAACAAAACAAAAGATGTCAAAACAGAGTATTCCACCATTTCAGAGAATGCGAAACTACTGATTCTGGTTTGGTGGTTTTGGTTAACAAGTACAAATGTACCTCTATCTCCACCCCCTTAGGAATTTTACCTACCACAAAGAAAAAGTAAAACGTGGGGGGGGGGGTTGGCGTGATAAGTACTTAGATCTTATAGCAGGGTGGAACTCCAGCCACCCCTTCCCTCCCCCCGCAGCCCTATCGACTCTCCATGTGACTAGCATCCATTGTGCTCTTTCCTTAGAATCGTATAGAAGTACATTAGATCTTGAAGGCTCGGATCGAAAACATTTATTCTCTCTACGTTTTTCCCTGTAAGCAAAAACAGCAGAAATATTGATGTATAATTGTAATTATTAAAAACAAACAAACAAACCCCTACTTAACTGCTTTCTACCTCTTTTTCACTCCTTCCTGGCAAATATCAAAATGACTGAATGTGAGCAACATTCAGTAACAATTCTGCTGCACCCACTCTTAAGAATAGGTCACTCTTTACAAGTGCTTAAGGCCATGTAGTAGTAGCCCTTCTAAAGAGATTTTGAAGGTCTTTTAGTGTTGCTGTGCAGTCTGGCAATTGTGTATGCACACTATTTCTTAAGTAGGGATACAGCAGATTATACCACTGCTTGTTTCCTAGCAGATTATTACACTGCTACTCATAACATCTGTTATACTTCTTCCTTAAGCTACAGGAGAAGTAGGAAATTCCTCTTGAAGCTGAACCTTCCAAAGTCTAGCTTTAAGAGTGTGCTACCAGGCTATTTGATACAGTGATATAGTTAGTATTTAACATGCATGGATGCATATACTAAACTAAATGTTTAATTGGTTATGCAGGAGAACAGCACCTTTCACTATCTCAGACTGAACATACTAATTGCAATCCCGGGTTATTTCAATGTCTTATTTATTCCAAAGGTCAGCTAACAGTGCAAGGAATCTCACAGTAGGCAATTCATGTGTAGTCCATCCAGAAGGAAAGCTGCTTCTTCCTTGTAACTAGACATTTTCATGGTCCCTGCTAATGTTGTTTAATTCTTTACTGGATCCTACTAAGCTCTTGAACTCATCACTACCAGACAGTGATGCCTTCAACAGGTTAATTGTGTGAAGTGTTCCATTTTTCAGGCTTAAACTTGTGCTTTTCAGTGTCAGTGAATATCTGTTTTGCCTTGTAACATGAGAGAGGGCAAACAGGAGTTCCTGGCTGCTTTTATATTAAAATGCTTCCTTTGTGTCTATCCTTCATGTCTCCTCTTACCCATTTTCTTGCTAAACAGATCCAGTATTTTCATTCTCTCTGCACAGGTGACTTCTGTGTCTTCAGTTACTGTCTTGTGATGTACTCCTTGTCACACAGTATTTGGAAGAAATGGAACTGAATTCAGTATTATAAATATTTATAAAAGAAGGATAAAGTACTACTTAACTGAAATTGTAGTATTCATCCAGTTTTTCTATCCCAGTTCCAGTGTTAATTGGTTCTTCTGTATGGGCAATGTGCCTTAAGGAAGACCTCTGTTCAGACTGCATAGTGATATCAGTCTATCTTTTGAGTCTTCACAATTTGCACTCAGGAATATATAGGGGTAATCAAAATTTGTTTGTTTGTTATATCACCTTTCACTCTTCAACAGGAAATTTTTGTTTGCTAGGTAGTCCCTGCAATCCCTGTAGCATAGTGATGGCAACTTTTGTCAATTACAATTTTTTTTTTTTTTTTTAAATTTGACTATTTACCTTCTCTTTTCTGATCACTGATAAATATATTTAATACTGGTTGTGGTATGGTGTGCACAAAGCTGTTTAACTGTCATGTTAATATTATTGCTGTTATGATTCTGCTTTGAAGGATTAGATCCTAGTTTGCCTGTTTTTCCTCTCTCCTTCCCCTTCCCTCCATAATTAGCTGTCTTAACAGTGTTTTCTGCAGGACTCTGGCATGCATCTTGAAAATCCAGAGATTATTTTTTGCAGTTTGCCTCTCCTCCACCCTGGCTCAGGCAGGCTTTTTCTTAACCTGCCAGTTTGTTATATCACATAAATTACAAAAACATTCACATTAGCCGTTTCAGTCACTTTACATGGTGCTGTGAATTACTGCCTTATTGATCTTTTAAAAAAAAAAAATGGTTACAATGCCACACCTCAGGTCTTCTCATAAGAGTGGACTTAAATGTGCATATCTGCATGTGCCAGCACCTTTTTCTAATTGCTGGAAATGGCCCACTTAGGGCAAGGTTTGTGATAAGCTAGAGAATATTCTTGGAGGTTGTTCATCATGTGTTTATTCCATAGTTTCTGTTTTGTTTTGCGTCTCTAAGAATTTGAAGTGCATACTTAAGGGCATAGGCAGACAACGTTCTTTGGGTAAATGTGACATCTTTTATTAGATCAACTAGATCATTAGAGAAATTGTTCTTTGCAAGCTTCTGGGCACAAACCCCTCTTCAGACATGGAGAGAATCTACTGGTGCGTGTGTGCTTTCCTGTGTGGAACAGAAGCCAATATGCAGGTGGGCATATGTGACTGCTGGATGAATGCCTATTACTGTCTGTATTTGACTAGTCCAGAAATAATACTTTATTTATTTTTTTTTTTTTAATTGGAGATCTCTAACACTCCATTTTAGCAAGCATGTTAGGTGTAACTTTTCTTTTTTAAATAGTCATCTATAAAAAAGAAGGTTTTCTTTTGGTTATTCCCCCCCCCCCCCCCCCAACCTTTCATAATTAATCTAACTGGCAAATCACTACACTACTGTCTAAACGTATAATCCCTTGTCCCTAAAAAAGCCTCTTAAATTTACCAGCAAACTTCAGATGGGCGTTATGAAGAGCTGCTTCTGTCTGAGTGCATCTGTGCTATATGCTATACAACTTAAACTTCCTCAGAGGGATTTGTACAACAATCTACCTGTAACCTATTCCTGCATATTGCTTTTTTAGAAGCATTCTTCCTTGAACCTTTTTGTAAGTATTGCATCTATCCTTGATACCTCTAGATACAAACAGCACTAACAGAATAACAAATAAGCTCTCACTTATCACAGCCAATTAAAATGCAGTGTCCCTTCCTGAGTACCACCTCCAACTGAAAGATTTTGCCCTGGTTTGCTTCTGGTGGCCCTAGTGAGCTAGATTCAGGAACCCTCTCCGTCTTCTGTGCCATTTGAGTTCCTTCGCAATAACTCCATTATTTCAGAGGCAAGAGTTGAAAGGGTGGAGCTTTCTGACAGTGTGTTCATGATCTTGGGGACTGCTGAAGCATAGGGGGATCTAAAGGACAAAATGCATCGCTTACCTGGCTGTAATTCCTTTTCCATGATTACTTAAATGTATCCTTTCCTTTGGAAGGGGGTGGAATGTGGTTAAAAAGCAGATCAGCATTTCTTAGTACGGAAGTTGGATCCATGTAGTTCACTAAAGACCCCAAATAAGTGAAATATAAATAGCTAGAAAAATGAAGTCCAGTTTGTTTTATAACAACAAGATGGCCCTCTACCACTACCTTTGGCAGTAGTGTGTGCAGACCTGTACTATGCTTAAATTTTTCTGTCATAGGTGGATTTTTTTTGACTGAAAAAGGCACAAGAAACCTAAAGCAGCTCTTGCTGCCTTTCAACACAGGCATGCAGGATTTTGGCTTAAGCCATTTTGTTTGTTTTTCCATTCCTGCTACCCAATGAAATCTTAAGGATGATGCAGGTAGAGGCATCAGGAGTTCCTCTAGTTAGCCTTTGTACTGGTGTTTAAATATATTAGTTCACAAATCTTAAACTCATTTTTTTTATAAATGTTTTTTTCTTCAAACTGCTATAGATAAATGGTACAAAAACTGTAGAGAACAGCTCTCAAGGTGAAGTCCTACTCTGTTAATGAGTGTCCAGCCCTTTTTGCTTCCTTGGGACTAAGATTTCACCCTAAATGTCTGTCTCAAGACAAATATGCATGGCTTTAAAATAATATTTTTGAGAAATATATATTACACAACATAAATATTTTAATGGCAATTTGGCTAAGATGATAGCCATACCACTTTTGAATATGATACACAACATATTGTGAATGTTGGCTGTCTTTGTCTTAAATGATATAATTACTACAGGTTCTTTTAAATACCTTTATTTTAAAATTTACTTGTTGCAGTTATACTAATGGGACTACTAGTAGAGAGTGGTTCTGCTTTTAATACAAGGAAAACCTTTTTTTTTTTTTTTTCTTTGTGGGGGGAAAAAAAACAAAACAAAAATAGAGCTATGAAGTCTAGGAGTTGGAAACTAGTGCAGCACCCTTGAGTTGAGAAGTTGAGTTTGTGTTTTAGTATTCTTAAGTTTGCAGGGGTGCACTTTTCTCTTTCTTGGAGGAGGGGGGAGGTTTTTTCCATCCAGTCTCCTCTCAGTGGTATGACTGACTTAGGTAACATAGGAAAATCCTATTTTCCTAAACTTGTTTCTAACTGGGACTGTGTGAAGCTTTGGTCGCTGATTTCGATTTGGCAGCTGAATCTCCGAAATCCGAAACAAATCGGGAGACTCTTTAATCTCTCCAAATCGATTTGGAGAGATTTGATGATTCACTGGAGAAATGTTTTGAGCTTTAAATGTTGTGTGTGGTTTTTTTTTTTTTTTATTTTTTTTTTCTGTGTATCCCAAGGTACCAGGTGGCTCATGAACACGGAGATGGTGGGGCAGATGGAGTGTCCCGTGGGGGGTGGGAATCCCCAGCGTGCTCGGCAGCAGACCCAGAAGTGGACCAGAAGCACTTCCGGTCCACTTCTGGGTCTGATAGGGGGTGTGCAGGGGACCCCCCCACTCCCCAGCTGGGCAACTGGTGCCTCCTGGGTCTGGAGGGGGCACCTGGGGTCCCCCCACAGCCAATCACTGAGCTGGGGGGATCATGGGGAGGGGGGTCCTCAAGTGCTTGGCAGCAGACCCTCAAGTGGACCGTAAGTACTTCAGGGCCACTTCCGAGTCCACTGCCAAATATGCGGGGAGGCCCCCCTGTGCTCCTGTGGGATGCTCCATCCGCCCCACCATCTCAGCATTCACGAGCTACGCCTGGCACCTCAAGGTATGTAGAAAAAACCTCTAAAGCTGTGTCTGTGGCTGAATTGCTGATTTCTTTGAATCAAATCTTCAGGTTTGGATTTGGCCGACTCTAATTGGGACAGTGATCCAAATCCAAATTGAATATGGCTCACTTTGCATACCCCTAGTTCTTTCCTCAGAATTCACTTTGGTTGCTGGATGATCTCTGGATTCTGTATCTAGTGATTTGTTTTTTAAGGGCGCCCCCCCCCCCCCCAATCTGTTCAGTAAGATGCTATTCAAACATTCATTTAACTGCTTCTCTAATTGTGATTTGGTTAGCATCTTCAGGTATGAAGCTCTACTGGTTGTCTTGGAAGGATGACTTGTAGCAAAGTAGTCCTGGAAGAAATTGTGATCTAGAATCACAGTCCTTTTTCCACCTCTTCCTTCACCTACTTGCTTTATGAAGTTGTGAGTTTAATGCAGTCTCCATGTGTATGACACATGCCCCGTCCTATACCTGGCCAACTTACAACCATTGGTTTCTGTTTCTACAGTGTGCTGTAATTTCATTGAGTTAGTCATTTAGAAAACTATGGTTGGAAGGGACCTCAGAAGGTCATCTAGTCCACCCCCTGCTCAAAGCTGGACTACCCCCAACTATATCATCCTAACCAAGGCTTGGTCTGGCTAGGTCTTAAAAACCTGCAAGGATGGAGATTCTACAACCTCTCTGGGTAACTTGTTCCAGTGCCTTACTACCCTACTCATGAGACAACTTTTTCCTAATATCTAACCTATACTTCCCTTTCTGCAACTTTAGACCATTGCTCCTTGTTCTCTCTGCCACAACTAAGAACAGTCTAACTACATCCTCTTTAGAGCTGCCCTTCAGGTGGCTGAAAGCTGCAATTAAATCCCCTCCTCGGTCTTCTCTTCTCCAAACTAAATAAGGCTAGTTCCCTCAGCCTTTCCTCAGAAGTCATCATCCTCAGTCCCCTAACAATTTTTGTTGCCCTCTACTGGAGACTCTCCAACTTGTCCACATCCTTTCAATA
>NW_017728909.1:45869040-45911540 GCF_001723895.1 Crocodylus porosus
CACCAGTGCCAAATAGAGGGGAAAATCACTTGCCTCAGTCTGCTGGCAAGACTCTTACTAATGCAGCCTAGTATGCTGTTGGCTTTCTTTGCAACAAGGACACCCTGTTGGCTTGTATTCAGCTCACTGTCCACTATAATCCACAGGTCCTCTTCTGGAGAGCTGCTGCTTAGCCTGTTAGTCCCCAGCCTGGTACATGGGATTGTGCTATCCTAAGTGCCGGACTCTGCCCTTTTATCGAACCTTGTGAGATTTCTTTTGATCTAATTCATTGAGGTCACTCTGAATCCTAACCCTACTTTCCAGTGTATCTACTACTCTCCCCAGCTTGGTGTCGCGTACAAACATGCTGAGGATGCACTCCATCCCATTTTCTAGGTAATCGATGAAGATATTGAACAAAACTGGATCTAAGACTAACCTTTGGGGCACTTCATGTGTTACCCACTGCTAACTAGACATTGAGCTGTTGATTTCTACGCTTTGAGCCTGATGATCCAGCCAGTTTTCTATTCACCCTGCAATCTATTCATCCAAGTTGGACTTCCTAAGATTGCTTGCAAGAATGTTGTGGGAGACCTGGATCAAAAGCATTGCTGAAGTCAAGGTATGTCACATCCACTGCTCTCCCTGCATCCTTCTTCCCTTTCTTAAAGATGAACACTATAATTTGCCTGTTTACAATCATCTGGGACCTCTCGGAATGGCCAGTAGCTCTGCATTTGGATTGGTCAACTCCTTTAATTTTTCTGTGGACTCGTACACATTTAATAGTCTCTAACCTGTTCTTTTGCCACTGTTGGCTGCTCGCTTCCTCCCCACACTGTGCTACCAGGTGCAGTAGTCTGGAAGCTGACCTTGCCAGCGAAGACCTGAGGTGAAAAAGGCACAGAGTACTTGAGCCTTTTCTGCATAATCTGTCTCTAGGTTGCCTCCCACAAAACTAAAACAAATATTATGGGGAAAATAATTCCCAATTCCTCTAGTGCAAATTTGCACTGAATTGCAAACAGCCATTTGCTTTCAATGCTTTTATTATCCTTTCAATTTCAGTATTTTTCTGAAATATTTCATCATATCATTTTCAATGTCCTCATCATTGTACACCTGCCCTAAAGATTCTCTTACCTAAATGGTACAGATATAGGATACACTTTGTATATACTATATTCTAGGTAAACCAAGCACTGCTATACATCCATATACAACATTTTACTACACTGTTTTAGGTGACTTGGTGTTCAGTGCTTCATGGAGGTGAGTTGAAAGAAGAGATTTCAATGAAAAAAGTGGTTGCCTTGTCCCCCAGGGCCAGAAAGTTGTTCACGTGGAATGAAAAATTTGTACCAGGGTCAAAGGATAAAGGGTATTTCGATAGCTATTTAAATGTAACAACTTAGTTTTAACTTGGTTACTGGGGAGAGTTCATTAGGTCTATCTTGGCAGGCTGATGTAAAAGTTTATATGAAGTTGCCAGCTAAAGTGTACTAATCTAGCTGGGTTGTGGACCTTGATGATGATGATGATTATTTTTAAGTAGAGCCTATGGAGAGAAATGAGTGGGCTGGATAGCAAGGCTTTGTACATTCAGAGTTCTGAGTAGGTGCATAGCTTGTAAGGCAGGGAAAACATTAAATGTTATAAAAAAAAATACTTGAACCACTGTTGCATCAGAACCCAGATCATTGATAGTGGTCATCTGTGTGACCAGTGGTTTTTAGCCCATCTCCTCCTCAGGTTCTGCCACTTTGGCTAGGGACAGACATAACACACAAACTGGTTTAAATGATCAGAAACTGGTTTAAACCCATGACGGAACAGAAGTTCATTGCATATAAACCAGTTTTAAACCGGCTAAACCTGGTTTAAGACAAACCTAGTTAAATGTAGCATCAGACTTAGCCCATTTTGGGCCAAACCAGATTATGCAGCGTCTGTCCCAGACACCATCCTGGCTTAAGTTTTTTAAAACCAGAGTTCCCCAGGAATGTGCCTGCATTTCTCGAATGAAAAGGGAATGTATATCCACCTTCAGATCAGTTCAAGCTTTGCAGGTTAGACTAATCTGCAAAGCTTGAATCCAGTTCAGGCTCTGAGTCTTTGAATGTTTGTCCCTAGCCTTTCAGGCTATGCTTGTATAACCTTGCATATAATCTTCACTTTTGTCAGTAAATAGGAGAACTTAGTGTTTTTATACATTTACTTAAGCTTTTTGAAGTTGATGGATATAATAGGCACCTCTTGATTTGGGATAAAGATGAAAGCAGCTATATGGCTTCTATTATAATCAGTTAACTGAAACAATAAGAGCACCACTCAAACCATAAGCATGTGACAAGGCTAGAGGTTGATGATGTGGGCTATGAGATTTTACTTGAGACATGATATAGCAAATACTGGACCTGGGGCATAGGCTCATGAAGAGTGGTTGGACATCTGAGAAAAATGGCAGACTGAAGCCAAGAAACTAGGTAACAAAGAAGCAAGCAGACATGCACAAAAGCAGTAACAGTGCAGCTGTAAGAGCCTTAGTGTTTTGGGGGACTGAATGAAAACAGTAGCTGTGAGGTCCACTTTGAGGTCTCCTGGGAAACGAGTTCCTGAATGTCCCTTGGAAATAGGGTTGCATCAAAGAGAACTGGCTCTGCCATAATTTTCAGGGTCCTGCAGACTTTTCCACTAAAACTTTGGCTCATTGTTCAAGTCAGAATAACAGTATTTTAAATGTAATAGTGTTTGGAAACTCTTGCTTGCTTCACACTTTTTAAATTTAGTTTGCGGATAGATTTTATTCTTCAGTGCAGTTTTTGTGGCTGATCATTTTCATTCTGCTGTACAAAATGGCTGCTATATTTACTTTTCTTTTAAACATAATAAATGAGCATGATTCTGGACTTTGGATGTCAGACAATGGACATAAACAAATTATATGCATCTTGTATAGCTGGTTTGATGGAGCAGCGGCCTCATTTTAAAAACTTTGAGTTGATTTGGGACTTAATGGAATAATTTTATGCAATTGGGCTGTCATTTCTCTATGCAAAACCTAAATGCTTGTGATCGTAATGTGGGAAGTTCTAGCAAATAAACATTTTTAAAGATAATGGAATTTCAATGCACAATCTTATTGAAAACTTACTTCTAGGTTTCTACTGCAAATGAAAAGCAGTTTCACTTTTCTTTCAACTTTAACAAAATAATTTTAAAACATTGACATATGATTTAGAAAAGAGGGTGAAAAAGTGGTGGTGCACTCTGCAGAAACTGCACTTTGGATAAAGAGAACTTTTAAAAGGAATCGGCACTGACTGGGCAATATGACAGCTGACTAAGTTGCCCTTGGAAGAATGTAAAGAAGGATACATAATTGAAGAAAGATTTAAACTGCTTATAGCTTTACCAGTGTCAAAATTGTATGTGGAAAAGTGATCTAGGTATTGTAAACATCCAGTGACAACTTCTGGTTCTAATATGGAATGGAAACAGAAACAAATTAAATGTTAAGGTAACTAATAAATACTAATTACGTGTAATAGTGACATACACCAAGCAAAGATAGCTCATTAAACTTTTAAATTCCATTTATGTAATGTTGCCTTGTAATATGGTTTCAAGATCTCCTTTTTAAGTCTTCTGGCAGATGAAGAGCATCCTTGGATGTCACTGTTTCTTGAGTCATAACTAGACTAGAATAAATAATAGAAGTTCATTCTATGCAAGTGTCATCCACTGACATGGAGATGATCTACATGACCAAATGGGTCTTTCTCTTTTTTTAATTTAATATCTATAATTCTCCCATTTTTGCTTTTATTGTCTGTAACTTTTAGAGTGAACTTTCAGCACTAAATCCTCCCTTCTCTGTTTGCAGTGCCTAAAAATCTGCCTGTCACTACTTGTGTAACATTTCCCAAGTATACAGCTTCCTGCATTGACCCTTTTAATGAAATCTCTTTTGTACCCTCTTCTTGACTAGCACAACTGTCTTTCTTTTGCGGCAGTCCTAAACCCTAGCACTGCAGAAAGCTGCTGGCCCTTCATGCACCAAGATACATGACCCATGTCATTGGCTTTCAACTACCATACTGAATATTCTGCTAATTTTTAGGATTCAGTTCTAAATGCTGGCAGCCTTGAGTAAATGCATATGTAGACACACCCACTGATACTCTTTTTTTTTTTCAAGTATTAACTGAAATCATCTTTTCATACCTACCAGTAAGTCTTACCTTCTCTTTCTACCTAGAAATCACTACAAAGTGTTCTAAGATCACATAGGTAACCATTGTCATCACTGAGATTTTGTTGTGATGCTCCTTCTGACAGGCCAGTATCTTGACTATTAACATGTTCATTTAATGCTCTTCACATTCAAAGCCATGTGGGTTTTTATTTTGTTTTTTAAATACCATCTCAAGTGTTGTTTAGAGATTTCTCTCATCTTGTAGACCTTTTTTTTTCTTTTGGAGTGGGGGAACTTGCCTAGGGTGATTTTTAAACAGATGTAAGAGTCAGAAATAGTACTTGCCAATGCTGATTTTAATAGTCTAGTGCAGTAATTGGAAATGTTTTCCAGCAGCACTCTGGAGTGACCCAGCTGTAGTTCAAGGCAGGCTGGTGCAGCTAGAATCTGGTTGCCAGTGCTTTGCATAACATGGCTAAAGCACCTGGCAATGGCATGGCATAGCATAGACAAAAAGGTACTCCCCTTTCCCCATCAGAGTATGCATGGGCTGTAGGCTGCCAATCCTGGTCTAGTATCACATTTTTCTTTCCTGAGTCATGCTACACTTTTATCTATGTTTTTAGAGGGATTATGGTTATGGTAGATCAAGAGGAGGTCTTCCTATGCAGCTTTCATAAAATACCATATGAGTGCTGTCATCTGAAGAAGAACACTAGGAGGTATAGAGCAATGATTCCAGATAGCCAGTAAATTAGGTAGGTGCTTTTGGGATCTTGAGTGATTTGAAATTGTGTATTAGCATGTCCTCTTTCCATGGAAAGAGACTGGCTATATTTTAAACCAGCGATTTCTCAGCTAAGGTGCCCACCCCAGTGTCCACACCAGCCTATGCAGGGTGCCACCAGGAGAGAAGAGATAAGTGAAATGTCTTAAGTGCAGTGTCTTCCCTATTGGCTGCTCCTCCCTTCCCAGCCCCTCTTCAAGTAAGAAAGAACTATACTAAGTAGCTCAGTCCTTTGACATGGAGTGCTGCTCAATATATAAAGTTATGTAGGGTACCTTAGGACTAAAGTTTGAGAACCACAACACTTAAGTTATGTTCATGCTTCAAACAGCTTCCTCAGATGGCTGCTGCTGCTTGTCTGTACCTAGAAATAATCATCATAAACTACCTATTTTCCTCTAATCTGATTATGTAGCCAAAAGAGCCTACAGTAGATCATTTACATCCTGTTATCAGTGATGGTAGATGACAGAACAAGGAGCAATGATCCCAAGTTTCAGCAAGGAACTTTTTAGGTTGGATATCAGGAAAAACTTTCTCATTAGGAGGGTGAAGCACTGTGCATTATGTGGGAAGGTGGTGGAATCTCCATCCTGGGAGGTTTTAAGGCTTGGTTTGACAAAGCCCTGGCTGGAACAATTTAGTTGTGACTAGCCCTGCTTTGAGCAGGGGGTTGGACTAGATGACCTCCTGAGGTCCCTTCCAAGCCTAATTTTCAATGACTTTGTGATGCAAAAAATTCCTATCATGGATTGGAATCACAACTTTGCACCATTTCTTGAATTTCTGTTGTTAACAGACATAACACAAAGAGCACATGGGTAAAAATACAATACCAGGTTGCCTTCTTAATTGCTGTTTGGCACATGGTCTTG
The DNA here is from genome assembly GCF_001723895.1 of Crocodylus porosus. Lineage (NCBI taxonomy): Eukaryota > Metazoa > Chordata > Crocodylia > Crocodylidae > Crocodylus > Crocodylus porosus. Next base: position 45,874,886 of record NW_017728909.1, read on the forward strand.
TTGAACTAACCATGTTGTGTCCTGCCCATCTTGAGCAACCTTTAAACTTTTTATTTTTTCTCTCAATGCTTTAAGCAATACTAAACTTCTGGTTTTGGATGTACTGGAATCTATAAATTTAAGCCCATGGTACTGCAGACCTGCCAAACTAATGTTCATATGATCAAATTAATTACAGTGAAGCTGGATTGTGTATAACTTTTTTTAAATAACAAATTCAACTGCTTTTTAAATCATGGAGAGAGTCTTTATTTAAATCAATTACTTGGTTTGAATTTGTACATTTATCTTCCTTTCCTGAAAAAAAGTTAGTTGGTAGAGCATTAGGTGTTGACTCTGCATCTAAACATGGGGGTTTATGCTGAATTTGGTACTGATTCTTGATCTACAGGAGGAGATGTATTTTAAGCAATTAAACAACATAAGAACATGGAAACTACATATACACAAGATAGACTTTTTTTACGTTGTGTTAGAAACTGGTGAATGGTATTTCCTATCAACTATTTTTATGGTTAAACTGCTTTCGGATGGAATTGCATTAAAAATGCAGAACACCAGCTTTTAAAATCCTTCTAGTTGTGTCCTGCCCATCTTGAAGTATCAAATCTGCTTTATTACAGGAAGCAATTGAACTGATTTGTTCTCATTACCATGTTTCTTGTTAACATGTCCTTTAGAACTAATAAATCTCATCCTGTATCGGGTAGTTTATTCATATAGGAAAAATAAAACACCTTTTTCTCCCCCCCCCCCCCGGTTCCCATTCAATTTCACAACTATGAATGAACTATTTATTGAACTAGCTTATCAAACTGAAATGAATGACATAATTCTCTGTACCTGCAGAAGAGGCTATACCTGTTTAAAAGCTGAGATGACTTCAGTAATCTCGGTTTCCTTGCACTTAACCAGTAACTTCCCCAGTTAAGTGAATTGATTTTCCTTAACTTTGGCAGCAAATGTGCTGCTTGAATAATTTTATTCTATTGAAATGATTTAAAAAAGAAAAAACTAAACAGTTTAGACCTTATTTGAAATTGTAACAACCTAGTTTCCTTCTTTAAAAAAAAAAAAAAAAAGTTTTAGAAAGTTTGTTTTTTAGCTTTTTACCCATCAGACATGCAGTGTATGAGTTAACTCAAGTGTTGTAAGACCTGCTTTAAGCAATGCTTGGTTTGATGTACCATGATGCATTGAGAATTTATTACAAAGCATTTAATAAATACTACTGCTACATAATCAGCAGGCATTGGGGGAGTCACTGTTTCCCCGAGCACCGCCAGGAGTGACCAGGAATAACGGTCACAAGCTGGCAGAGGGTAGGTTTAGGTTAGATATCAGGAGGCGCTACTTCGCAGTCCGGGTTGCTAGGGTCTGGAACCAGCTTCCAAGAGAAGTGGTGCAGGCTCCTACCCTGGGGGTGTTTAAGAGGAGGTTAGATGAACACCTAGCCGGGGTCTTCTGACCCCAGTACTCTTTCCTGCTGTGGCAGGGGGTCGGACTAGATGATCTGCTCAGGTCCCTTCTGACCCTAGAAACTAAGAAACTATGAAACTATAATATATTAAGTAAGGCAGTCCCTAGAGATCTCTATCTACTTGTATTACTGGTAAGTAACATAACTTCTTGTCTAGATTGTACTGATTACTTATTCCACCTTCCTGATAACTTTTTGGAGTCTTGCAACTGCAGTTTTGAGATTGATATACTTTTATTTAAAATACATGAATTATGATATCCATTTAAACTGTCCTTCCTGTGAGATTAGTCCGTTATACAGTTGAGAATGTAGTAAAAAAGAAAAATAATAATTTGGCTTCTGCTTCACTAAGAATATACCTTGAGCAGCAATTAGCAATTGCCTGTTTTCATTGTCAAAGCATCTGCAGTTTACTTCTATTAAGTGTCTTCCGTGATATGTTGTATGATATGAAAATGGAGTGACTTTCTAGGCTGGTGATGCATAATTGGCTTAAATTTTAAAGAATTTATAGTCCTGGAATATTACCTTTTTTAGTTCAAAATAGAAATGATTGCAATTGATATGGTATTTATTACTGTAAAACAAATTTATTTATCTTTGTAAAGAAGCTCATCCACTTCCCTATAAATACATAATTAGGTCAGCCAGCGGATCTAGATGATTCCCTTGAATATTTGGCATGCTTTTACACAAGTGTAGAAGAAATTATGAATTGTTTGTCACCATCATCCCAATGATGAGGTAGGTATTTACCAAATCTAATAATTTGTTACACATTTTAAGCATTGATACTGTGCTCAATGCTCATGGGAGCTTCACTTGTGTTCTAAGGAGGTCACAACCTAAATAAACCCCAAATTACTAGACAGACCTAAAGAACAAACACCTCCTAAAGCTTTTTTAGAAATCTTAATTTTTAGGATTGATGAGTAACTTCATTTTGTAGATTAGGCAGTATGAACTAATAGATTTCAAAATTGGGATTGAAAGAAGAGTGGCAAGTGCCAACCATGCAAAGGTAGTTTGATGCCTAGCTACTGATCCATACTAGTGGAGACATTTTAAAACATTTAAATAATAAGTAGAAATTCTGGAGTGAAGGATGCCTTTTCCCACAGTAAGTTTTTCAATAATGAAGGAATCGATACGTCCCTGGTGATTTATTAACAAAGTGTAAGCTTTTGGCTGGCAGAAAATATCATGTACAGTTTCTGAGACCACTTTCTTTTTGAGTTGCAGAGAGCCTTATGTGGATCAAGTGTGAACTACTCCAAATTTGACTGCTTTAAAAAGTGTTAATCACTGACTAGTTGAATGTTTCTGTTATGGTAGTGAACTGTTCTCTTATCCTAATTGCCTTCTGTTTCTTCCTTGTTGACAAACTCCAGTTGTCTTCCACCCTTTTATCAAAACCTTCAGCTCTTTTTGACTACTAACTAAAAAGTTTTATGCAAAAAAGTTTGTAAATTTTAAAAACTAAAAAATGTGCAACAGCACCAAATTTGCATTTGATATTAAATGAGGGGAAGATTCAATGAACTAAATATTAAAACAAATTTTAAGTTCTTCAGTTAGTCTTAATAAAATGCATCTGCTTTCAAATGGCCGGTTTGATCCATAGTGAGCTGCAGGATTTAGGCTCAATTTCCAAAAGAGAATAGAAGATCTTTATGTGCTTCCTTCATACAGAAATGCAATTTTTATGAAGTCCAAAGGGTGTCATGGTAATGGCGTTTATCTGCTCCTTGCCTTGCCTCCCCCTGTATGAATTCTGAATTGCTTGCTTCAGTAATAACTTCTGCAGCCTCTGCAAGCTAACTTGACAGACCATGAGGTCAGAACCCTATTGTAAAATTTTAATGGTGTAAGGGTGAAAGTGTTGATCTTTACACTCAATGAAAGGTATTAAGGAAAATACCTGCTTAAGTATTTGGGGGAGGGGGAATTATGCATAACTGCTCTAAATGTGCTTTATTTGTTGTACAGTAAACTTCTATCTTGATGAGTAGTAGCTTAGCTGTCAAAGAACACTAAAAGCTTCGAATAAATGAAAATAGTGTATAGGTACCTTCTTAAAGTTGATCCAATGTGCTCTTTTATTGAATGGGATAGGGCTTTGAATGTGGAGAAGAAACTGATCCCTTGAGGTTGTAGAGGAGATTGTTTCAGCCTTGTAGGACATTGGTGCTCAAGCTCTCAGCACTGGACTAGATGAGTGGCACAGGGCTAGTCCACAGGCCAGATTGAGCCCCACAGGCCAAGACTGGGCCCTGACGAGCCTCAGCCCATCCCTGGACATGAGAATTGGGGCCTGGTGCTGCCACCTCCCATCCTTGAGTGCTGGGTTTGGGCCCTGGGGCCTGTTGGTGCCCCTACCTAGCCTAGCATACTGGGGGTGTGTACTGGATTGGGCATCTGGGGCTCCTCACAGGTCCAGAAATTTGATAGCAGGGGAGCAATGCCATCACTCGTCTGCTGCTGAATTTCTGGACCTGTGAGGAGCCCTATGGGCACCATAACATGGTGCTGAGCAGGCTGGATATCCCAGGAGCAGAGCATCCCTGCTAGAGGAGATGCACCTAGATGCCCCCAAAACTAACTGTTCTTTGGCAGGCTACTTATTCAGAACCTCTAGTTGTATATTCACTAAATCCTTTCCACTTCTGCCTTGGGGACACTAACGTTAAGCCTTTTGGTTGCAATTTATATGGGTATTTGAGATGTTTCGTATGGGAATGCTACAAGATATGAAAGCTAGATACCATTGTTGAAACTTGATTGTCAGGTCCTAAAAGTTGCAAGAATTCTTTTTGGTGTCAGACTTAAAAGAGGAAGATTTTCTTGAATGCTTACTTGCCATGCTGGATTGAAGTGGGCAGATAGTCTTATAGCACAGGTTTCCTTTTTTATTTTAATAAAAACCTAATAGATGTTGAAGTTTCTGATCAGAAAGAATTAAGCTGGGAAGTAATTCAGATGTGCACAAGTAGAAGAACACTTAAGTTTTTATAATTCAGAACTCAAAGAGCAGACAAGGTTCTTTACACATCTTTTAATTGCGGTTCATGAAGGTACTCCAAGATCTCCGTGGAGCCAAATTACTTGTTCTTGTGAACAAGAAGGATATAAACTACCTTACTTCAGCAGCTTTCACTTGGTTCATGGTACAAGGAAAATGAATGCTTATGAAGGTTGTTGGTTGGAAGGACAAATTGCGGGGAAACTGACTGCTGACAATGAAACTGCAGTGATCAGTGATTAATGATGGTCTTGCTTTCTTAATAGCTCCCTTGAAGTGATTGCACAGAGCTCACATGGTATTATGTTTGTGGGAAAGGGAAAAACGTAATTTTTGTTTTTTAGTTTGGACTACTTAAAGATTTTTAAATTTCTCAGTTTTATAGGAAAATGACTATTCCTGTCGTTACAAAACGCAAAAAGAAAAACCTAATTTTGAGAATATCAACAAATGAGGAAATCTGTGCGCGCTCTCTGCACAGATGCCCATGAGTGTGGAGCTGTTTATTAAACGTATTACAGCTTTTACCCCCTTCCAAGGGTGAGGCTTCTTGTAATGAGGACAAGCCTTTTGGAAGGAACCTGTGATGCATCAGAGCTCAGACGAATTAAATTCTTGAGTAGAAACAGTAAATTCATCTAGCCTGTTTGTTCATGTTCTGATAGCCTTATAGTCTTCACTAGCAAAAAAGTTAAGGATGGACACTTCAAAAAGTCATAGCCTGAATTGATTCAACCTTTGCAGGTTAGTCTAACCTGCCTAGGTTGAACCAGTTTGTAATAGCCCCAACTGAGAAAATGCGGGCACGTGACTGCAGTTGCTTGGGTCAGGAGCTGGGGGAGCTAGAGTGCACCCTCGGCTGTAGGGAAGCTGTGCTAGGCAGGTGTGGCCAGTCTGGGCCGAGCTGGCCAGAGATGGGTTTAATTCCCCCACTTCCTGTCCCACTGACCAGAGCCAGGTCTTCCAGGCTGGAGCAGAGGGCCAGCCCGGCCCCTGAGGCAGAGCGGGTAGGGAGAGGAGTTATTCTCTCTATGCACACCGCCCCCAGGGGACAAGTGAAGGAAGTGCCCCCAGCCCTGAGCAGTGCTGTGTGGTGCAGCAGGAGGCAAGGGGAGAAAAATGGCTCTGCTGGGCCAAGCTTCCCCTTGCCTGCAGCGGTTACTTCCTCTCCCATTCCTGCCACTCTGGGAGGTAGCGGGGGAGATTCAGCCCAGTGGCTTCTGCCAGAAGCCTTCCACCTTCCAAGGAGTCTGGGAGCTGGAGCCGGAGCTCCATGCGCAGGGCAGAAGCTTCCCAGCCTGCCGCCCAGAGTGGCGCAGCACAGCTGTGGCAGCTGGAGGCAAGAGGGGCAGAACAGTCTCATCCCTGACCCCTGGCCAGGATGCAGCTGCAGCCCCAGGTTCTGCACAGGGCAAGAGGCATGGTAGTGGTAGTGGCAGCTGCTGGGCTCGGGGCCTCCTGGCACTCTGAGCTGGCCTGGGAAACCCTCTCCCCAGCCAGCCCCCACCTCACAGGGCCAGACACTGGCCAGCAGGTCCCCTTGGCAGGGGGAGGGGGGGGCAAGCTCAACTGTGATCCCTCGGAGTAGAGGGGAGAATAACCCGCCTTCCTGCCTCCATGCTGGCCCCCCCCTTGCAGCAGTGAGGGGGGAGATCCAGCTCAGGTCCCTGCTGGTAGGACGGGGGTGCGGAATAAAACCCCTGTCTGGCCAGATACGTGCCTCTGCCTGTCCCTGCTCTGGCAGGGCAGCAGAGGGGAGGGGCCAGCCCTGCTGGGCTGGAGCAGAGAGCCCAGCCCATAGGGGATGCTGGGGGGTGACTCTGGTTTAAGTTAAACCAGGAAGGGATCTGGGACAGACATTGCATAAACTGGTTTGAGCCGAATCAGTTAAGTCTGATGTTACATTCAACCAGGCTTATCTCAGACTATCTTCAGCCATTTGAAGCTGGTTTATATGCACTGAATACCTGTTCTGTTACAAGTTTAAACAAGTTTCTGATCACTTAAACCGGTTTATGTGTAATGTCTGTCCCTAGCTTAAATGTTTTGTCATTATGAAACGGAGCTAGACTCCATCCTGCTTTTCTACTACAGAAGCTTAGGCTATTTTCCCATTGTGCATATCTGCATTGTCAAAATACTGAAGCTAGTCTAAAGTTTTATCTAGACCTGACAGTAGAACAAATGTAATTGGATTGATATTTTTTTTTTTGTGAGGTGTACATGAAAGGATAACTGTCGCTCATGATTTTAATACAATCCAAAGCTAAAAATCATCACTTCGCTATTTTTTTAAGAGAAGAACCAATAAGAGAAGTCTGTATGAACTTCCTTGAATTAATAAATAAAGAAATGAATCTAAAGTGGGGTGTGCTAATTTTTGCCAAAACTTAATAATGAATATAAAGAAAGTTCTCTCATTTCTTAGTTTTCTCAAAAGGTAAAAGGCATCTTAATGAGTCAATGGATATTTTATTGTTTTGAATCAGAAATGAAAAAAAATCTATTGATCCATTAAGAGTGCTCTGCAAGGCTTGAAAATTCCACAGACCACAAACAGAGTCAAAGCTTTCTCCACACAATAATAGATATTTGAAGAGGGACTGAGACTGAATGTAAAGGAAATACAACTTCTGGCTCTGTGCCTCTTGCTTTAATACTTTGAGCTTCAAAGAGGCTCTTCATGGTGAGGTCTGTTTGTCTTGTTTCAAGTGCCTTAATTGTATTTACATAATGAGATAATAAATGCTAAACCCACCAGACACCTTGTTCTGCTTTGATGTATTTATATGTCCTGTCTGCCTTTTAAAGAACTCTAAGGTATTCTTGTATCATTCATTTAACTGGGTTTTTGGGATGATAGTTGTGCTAAGTACATATGACAGTGTTTTGCACTGGGCATGTGAAACCAGCCATAGAGACTAGGGCTGTGTGAAGCTTCAGTTGCTGATTTGATTCGGCAGCCAAATCTCTAGATAGAATAGGGAAACCCTCTTAACCTCTCCAAATTGATTCGGAACCCTCTGAATTGATTTGGAGAGAGTTGATGATTTGGACATAGACACAGCTTTTAAATGTGTTTTTTCTATATACCTCAAGGTACCAGGTAGGTCACAAACACCGAGACAGTGGGGTGGATGGAGTATCCTGCAGGAGCGCAGCGGATCCCCAGCACACGTGGCAGCAGACCTGGAAGTGGACCAGAAGCACTTCCAGGTCCGCTCTGCAGCGCGTGGAGGACGCCTTCCCTACCCTCCCAGCTCAGCAAATAGTGCCTCCTGGGTCTGGAGGGGCACCTAGGGTCCCCCTGTGGCCGATTGCCAAGCTGGGGGGTGGGCCCACGTGCTTGGCAGTAGACCTGGAAGTGGTCCAGAAGTACTTCTGGTTCACTTCTGGGTCAGCTGCCTAGCACGTGGTGGGGGAGTGGGGGTATGCTTCTGTGGGATGCTCCACCTGTCCCACCATCTCTGTGTTCACGAGATGCACCTGGTATTTTGAGGTATGCAGAAAAAAACACTTAAAGCTCTGTCTATGGCCAAATCACCAATTCTCTGAATTGGAATCAAATTTTCAGATTCGGGCAAATCGAATTGGGACAGTGATCTGAATCAAATAACTGTCCCCCAATTTATGCCGAATCCTAATTGAATACAACCCGTGTCACACACCCCTAATAGACCCATAGAAATGATAGTAGGAGACAGACTCTAGGATCTGTATGGCTCTCACTATTAAAGCTTGTGCTTCACAGTTACTAATGGGTTTTGTCCTTCCCTTACCAATATGAGACAAGGATGTGACTTACACATGGAGAACTGAAGCATGACTTTTTCTAAGATGATACAAGATGTCTGTGACTTGAGGCAGTTTGAACCTAATTCTGGTATCTTATTAAGCCATCCTGTATTTGGCTTGTAATATACCATCTCTCTCTTTGTTATAGTTTTGTCTTGATCTACTAGACTACGGGAAGAGATGTCTCATTCTGTTTCATAATTGTGCTTTATTAGATGGCTTGGAACTCCAGTGTTTATACATTTGCCAACATCTAACTTATCCCTTTTTAAGTTTCTAATATAACTTCCACTAGAAGTGAAATTGTTTTCATAAGATATATTTAAAAATTTCAATATTTTAATTATTGTCAGCCTCATAGTTGGTTTAGTGACCTTGCTCTTTTTTTGTATGATGGGCCAAGCAGGAGTGAAGTAAGTCTTCACTAGACTTCTCAAAATTTTGGATCGGTTATTGGAAGCCCTGTTTCCCTAGGGTTAGTAATGATAGCTGTTGTAATTCTTTGCGTGTTTATGCAAGTAAAGCTATAGAATGCTAATCTTGTCTTCAATTTCATAACATGCTTGTAATTGCTCTATTTTACTTGAAACTTCCACCGCTGTGCTTCTAGAGCATTTGGCTAAGGTGATCATAGAACAAGTGAAATTTTTCTCCCAAATGAACCAGGAAGGAAGTTTTCTTACTCTTCTGCCTAGCGCTTTGTTTCCCTGATGTATGACCATTACCACATGTACCTTCCTCTGATACCTTGCAGGCATAGCTTTGCAAGTAGCCATCTACTGTTTACTTCAGTGGAGGTGGACCTTTTTACAGTTGATTAAATTTGGCCATATCTACAGTAATTAAGGTGTACAGTTAAAAACAGATTATACATTAATCTAAAATTGTATTCTTTAGCTTCTTGGGAAGATGGTGCAACTCTTCCCTCCCCCCAAACCCTTAGGTTGATGGAGTGGGGAAAGGACTCCTAAAATCCCACTTAGTGTTAAGTACTGAATTGACTTTTCTCTGAAGTCAATGATAAGTAAATGGTGAACTGTTTTAAAAATCCCTACCTCCTGTTGGATATTACTTATCAAATATAGAAATGTAATGTCTTCTAACTACACATTTTTTCATCTTTACTGTGCTCTTTGTATATCCATCCTATAGGTACTTGTAGAGCTAAAATGAGGTGGCTGCTCAAAGTGACTTTAACCTTGTATAGAATAGGTATATCACTAAGGTTATTGGGGGAGAGAAAGGAAGGTGTATCCTTTTTTTCCCCAGATGCTAGATACTGCCTGTTTTGATCATTCTACCTCCATTATGTGTCTGACATTAATTCTTGTCAAGAATGCCAAGGCTCTTGTTTAGGGCCCCTAGTATCTCGTGACTAGACTATTGTAATCTCTTCCTCTTGCCTTGATGACCCTTCAATCTGTTCAAAATGCTGCTAATGAGAGAGGTTTTTTCTGGCTCACCACACCAAATAAAACATTGATACAGAAGGTTAGTAAACTTTTATTTTTAAGTAGAAGGACAGCATCATCTTTTGTTGTAGCTGCTGGAACTTGTAATTATTGTTCAAAGATTATCATAAGTTCATGTGGCAGACAGCTCTGTTACTTAGGTTTTCCCCTTAGGTTTCCTGCTATGAACAGAAATTTCCCAGAAGCTCAGTCTGTTAGAATAGATGTTTTCATTTACTCTTAACTATAATCTTTAAAGTAGTATTTCATCAGGACTTCTCGTTCATTTTGCTGACTAGGCCAAACAAATGCTACGAGGGCTGAATTCATGTGCTAAATAGATTTTACTTCATAGTCTGATAATTTAAACAAATTGGCAGGCTGATGTAGATAAGAAGGAAGAAAATCCAGCAAAAAATTAGGCCCATGTCTATTCAAGTCAAGAAACCTTTTCCCCCATTCAATTCATTGAAAATATTTCATTACGTTTGAAAGTTACTTTAAATCTATTTGGCATCAATTGTCCCCCCCACTCCCCCCCTTTTTTTTTAAATTGCCCCATTCTAACCAGATCCTTCATTTGGGTATAAAATATAAAGGAATGGGGAAGGTAAAAAGTGAATGAAGCGGAAGCAAACATGCAGTACGAGAGGAGTAAACAGTGGATACTGAATTCACAGGTTTGGCAGGGAGAGAGATGGATGGCTAGACTCTTCTTCTGTACTGGCTTTGTACTTAGCCTCTTTCTAAAAGGGCATCTTAGGCATAAGAGTTTTCTGCTAAATTAAAAGCTTGAGATTACTTTGATTTACCTTAATTGTTATGAAGCTAAACTACAACTTACAGCTGGAGCAGAACAGCACTAGAGCAGGCTAAAGCTGATTAAGCTAGCAGATCTGACATCTGTTAAATGCTAAGCACAGTGTGTCCGGTGAAGCCCTGTTTTGTGGTATCCCATCACTAAACATAGATTTAATAGAAATTAAAGCCAGAAGGGCATCCTTAGATCATCTGATCTGACCATCTGCATATTTTGGGCCATTAAGTATCACAGTATCCTAGAACAAGCCTGAGGCCTTTAGTTGGATCAAATGTTTCAGTCTTTAAATTAAGTGTGCATCACTGAAATAATTCATAAACCTTAAAAATAATCATACAGGACTTAATAAGGGGTGTGGGTGGGTGGGTGTATGCCCTTCTTTCACTGGTAACATTGAAAAACACACAGACTGCTTGTAGACATTTAAAAAAAAAAAAAACAAAAAAAACTCTAGCACTTTAGATTCTGTGCACTTCCAGGCCGAGCCCAGCACATGCCCAGAGGAGGCAACTCATTAGTTGTACCCGGCTCGCCAGATGTTTGTATAGATCTGGCGCTTTAATGGGTTTTTGTTGGCGTTTTTATCAAGTAAGATTGAATTGGCTTTAGATAAAATCGCCAAAAAGCCCTGCTGAAGCGTTTGAGCTGTACTTTGACCCAGCTCCACAGCATCTGTAATGCAGTGCTGCTTCCAGTAAAGCATGTTTTTGTTTGTTTTGTTTTTAACATCTGTAAATGGCCTTAGTGACCACATGTGAAATAGTGAAGCATCAAACTTGGTAACCTAGGGCCAGCGTTCCCTTTAAGGAGCAGCGGTCCATGAGTGTGCTGCGGGACACTTGCTGAAGGCAGGCAGCGGGGCTTGCGGGCTAGGAGCTGGGGCCTGGCGTGGGCTCTGCTGGTTCTGGGGAAGTGCTCCACTCCCCAGCCCTGGATGCCATGACCAGTTCTCTGGAGCCGGCAGAGCCTCACTTGCGGCAGGCAGCAGCTCCTCCCCGAGGTGAGGCAAGGTAGGGATGGAGGCTGGGGCTGGCGCAGGCTCCAGTGGCTCCACTCTCCAGCCCTGATGCCATGTACCTCCTTGCTCCCTGAGGGCGAGCGGGGGAACAGAGCAAGTGCCTGGAGCCGGCGGAGCCCGCGCTAGGCTCCTGCCTCTGCCTCACCTCTTGGAGGAATTTGCCATCTTGTAAGTGTCCCACGCTGCAGCCCAGCTCCTATTCCAGCAGATGCGTGGCCTAAAGTTTGTGCACAACCAGCCTTTTACTTGTGCGCAGCTGCCCAACCAGGCATGGGCTCTGAGCTCCTGCCAGCCCTGTGTTCCCTGCCCCTGCCCAGCTGCAGCTCCTGCCCCCACTGCTTCCCTGTCTGCTGCCTGGAGGAAGCACCATAAAATATCCTTCTCAGATTTTGGCAAAGCATGAAACCAAGGAAAAGGAATAAAAAATCCAGTTTACTTTTGGGATTTCATAGATTTCATAGACATTAGGGCTGGAAGGGACCTTGGGAGATCGAGTCCAGCCCCCTGCCCAAAGGGCAGGAAGTCAGCTGGGGTCACAGGATCCCAGCAAGACAAGCATCCAATTTGTTCTCTTCAACCAGACACAGAGCAAGGAAACTCTGATTTAATTAAAAGTCCGGGTCGGGTCATTTTAACTAACAAGGTTCAGCTGTTATCTAGTTTTCCTAGCTGTTCCCCATCTTCAACTGAGGAAGAATACTTTGCTTTGACTTTTGGGGACCTGCCTTATGTCGTATTTTCTGCTACATCCAACAGTAATTAATGTGCTACCTTGATGGTATTTTTATTTAGATACTATAGCTAAGAAATTAAGAAAAGATGGCATTTAAAAATGGGCTTGGCAGAAATGGGGGATGGAAAATTTTCTGAAAAACTTTCCAGTGCTGTATTTTTCTGTGGGATGTTTTCCCTTTCTAAAAAATAATTGTATCATAAAATTCATTGGTAAAAATGAATGGATGCCAATAAAATATTAGGCGAACTTGGCAGTTTCAGAGTTGTAATTTAATGTTTTTCAGGTGATTCTCCCTAGGAAGTGTGTGAGAGTACATGTATGTCTTACTGATTTGTAAACAGGAGGGTAAATACACTCGCATAATAATCCAAACCAAAAATCAAGTTATGAATTTACCTAATTGGCTGTACAGGTCAAATCAAAAACGGAGCACAGCATATCATGTACAGTTCTTTGGGTGTGCTAAAATTAATGTATCAACAGTTTTCAGTACCTTCAGGGTTTTTTTCCTTGTATTTAAGTAAACAATGTATGGTAAGTGCATGCTATTGTGTATTGTCCTTAAATTTTTTACAAGTATTCCAATAAAAATATCTTTCCACATAAAGCTCTTGAATTTCTTTGACTATAACATTTAAACAACAATAAGTGTGCTATATTTAATTTTTTTCCTAATCAAATATTTTAGTCCAAATACTTGTGGCTATTGGAACATAAAATTTTAACATGGGGTCCCTTTTCATTTTTGTTACTAAATGCAAGTCAAATAAACATGATAAATCAGATCCTACCCTATTCAGGGCATTGGAAAATGTTCCAAAAAATTTTAAGATTCAAAATTTTTCCTGAAAACTTGCATCTCTGGCACTTAGCACTGACAGTTGATGTCTTTCAGCCCCACAAATTCCTTAATTGGTTAGACTACAGACTATTGAAAAAACCGAGATACTCTTTCTTGCCTCAGAAATCAAGGGACGGATGACTTGGTCAATTGTAGGTAATTCCTAAAGGAGTAGCTCTATGCAATAGACAGGCCAGAAATACCCCATACCCCAAAAATTCCAAGGAAAAATTGGATTTCTCTATTTTTTTAAACACTTCTTTTACTTTCCTAACTCTTCTTACTATTCTCTTTTAAAATTTGACAACAGATGGAATAAGCCTTCTGTCCAGTCTTTCTCAGCACTTGATCATCCTGTCTTCCCCTTCTGTAGTTGCTGTGCTTCACTTCCTTTGGAGGAACTTCTGCATGTCCCTGGCATTTATCACTCTTGAGCACACCCAGCCCACCTACTCTCCCATTTGCACATACCACCCAGCGGTGAAGCCACTTGGGCAGTGCTGGGCTCCAGTGTACTTGAAAGCACCCATGGGGGTACCCCTGGAGTAGCTGCTGCATTTCAAAGTATAGTTTGTGCAGGTGGTAGTATTGAGGACACAGACAGACATGCCCATAATTGTTTATGGTGGTCTTGCAAACCCTGTTATATTCTGGGGGATTCGTGGGATGCCATGCATGCTTTCCCAAGTTTGTTTTAGTGGTATGGGGTGGGTGGGTGTGTGTGTGTAGTCTCTACAGCTCAGCAAATGTTTAGGAGCAGGCTAGGTGGGGATGATCCTGGTTTGAGTAGGAGGCTGGACTGCGTGATCTTGTGAGATTCCTTCTAGCCCTGCTTTCCTGTGATCCTATAAAACTGGCCATGACTGTTTTGACAGTTGTTTTGGATTACTAGTACCCATGTCCATTTGCACATACATGATACTACTTGACAGACTGTCTACTTGAGCAGATGTTCTGAACATCCATGTTCCAAACCAGAAAACTGAGACGCATCAACTTATTTTCATTTTTAAATGAAAATGAATCTCTGATCTCCAGGTGTTTATTTTTGCAGGTGACAAATTCTGGATGCATTGATTACTCACTCTTGCTAAAGCAGTCTGGACTGTTCTTACCTAGAGCTCATCTGGGCAAATCATCCTCCTGTGTGAGGTCACGCTGTGGGTTTTCTTCCTGTCCACTGTAACAAATTCCAGCCTCATTCTAAACTTCAAAGGTCATCTTAGTAGACAGAGATCAGTGTCAGAAGTCTGTTCTCTCTCTTTCCCCACTCCTTCCACAAACCCTAAATTTTTATTCTTCTTTGGCTTAGTTTCACACATTGGATGTGGTCAGAGCCTTGTGTCCTTTTTAACTTGGCAAGAGCTACATCAAGACTATTTACATTTACAGAATAGCTGATTCCTAAACCTCTTCTCTAACTGGGTTTAGATTGCATGCCTGCTATATATTTTTCTAAGGAAGATATCCTACAGACATCAGGTATCTGATGTAATCCTAGAAGGATTCTGCTGCCTCTTTGAACAACTGAGATTTGCAGGGTGGCAACACAGACTTCCATCTATATCTTCTACTATCTAATATGCCTCTGTATGTGTCTTTAAGATTAGATGCAAACTTGAATAGAGTTGTCCACAAACTGTTTAATTAGGACTCTGCTTTCTTGCCTCCACGTACTGGATACTGCTTGCTAGTTGCAAACAGTGGAATCTGTATGGGCAATCACACTAAGGAACGAACAAATTATTTGCTTTTCCATCCAGATACCTAACCCACCATCCATCTCTAAGTAGGAATGCTAACAAGGAGGACTTTTTTTTTGGGTAAAGAATCTGCAAATTTGGGGAGTCCTCCACTTGTACTGTCAGCTATGTTGGTTTCCAGGCACTTAAAGGGACAAACGTAATAGATACTTGTTCAAAAGTATTCAGTTTCATAGGTGAGACTCTCTTACGCATCAAGAGTGATCTTAAGTTTTTAACAATATTTTGGTGAACCAAACTTTTTTTTTTTTTTTAAACTTGTTAATAGCAGTTGATTCCTCCATGGCATCCTGCTTATCAGATATGACTATATGGAGAGTTCTTTATTGTAATGGATCTATGGCATGCTATTTAACGTACCCATCTCTTTAATGCATTTGTTTAAAAATCATTTGAGTACTGACGCAAATTACAATGAGTAGTATTAAGTAGCCTTTAATATTTTGGCCAATGTGTATTTACTTTTACTAGCTGCTTCATTTTCAATTAATTATATGCTTCTTAGGAAGGAAAAAAATCCTGTTCTAAAAATCAGAGGGGATAAAGCTTTTAACCACACCCTCTTGTATTATGTTATCAGGTCATGGAAGGTAAGCAGAGCAGACCCTTTATAGGATTGGATGGAAAACATCCAAGAAGACCTTGGTGCTACAGGAAGTAGCATTGCTGATTCAGTAGATGGCACTCTTTCCTCAGGTTTACTATTAATGCTCACTAAAATTCCATGCCAGTTTTTGTAAGAATGAGATTTTAAACTTTATATCCTAGCCAAATTCAAGTTTCCTTAACCTCCTTCCTAGTCATGCCAAATACAATAACTCCTTGATTCATAATTACTGCTCTTTTGGATGGATAATGCATTTTTTTTTTTTTTTTTTAAAGTGTGTGTGTGGAGGGGGGGGAATTCAACACCCTAAACCTCTAAATTGGGAATTGTAAACATCAGTTTAAAATAATTGTGAATGAGATTGGTCATTCTGATGGAAATTTGATTGAAAGCCTTTAAGCAATAACAAAGGGATAACTTATGCACTTGGGAGGAGGTGTCCAGTGAAGTATGTGAGGGAACTGTATTGGGTCTGGTGTTAGTTAGTCTTCACTTCTATAGCATTAAAGATGAGATCAATTAAACTTGTAGAGGTTCTTAATTTTTGTGGGACAGAATCAACCCATCTCCCTCTTTCACTGGACAGCGTGCAGAACTAGCGGAGTGGAGTACACAGCCATGAGGATGGGCTTAAGTGATGCAATAACACATCTTAATAATTTGTAAGATGTTGTAAATGAACAAAGATCTAGACCACCGGTGCTGTCCTAATATATTAGACCAGTGCTCTGTTTACGTCAATGTCTTTACAGTACCAGATGCTGTAATGGTAAGCACAAAGAGAAACACTTCAGAAAAAAGTTTATAGAATATCTTCCTTCTGGGAGCATTTCCTCCTAAACTTGGCTAGTTATACTTGCACCCTAAAGCATGAGGATTCATATGCTTTCCAAAACTTTAAAGCATCTAGTACTATACCCACATGTACTTGTTGCTCAGATCTCCCTGAATTTTGGTAGCTCTTAATCTCAGTGAAATGCTGTTAAAATGAGCACATTGGCATACTACTGTGCATTGAGAACATTTTAGATGCAAAAATAAGAAGTAATGGATTAATTTCTGGAAAAATGTAGAGAACCCAAACCAAAATGTTTGGTAGCAGGGAGCAAAGTACAAAAAGAGTGCTAAGAGTTCTAATAAGCAGACCTTGTAGTCTTTGACAAAAAGCATATCCACAACTTTGGGCTGCATATGCAAAGGTCTCATGTTATATAATGATACCTAGATATTACATATTAATGATACATGTTTGGCTCTATAGCTATACTAATGATACTGGGCCATGAAGACAATACTAAAGAACTGAAAATGATTTAATGGGTTTGAACAAGTTCTAAGGAAAGTTGGCTGATTTTAAACAGTGACTGGGCTAAGGAGCATCAGGATGATGTAATCAGCATTTTACATATCACTTTTAAAAGAATCTTCCCTCACATTTTACAGCCTTAAAAACTTTACTTCCAGAAAGTTTGTCAGTTAGCTGTACTGACAACTAAAGCAGCAAAATTTCTTCAGTGTGAATGTTTTGTTTTATTAATTATAGTGTATTCTGGATCCTGAGGTGGATAAGCTGTACCAGCAGTCAGCGTCCTTTAGCAAGCTGCAGGCTGGCTCTGGTCCGACACAAGCCGGGTGGCTTTTAGCAGTGCATTGGAGGTGGGGACTTTCCCTGCATGGGCACAGGAATCAGGCAGCTGGGGGCTGTATCTCCACTGCTGCCACTTGCTGCCCCCCAGCTCCCTTGCTGGGGTGTGAACGTAGCTTCCAGTCTCTGGGGAGCTAGGCCCCGGAGCTGCACAGTATCCATAGAGCCCCAGCCCCGGGGCAGCTCCCAGCTGTCAGGAAGCTGAGCTGAGACCAAGCCACAGCTAGCAAGGATGACAAGAAAAATCCAGTTGAGCACTATGACCTCCTGAATGAGGGAGTTGAAAACCTACAAGTAATGAGTCTCATGTGATTGCATGTTTGTCACCTCTGTCATGCCTGTCTATAGCTTGCATAAAATACTGCACATTCAAGCTACTCACTTTTCCCTATAGAATATGCCAGGGGTTGTCAGCTGGGGGTACCTACACCCAGAGGTACTTGGGAAGGCCCTAGGGGGTACGTATGGGTGGGTAGGGAAGGAGTGTTGCCACCCACCACCCCATGCTGCTGTCTCCCAGGAGTAGGGCCTGGGTGGGGTGAGGGCAGCAGCTCCCTGTTGCAGGCCACACAGGCACTGCCTGGCTGGTCAGATGCAGGGGGGGTGGGGAAAACTTTTGTGTGCTGCTGCCATCCACCACCCCACACTACCTCCACTCTGTGTTCAGCTGCATGCCACCTGACCGCCAGAGGTACGCTTATTAAAAAGGTTGAAAACCCCTAGAGTATGCTATAGCTTAGGGAAAGGGGCTCTTAGCTGAGAACCAAGAGACTGTTCTTTGGTTCTGTGTATACCCCCTGTTACTTTTGGTGTCCATACTGAGATGTGGTTGACTAAGGCTGCCTACTACAACAACCCCATATGATTGATATATTTATAAAATGTAAGATTATTTCACTGGCCCCTGACGGGTATTAATGGCACAATGAAATCTAGTGCAGATCTCAACAATTGCACTTCCTGCCATGCACACCTGCTTGGCAGGAGGCACGACTGTGGGGTCCTGCATTCAATCCTATTACACCATATTGCTGGTGCAGGGGGAGCCTGATCCTGGGCTTCCCTTGCACAGACAAGTAGCGGACTTGGCTCCCAGCCACTGGAGGGCATCATGCGCCCACACCTGGGAGCTTTGTCAGCTCATCAGAGATCCAGAGCAGGGGCGCTGGACCCAATGACTTCATGAGATCCCTTCCAGCCCTAAACTTACGTGAATCTGTGGAAGAGAACACCACATGCTTTCATTAGTTGATCAGGGCTTCCAGCTGGGGAGCATACCATGCAATTTATCTTCAGCCTTATTTGGGGAGGGGGGAACCTAGAAAGAACACATTCTGCTGGGTGGCATATTGACATCTGCTTTGAGTCATTAGCAGATGGGGACCTTTAGACTCTCTTCATGGATTTCTAACACTTTGAACTAATGAAGTAACTGATGGTTGTGGTAAGTTGTGATCCTCTGTGCCCCAGCACTAGAGGACAGATGAGACTTGCAAATAGGTTTTAGTTATTGTTGATAGAGGAATTGGGAGAATTGTGGGCCCCATTCCAGGCTAGGGATTGTACTGTTGTGTACACAGGCTTTTTCTGGTGCTTCACGTTCAATCTGGCCAAGTCCAGTCTCTTCCCAGCTCTAGCTCCTTCTCACGCTTTTCTATCATGCTCCATTCTGTTAACCTTTTAACACATGTCTGTTGTTTATCTTTCCCTATCCAATTTCTCTCTTCCTGTCCACCCTTCCCATCTGCACTTCTCCCAAAAACAGAATTCAGGCACCTGGCAAGCAAGCATATGTGGGAAGATGTCCTAGGTAAAGAGAGTTTGGTTACTAGGACTTTTAAGCCTGTCTTTCAAGAGCACTATAAATATTAGCAAACATACAGACCCTCATTAGCTTTGCATAAAATATTGCACATGGAGCTGATAAGAGAACGAATTGAAAGTGATTTCTTTGGTGTCTTCCTATATTAATGGTCATACTACCAATATTTTCAACTTATTTTTCTAAGGCAGTGGTTTTCAACCTTTTTTCATTTGCCAACCCCTAACAAAATTGCAAATGGACTTGTGGAGCCCTTTGAATTCAAAGTGTGGGTATTCACATACTTTTGATCATAGTCATTCTTCATGGACCCCTTGGACATAGACAATCCCTTACAAGAGTAGTTTTCAACCTGGGGTCCACAGACTATGTGGGAGGTCTTTGCACAAAACCAAAAAACAAACCCGATGCTTTACTTTAAACTCAGTATGGTCCCATGACAAGCCCAGCACATGCCCAGAAGAGGCAGTGCATTAGTTGGATCTGGCTTGCGCAACATTTGTATATATTGGATGCTTTAGTGGCTGATTTTGAATCAGCTTTAGATTAAAGTGCCAAAAAGCCCTGCTGAAGCATCTGATCTATAAAGCTGTGGACCCAGGTCAAACTAACATGCTGCTGCTTCCAGTAAAGCATAGGGGTTGGGGTTTTTGTTTGTTTTTGTTTGGTTTTTTTTTTAAACATCTGTAGGCAGTTTCAGGTTAAGAATCAATGGCACTAACCCACCTGTCAGTGAATGCTGGTGCTGCCATCGATACCTTTCCTATTAAAAAAATAAATAAATAAAAATGGGTAATGTAATTTAAAAAAAAAAAATCTGTTCTGGATACTTTTTAATTCCAGGTATTAAAAGAAGCATAAGCCTTTGAATCTGGATTGACTACTGTATTTATAAACATTATGGTCTGTTAACATTGATGCCATGCTTGGACTAAAAAGTATCAAAAAACCCTTTGCATATTTTGATTTGTTTTGGGAAGTAAATGTTTATACCTATATAAATCTATTGCATTTACTGTGTCTATAATTTCAGATTGCTTCTAGAAAACCTCCCAGCCATTATGGTGCATAGGCAAAATCATGGTTCATAACTGTTTTAACTAAATAGAACTGTTGTTTGGTATTAAGTTTGAGTACTGTCACTTTGCATGGATTGATGTTGTTTTTGTTGTTGCATTAGGTTTCCCTCTTCGCTCTGACAGTAAATATAGAGCTTCAACGTACACGATGAAACAAACAGCTCTGACATCTAGGTTACAGAAAACATTTAAAGCAAAGGGAAACTTGATAAGCACTGTACCACTCTGTAAATAATTATATTTACACATGTAAAGGTCCTCACACCTACTATGTTGAAAGCTTCCTGCAAATTGCAAAGTGTCCTTGATTCTGCTTTGAATCCTAGTCCATTCTAGTTCTGAACAGTATTTGGTTTAGTGCGTCTGCATTAGTTATCAATACACTTAAAGCTGAATTCAGCTCACCTTGTCATTTTAGTTAATTTGCTCAAGTTTTTTTCCCTCCACCCAGTCGAAACATGTTTCTTTTCCCCAAATAGATTAGTAAAAGTTATGTACTACATTAGCATAAATACATAGTTGTCTCCAGTGTTCAGAAATGTAATGCTCATAAACCAAATGGAAATATTTCCTTTTTATGAGGATGTGTGTAATAAAGATATAAACAGTGTAAATCTGTATGTAATACTGAAGACAAGGGCAGGAATCTCAAATGTGGTGTGCTAAAGAGGAACAAGTCAAGAGATTTGCAGAGGATGTAATATGGGCATTGCAGGTGACAAGAATAATGTAGCTGCTCTATTTAATATCTATGTTTGAGATAGAGAGGGTACAGGAAGGGCAAGTAGTTTTTAGCTGGGGTGTCATAAAATGCGGGTGTTACCTGGTTGCCACCATAGCAGGGCTATGGTCTGTGCCCAGTCCTTCTGGATGAGAGGTCTCTGATACCCTTAAACCAGGATAAAGGAGCTGGCTCAGGCTGCAGCCCATCCTGGTCTGGCTAGTGCTCCTCCTGGAAACATGCAGATGGGATGACTCCATCTGCACACCTCTGCTTCCTGAAGCAGTGTGGGAGCCAGACCAGAAAGGCTACAGCAGAAGTTATCTTCTGTCCTACTTTAGGGTTCTCAGAGACCCCTAATTCAGGGGGAGTGTCCACACCAGGTGCATGGTGCACCTGACTTGAAAAGTATTGTGAAGTTGAGGTAAAGCACCAATAGTAGTTCTTAACCTGCTACCATAGTAAAAAAAACACAAAATCCCCCCAAATAAATGGAGGAGGGGTGCCCTGACTGAAGAGGTTCAGAATCATTGGCGTAACTTACAGCTGTGAATATAGATGCTTTTCTATGGGAGATTGGTACTCTGTTCAGATCTCCTGGCTCACTTTCACCTTTTTCTCTTTTCACTGGAACTCTGCTGTCCTTAGCTTTTTCATTGTC
The DNA here is from genome assembly GCF_001723895.1 of Crocodylus porosus. Taxonomy (NCBI): domain Eukaryota; kingdom Metazoa; phylum Chordata; order Crocodylia; family Crocodylidae; genus Crocodylus; species Crocodylus porosus. The sequence goes on from NW_017728909.1 coordinate 45,896,350, forward strand.
ATCTGTTCCTGCTTCCCTTAACCCACATTGGATGTGTATGAAGAAATACCTAAGGGTGAAGTGGGCTTCAAGCAGCATTAACTCCTAATCCAAAGTTGAGTTCCATTTATCCCTTACTAGGCTCAAATAATGCTGAATAAAGTTCTGGGATTCTACTCTGTTGGTTCTGAATGGCTATCTCAGGAGTAGAAACTTAATTATGGAGTAAAATATGTATTTTTGCCCTTGACTCAAATATATAAAGACCTTCTTTCTTCAGCACAGGAGGCATTTGACAACTAAAGAGTTTCCTTGCTCACTGCTTTTTTTGTTTTTGTTTTTTTCAGCTAGTGCTGTTACCTGAAAGTCCTAAGTTTTTTCCAGAGCTATACACAGCTATGCTGAAGTCTCTTTGGCCAAGTACAGACAGCCAAAAAGCCTGAGGCTGAATTGATTCAATCTTTGCAGGTTAGTCTAAGCGGCAAAGAATGAACCAATAAGCAAATGAACAGACATTCACTTTTGATTCAGGAAATGCAGCCACATACATGCCTGCAGTGGCTCAAGCTAGAAGCCAGGAGTGCTAGACCATGGCTTTCTGGCATGTAGTCAGCACAGACTGTGTGTTCATTTCCTCTACCTGCGGCCCCTGATGTCTCTGGGATTTGCAGTCTACAATCTCAGCAGCAAGACTCTGCAGGGTTGCTCGTCACTTCCTCTTTCTATTTCCAGATTCCTCTGGGATTTGTAGTAAACAGTCACAACCCACAGGGCAGCTCCGTACTCAGGGGAAGGGAAGCTTAACCCCCATCTTTTGGCCCCAGACTCCAGCTGGGGTTTGTCTGTGGGGATTAGTGAGCCAGCCCTCACTGCTCGAGCTAGGGAGCAAAGAGGTGGGGCCAGCCCTCCTCCATGGAGCAGACAGCACAGCCTAGCCCAGGGCTGGAAAGCACGTTGGTATGCTGGGGGACTGTGATTTAACTTGAACCAGGAAGGGGTCTGGGACAGAAGTTTCATAAACTGGTTTGACCTTAAATCAGCTAAGTCTAATGCTGCATTCAACCAGGTTTATCTTGAACCAGTTTTTGATCACTTACACATAAACCAGTTTAACTTCTGTCCCTAGCCATTGTGTCTCTCTTTTTTTTTTTTCTGAGTTTACATGCTGTCTCCTACACCTGAACTTGCTCTCATTCACCCTTTACGTACTGTTTCCCAGGCAATGCCAAACCAAAGCACCTCCCTTTAGAGTTCTAGCTTCTGAAGCCTTGCTTTTGACTTTGGGATGAAAATGTGTCCTTTTAATACTTTTTTACAACTAGCTTTTGAATAACAGGTCATAGTTAACTCAAGCAGTTTCAATAAAGTGTCATCCAATGTACCACAGGTAGAATTCCAGCAGAGGAACTTCTGCAGGTTTCATAGTTAGTAGGGACCTGAGCAGATCATCAAATCCGACCCCCTGCCATGGCAGGAAAGGGTACTGGGGTCAAATGACCCCAGCAAGGTGATTGTCAAGCCTCCTCTTAAAGGCCTCCAGGGTAGGAGCCAGCACTACTTCTCTTGGAAGTTGGTTCCAGATCCTAGCTGCCCTCACTGTGAAGTAGCGCCTCCTGATGTCTAATCAGAATTTTACCCTCTGCCAGCTTGTGACCATTATTCCTAGTCACTCCTGGTAGTGCTCGGGGAAACAGGGACTCCCCCCATGCCTGCTGGTCCCCTCTGACTAGTTTGTAACAGGCCACTAGATCCCCACTCAGTCTTCTCTTGTGGAGGCTGAACAGATTCAGGTCCTGTAGCCTCTCCTCATAGGGTCTGCCCTGCTGCCCCCCTGATCATACGAGTGGCCCTCCTCTGGACCCTCTCGATCCTGTCCACATCCCTCTTGAAGTGTGGTGCCCAGAACTGGACGCAGTACTCCAGCTGCGGCCTGACCAGTGCCGCATAGAGGGGTAGTATCACCTCCTTGGACCTGCTTGAGATGCATCTGTGGATGCAAGACAAGGTGTGGTTGGCCTTCCTGACTGCATCCCTACACTGCCTGCCCATATTCATCTTGTCATCAGTAGTGATTCTAAGATCCTTCTCTGCCTCTGTACTGATGAGTAGGGAGTTCCCCAGCCTGTAGGTATGCTGGTGGTTCTTCCTCCCCAGGTGCATCACCTTGCACTTGTCAGTATTGAAACGCATCCTATTCTTGTCCGCCCTCCCCTGTAACCTGTCTAGGTCTGATTGTAGCCTATTCCTTCCTTCTAGCATGCTAACGTCCCCCCCACATCTTAGTGTCATCAGCAAACTTGAACAGGGTGCTTCTTACCCCCTTGTCCAAGTCACTGATGAAGATGTTGAACAGTGCAGGCCCGAGGACTGAGCCCTGCTGAACCCCTCTGCTCACATCCCTCCAGGTCGAAAATGACCCATCCACCACCACTCTCTGGGTGTGGCCCTCCAGCCAGTTGGTGACCCATTTGACTGTGTAGGTGTTGACATCACAGTCCCCCAGTTTCTTAATGAGAACGGGGTGAGAGACGGTGTCAAAAGCCTTCCTGAAGTCCAGAAAGACTACGTCCACTGCTACCCCTGCATCTAAGGATTTGCTGACCTGGTGGTAAAAGGCCACCAGGTTGGTCTGACAGGACTTGTCTCTAATGAATCCGTGTTGGTTGACCCTAAGCATAATCTCCCCTGCTGGCCCCTCATGAACATGTGCCAGGATAATTCTCTCAAAAAGCTTGCCCAGGATTGAGGTAAGACTAACTGGCCTTTTTTTTCCCGGGTCCTCCTTCCTCCCCTTTTTGAAGATGGGAACCACACTGGCCCTCTTCCAGTCCTCTGGCACCCCACCAGAGCACCACGAGTGCTCATAAAGCCGTGTCAGGGGTCCCACAATGACCTCAGCTAATTCCTTCAGCTCTCTGGGGTGGAGATCATCCGGACCAGCTGATTTAAAAACATTCAGTCCCTCTAGAAGTTCCCTGACTAGATCCTCACTGACCCTTAGCCTAGGTGCGCCTCCTCTGGGGCCTGAGGGGGGCCTGGTGGGTTGGCTGATCTTGTCCCTGCTCAGGAAAATGGAGGCAAAGAAATCGTTAAATAGGTTAGATTTGTCACCTGGTGTGATGACCAAATTTTCTAGCGCATCTTGCAGGGGCCCCACGTTACCTGGAACCTTCTTTTTGCCCCTTATGTAATTAAAAAAGGACTTCTTGTTGTCCTTGATCTGGGAAGCTAGTCCCAGTTCCATCTCTGCCTTGGCCTTCCTGTCTGCCCCCCTGCATCCCCAAGTAACCGCAGTGTAATCCTCCCTGGTGATGGTGCCTCCCTTCTGTTGGGTGTATGCCTCCCTTTTAGCTAGAAGACATTCCTGGATGCTTTTGGTGAGCCATGGGGGCTTTTGTGCCCTTTTGCTCCCTTTGATCTATGTTGGGATTACCTCCCTTTGGGCTTGGAGGATCATCTTCTTAAGGAGCGACCACTCTTCTTGGACACCTGCCTCCCCTCCGGGACCTCAGTGCTTCCCCAACTGTTCTCCTTAGCTCATTGAAGTCTGCCCTCCTGAAATCTAGGGCTGCTGCCTTGTTGCAGGCCTTTGCCACCTTGTGCTGGATGGTGAATTCTAGCAGGCGATTGATTTCTGTTGCCCAGGTGGCTGAGCACTCGCAGCCCCCTCACCAGGTCATCGCTGGTAGCGAGCACCAGGTCCAACAAGGCGTCTCCCCTGGTGGGGCTGTGCACCTCCTGGGTTAGATGGAGGTCCTGCATTTTAAGCTAGGAACTTACATGAGCTGTCAGACCTGGCTGACTGCTCTTCCCAGCAGATGTCTGGGAAGTTCAGGTCCCCCATGATGACCAGGTATCTAGGGAAGTAAAGATGTTCACAGACAGCAGTGACTCATTCCTTTCAAGTTCAACTAGATGGATATGTTTCCTCAGATTCCATAAATGGAGAGTGTAATCTACCTCAGAGAATCTATGAACTTGACTCTAGTAAAGGTGGTAGTCAGTGTGCTAGAGTGTGACATCTTTTTTATTAGACCAACTAGACAGTTGTAAAAACATTTTTTCCCCTTTATTTGCAAGCTTTCAGGCACATGCACCTTTCCTCAGGCGTAGGAGAATGCAAAGATTGTAAAGTTTCTCCCAGGTAGAAATGAAAATTTGTATTTCACAGGAAGTAATATCTCCTGGCTGGAAAAATTCATTTTTCATTTTATGCAAATTAGGCTCAGATAAGTTGGTACAGTCTGTTTGCCTCAAAGGTGTCTGGTGGCAAGCAGGATGTTGAATTATGCTTCTTTCTTGTTTATGATGTTACGTATTTCACAGGAGGACTGGTGATGGAGGGTTCTCCTGGGCAAGGAATTTCTTGTGTTAAGGTTGTTCTGCAGGTATGCAAATTTTGGTTCAAAATAAAAAGGCTGCAGCAGGGGAACTAACTTCTGGGTCTCAAGGTGTTAAATTTTGCTTCCTTGTAAAATTATGAAGCTTTCATTTCAAAACAGATGATTACAATATCTTCCATGTTTCAGGGACAAAGGTATTCATTTCTATGATTTGATTATTTTAAGTTGTTAACATTTTGGAAAGAAAGTGGCTCTTCTATGAATAAATGTCCTTAGAGGCCACTAATTTTATTAGACTTAATGATGCTCAAGTACTTTTAGGCTTTTATACTGTATTATACATTGTGATGTCATGGGGAAAGTAAAGCTTTCTCATTTCAAGTATATTAGAAGATTTTATCCACTATAGCTTGCTCATCCAAGAATTTGGGATCTAGATTTTTTTTTAAAGCATGTGTCTTTATAACATACAGGATTTTGTGAAAATGTTCAAATGTGGAGGTACATAGAATAAGCATTTATTTCACAATCTGTGTTCCCATTGCTAATGAGTATCAGCTGTTGCTTAATTAAATTGAGCAGACCAGTTCAGTTTCAGATTATGGATCAGGACTAAGTAATCAGAGTATTAAAAAGTTTAAGGAAAAGGAGGATTTGAAGTAATATATACACTGCTGCACAATGTAATCAGATAAAACTGCATTTACATTAATGACAGGCAGTGATAAGGGAGTAGACAGATGGAGGGTGGAGGCTGGGGAGGTAATGGATCAGTGATGAATCTAAATATAGATATGTCTTTCTCTCATCTGACTCTACAGCTGGTCACTGATTTTTGTTTTGTTTTAGAAGTCTTGTGCTGTGCTTGCCTGGGTATATTAATGCTGTTAACTGCTCTATGCAATTACATTAAAAGTTTGTGGGGAAAATTATTCATGCAAAACGAAGTGTGTACATCCCAATGGGCAGAATCGCCAGATCACTTGTGTACAACCATACTGCATCCAAATCAGATACATCACTTTTATTTTTTACCCTTCAGGGAACAGCCCATCTTCAGCACCCGAGCTCATGTCTTCCAGATTGACCCAAACACTAAGAAGAACTGGGTTCCCACCAGCAAGCATGCTGTTACTGTGTCCTATTTCTATGACAGCACAAGAAATGTCTATAGGATAATCAGCTTGGATGGCTCAAAGGTAAGATCTTATTAAGATAATTTATTTTAACTTGCTGACTATATTCTTATTTATCTGGCATATTTTACACACAAACTAACCCAATAAGAAATGGTTGGAGCTTTAAAATGAGAACTTGTCCTCTTACAAATACGTTATTTGTTCATTAGAAAATAATTCCGATATATTGGCTTTACTTTGAGAAATCTGTTAATGAAATGCAAAAATCACTCATTGACTACTTAGATTTTCATCTAGCATTTGCCCATTTAGAGTTTCATTTCACTCATTTACACTTTCAGCAGTCTAAAAACTGTATTCACTATAAAATATACTACTAGCTATATGTAAGTAACAATACTCTTATCAGTTTTATTTTTGATGATGTACTATAATGTTGAGGAACTAGCAGTATTGAAGGGCAGCTGTTCAGTGTCCATAGTCTGTTTGCTATGAAAGCCTCCATTTTCATTGTACAGAAGAGGATAGTTTTCTTCTGTACATGTTCTTTATGGTAAGATTTTTATCTAACCATGGTACATGCATTAATTACGAATTAGCACTTTGTGTTTATTAAGAAAGATCTAAGTCTATTTAGTAGACAATATAGGGCTAGGAGTTAGGAATCTTATCTTTAGATAAGATAGGGATAAGTTTCTGAGTGTTGTTTATCTGTAAAATGGGTATATAAGACTACTTTTTTATCACACATGCTGTTAGAATATATTTGTATACAAAATGTTCCTAAATCCATAGAACATCAGTACTGTACATGCAAAATAAAATAAAATTTAAAGCTAGATATCTTTCAAAAGGCTTATCTAAAGAAGAATCATAACTTTTGCAGACCTCACCAAATTTTAAGATAGCTGATATTCAAATATGCTGCTTAGATTAATGTAGCAATATTCTCTGAAGTTTCTCTACATTTTTCTTAAGAGAAAACACTTAAGTGCAGGTCTCTACATTTCTTGAATAGCAATATGCTTGATGTTTTAAATAAGGAATGAAAATCATAGTTTTATAAAAGCTTTCGACATTTTAAATGCATTTTTGACACCATTCTAGGTGACTAGAATGCAGTACTGAATTTCAGCAGACTTTCTCTACTATTCATTATAAGTGCTGCTAATCTTCTCAGCTTGTGTTCACATGGGAGGGAAATGATATGTGGTTCTATTCTTGGCTCAGCCACAGACTTACTGTGTGATTTGATTTTTATTCGATTTTTTTTTTTAATTTTATAATCTCAATCTTGCCATCTGTAAAATAGGGCTAATGCTTCTGTACCTCCTAGAACTGTTGAGAGGTACTGTTCATCAGAGGTTTCCAAAGTCCTTCAAGATTTACAGATGGAAGATGCCAAATCAAAAATAATTATTAAACATATGCTGTACTTGGAGTTGTTACCCTCATCTTTATTTATGTTGCAAGTCTCCTCCTCCCCCTCTCCTTTTTTTATGTACCTGGGCTATTTTTGTGTAATGTTTGAACTTAGTGGTTGAAAGAGTTTGAAGGTTCTGGTATTTTCATCTGTCTATGAAAGTTTTCATAATGTATTTGTGTAGTTGGAAACTCAAATGAATGCTGCAAAATGCCAATTTCCTTTTTCCTCATCCAGAATTCTGCCAGTAATATGGTATGCATTGAGATCCTGGTAGAAATACATTGTACCACACTGTAGTGGAGAGAAGACCAAATCAGGATCATGACCCCTTGTGATTTAAGTTCTGCTACAAATGCTAAAATTTTACTTGGATAATAAAGGCAATGGCAGAAGATCCTGGGATGCCTTTTAGTAATATTTATGCTTAAATTTGGGTTATGGTCCAAAAGAATTTCTAGGAATTGGGCGGTAGTCCCCATTTTATTTAGAATGTGTGCATGCACATATAAACAGGTCTGTATGTAATTTCTGTATAGTGTTGAACAGATCACTCAAATGTCATAAAAAATTCCCAGGTTCCAGTCTCCATACAGATCATATCTCTGCTACTTGGTATAGTGCTGGGTGCCAGTAACATTGCTGATATCTGAGTATGTAGTGCTTCTCTTCCATTAGTTGGATACAAATGTTAAATTAGAGAAGCAGAAGAAGCTATGCAACATATTCCCAGAGGTGCTTTTAAGTAATCCTTTGCATTTTTAAAAAATGAAGTTTAGTATCTTTTTACCTTTTAGCTTCTCTTCATGTATCTTGCTACTTCAAAACCATAAGAAAAACTTGTTGCAAGTGTAGTGATTTTATAATTTATATAAGTCTTTAATACACTACGGATTGGCTATAGAAAATGTATTTAGCTCTTGCATAATTTCTTACCCTTTTTCTTTCTTCTAGTACTTTTGCTTTTGATTTTTTTTGGTCCTTCCTGTTTCTGCTGGATGTCCTAATTTTAAACATCAGTTCATGGACAACTGTATCCAAGTTTGCATCTAATCTTAAAGACGCATATCAAGGCATATTAGATAGTAAAGGTATAGACTGAAGTCTGTGTTGCCATCCTGCAAATCTCAGTTGTTCAAAGAGGCAGTAGAATCCTTCTAGGATTACATCAGATACCCGATGTTTGCAGGACATCTTCCGTAGAAAAAGATATGGCAGGCAGGCATGCAATCTGAGACCCATTTAGAGAAGAGGTTTAGGAATTAGCTATTCTGTAAATGTAAATAGTCTTGATGTAGCTCTTGCCAAGTTAAAAAGGACACAAGGCTCTAACCACATCCAATGCGTGAAACTAAGCCAAAGAAGAATAATAATCTAGGGTTTGTGGAAGGAGTGGGGAAGAGAGAGAATAGCAGACAGAGATCAGTGTCAGAAGTCTAAGATGACCTTTGAAGTTTAGAATGAGGCTGGAATTTGTTACAGTGGACAGGAAGAAAACCCACAGCGTGACCTCACACAGGAGGATGATTTGCCCAGATGAGCTCTAGGTAAGAACAGTCCAGACTGCTTTAGCAAGAGTGAGTAATCAATGCATCCAGAATTTGTCACCTGCAAAAATAAACACCTGGAGATCAGAGATTCATTTTCATTTAAAAATGAAAATAAATTGATGCGTCTCAGTTTTCTGGTTTGGAACATGGATGTTCAGAACATCTGCTCAAGTAGACAGTCTGTCTGGTATCATGTATGTGCAAATGGACATGGGTACTAGTAATCCAAAACAACTGTCAAAACAGTCATGGCCAGTTTTATAGGATCACAGGAAAGCAGGGCTAGAAGGAATCTCACAAGATCACGCAGTCCAGCCTCCTACTCAAGGCAGGATCATCCCTGTCTATCTAGCCTGCTCCTAAACATTTTCTGAGCTGTAGAGACTACACGCACTGTATGAGTAGTTGCGTTTGAGGTCAAAAAAACAATTTAGCTTTCCTTTGTTCCAAAGCAGTAAGTTTTAATTGTTTTAATTTTAGCGATGCAGGATCCCAGAAGTGGGATAAAAAACAGGTTGGAAGCAAATTTATATCAGTGACCATTTTAACGTGGATTCCATTGCTTTCAGAGGGACCAGGACTTCACTTTAGGAGTTCCTAAGCTATATATCCTTCAGGATACTAGGAACTCACCTGGGAGGAAGGTACGGCTTTTGGAGAATGCTGTAAATTGCACCCATGTAGAAGTGGCAGACTGTCAATTAAGGAGGCATAGTGCAGTCACTATGGATCTTTGATATCTTTAAAAGCAAGGACAAGTGAGTTGATGAAGAAACTGACCTTTTTCAAAGGACTCAGCAAAAGGTAGTGCCTAGCAGATACTTTAAAAGAAGGCAGTCCTAGAAAATCAGCCTGGGCAAAAAAAATTACCCTCATTTGGTTTCAAAATGAATGACACACAGAAGAGTGGACTTTTTCATTGGTATGTGCTTATTATTCAAGGTGTCAGTCTCAGGGTTTTTTTTCCTTTTGTTCAAAGACATGAGTTTCATTCTTTTCCAGAATGCATAGCAATATTACTTGTGCTGTTCTTTCTTCTGTTAAGCTAATTTTTTTGTGGTTTTGATGGCATTTTTCCCTTCCAGGAAAACAACGATATATCTCTGTAATGGGACTAGTCATTCATCTGGTCCAAATCTTCCCTGTTTGTGAGTGGTAGAGAACATGATAAAAAGTCACCCAAACTGTTCAAGTGTTCCTCCATAATGTTTGATGTTACTTGCATAATTGTTTAAAGAGAGTCAGCCACGAAAGTGCTCAACAACAAGAATTTGCCAGTTTAAATAGGTAGCACTGGTTATGGTATTCTGTTAGCTGGAGAAATTTAGCATGTTTTAAAGCCAACCTGTGATTTACTGCATTACTACCAATAGAAAGCATCATTAGGCAAGACTGCTGTGATAATACTGGAAACCAAGGTTGCTACTGATGCTCTATGCCTCTCCAATTTCCTTGGGAAGAATTTTAAAGCATGTTCTCTCTGCTTCCACTCTGTATTGCTCTGTTCATATGGCATGTCCTCCATAAAATGATCCATTAGGCAACTGTATTTGTTGGGTTTTTTTCAAATGTTTCAAGCAAGATGTGAGCCTTCATGAGGCCATTGATAAAGATTAGCCTGAGTAGAGGTTAGATAAAACTGATATGAGCCCTTTTATGCATGTAGTATATAAATAGAACTTAAAACTTTTAACTATAGCCCTCTCTAAAATCTGGATAATGCTAGTCTTAGACTGTGAACTGTGTAGGGCAGAGACCATATTTCATGTTTGGTACAGCACCTAGTCAGTATTGGGGATGCCAAGTATTGTCACAATGCAACTAAACTATGTACATAATAACAAGTTTTGGTTAATTACAGTAAACATATATTGTGTAAGTAGTCTTTATTTTGTGACTTGTCTTCCTTTTGGTTTAGAGCAGAGGTGTCATATATGGCCTATTGGTCAGATTGAGCCTGTGGAGCTGTTTTCCAGACCAAAAGGCTCCCTGAAGGGCTGGGAATTTGGGGCCAGAGCTCACCCTCAAAATTCTGGCTATGGAACCCTGTTGGGGGATGCATGTTGGTGGCAGGAGGTGACAGGCTGTATTAACCCCTGTGGACACTGCTTGCTGTGTCCAGTTCTGGTGCAGGGAGAGGCAAATTTGATATGTCAGGTTTAGTGAGTGAAACTAGGCTTGAAAAACTAACTCTGAATTCCCATGCGATGCGGTGTGGCGACTTCAAGCCGTTGTGGCTAAGACTTTCAGTTTCCATTAACTGTACAGCTGCTTACTATCTTCCTGCAGAAGTGTAGCTTAGTACTTTTCTGTAGTAGTAGTAGTTTATTTTAGCAAAAGCTGTATATTGTATACAGTAAAATTTGTCAATAGGAGTACATTTACAATGATAACATTATATAAAATGTATGCTTTGTTAGTAAAAGCAACCAATAAGTATATACGTTTTTTTGCCAGCCTTGGCCATTTTCAAGGGGCATAGACCAAGATGCAGAAGTGTGGTTAAGCAGAAGGCCCCAAAGCTTATTTTTGAGTGACGACAGCATGAACCTTTGCAGATGTGACAGGTAGATTGGTCTGTAAAGTAAAGGAAGCCATCCACATGTCTAACTAAACCAGTAATGAGATACGGTTAAACAAAGTATAAGGCCTGAAAGAAGACATTATAAGGGAAGACGATACATTAAATAAGCCAAATACATTATATTACAGCTTTTATCTTAAAATATTAGCAGTAGTGATTGATGTAACCACATATACTAGACGTTGCGTTGCTATAAAAGGGATATTTTTGTTAAGATGCTTAGATAATTTGTAATAACAAAACAGCCTTGCCAGAGAAGACCATAAACTAAGGTAAAGAAGAAACAGTCCAGTGCTGAACAGCATTCCACAATGAGGAAGGAAAGGAGATAAGAATCCCGCCATTTTGCTTTCCCAAGAATGTAAATCCCAATTAATCGGTACCTTCCAGTTCTACAAGATACCTGGTTCACTCCAGTTCCAAAAGTTCAGTAGTGTAACAAAGAAATTTGAAATACAGCCAGTCAGCAATCATTTATTAGAGTTGGCCGTGTATTAATATAGGATATAGGCTGGAGGGAAATTTGGAGAACTCAGCAAATTTGAGAAGACTTGCTGCCAATTTTCATGCCAGCTTTCTTCTACCTCATGTCACCCCAGTCAGTATATGTGAGAATCCATGTTGTGCTGTCATGGATAGCCAGCTAGACTTTGGGGTAAATGTTTTGTTTTTGTGTTTTATAGTGCAAGCAAATAGTTGGGCTATAGACCTATTTCTGCCTCTTATCAGTAGCCTACCCACAAGGTTACCTGCAAGGTGGGTAACAAGAGATTGAAAGGTACTGAAAATCTTAATTGATATTGCTGTTATTTTAAAATTAAGACATGATATTTGACTAAACCCCTGTGCTTTGCAGTTGCTGTGTGAGCTAACAGTCAACAGTGGTTCAGACACATGCCTTATCTTCTCAAGCCAGTTAAATGCTTCCAAAAGAAAAACATGGAAACTACTGTGTTACTCCAAATTAAGTTCAGGGATAACAGAAAATAGCACTTTTTTTCCAAAGCTAAATTTCTGTTTGTCAAACTGATTGTCTTCAGAACTAGAAAAATGTCACTGCAAAAGTACAAAGATATTTCATATTTGATGGACCATGTTTTTATTAGGAGTTTCTAATCTTCTGGTTTTAAAGATCAGACCAGTTAAACAATACAGTTCTCAGGCATTTTACAAAATAATCAGTCAAGTAAAATATTCTTTTTAGAATAAGTTTATTATAATGATTGAATTAGTGTCATATTTTTAAAACCAAAAATAATTCTAACAATTAACCAGTTGGAATGTGGAAATAAGAACCATGTAAAAAAACAACAACAACCAAACAAAAAAACCCCCCAAACTTCCAATTTATTCTTCTGCCAATGAAGGATTATTTCCTACATTATGTTCAAGTATTTTAATGTGATACCATCTTAATCTCATTTCAGTTTAATTTATTTAAGTATTAATAGTCTGCTGCTCACTGCTTAAGTACTTAAATGACCTTTCATTCCTTCATATTAATTTCATGTATCCTCTTTTGAACTACACTACTCTCATCTTTTACCTTCCTTTTAATGTGAATGACTGATAGTGACTACCTGCTTTTAAATTTCTTGTTTAAAAGCAGCTGGTCTTTTAAACGAGTCTTTTTTTTTTTTTACCTTTCTCTGTCCTTCATCTTGGATAGTACTAAATGTTCATCTCGGAGCTTTTCGGCAGACAGGTGTTGTAAGCAATATGGAAGGTGCTTTCTCTTCCCTTGTGTCTTTTAACTTTTCTTCAGTCATATGCTGCAGGGACTTCAGGTTTTACAGGAACTCATTCATTCCATTATCAAACCAAAAAGGTGGTGTTTCTGTATTTTCTTGCTTTCAAAATTGATCTTATTTTAGGGAACCAGTAATTTTCCCTAACATACAACATCTCGGGGCTGGACTCAATGATATTCGCAGGTCCCTTCCAGCCCTAATGTCTTTGAAATCTATGAAGTCTATTTTCATAATCTCTATGCTAGTAAAAAACTTGTCTGAAGAGGCAGACATTTTTGTGGGTGATATCTTTCCTTTGGACCATGAGCATAATAGTTGGGATAGACATGTTTTCAAATGTAATGCATGTTTCTTCATGACCTCATGTTTCCTGGACCATCATGACTACAACATCACTCAACACTGCCAAAAACATCTGAAGATATATATAGTATTTTTTTTTTCTGGGTTGGTGGGGTCCAGGAGGGTTTGGTGGGCTCAGGGGGACAAATGGCTTCTATGGGTGGGGATTAGGGAACTAGCAAAATCTGTGTGTGGGGGGGGGGATTGTGGCATTGGTGGGCTCTGGGAGGGTTTGGTGGGACTGGGAGTCTTGGGGAGGTAAGGGGTAGCTAGTGGGATCCACAGGGGGAATGTAGGGGTTCCCCCTGACCAGGGGCTATTTTGTAGCCCCCACACCAACCCTGCAGTGTGTATATATATATATATATATTTTTTTTTTTAGTGATGCATAATACTGACTTCATGTAAAAAGCACCACAAATACAAACCTTATCTTTACATTTTTAAAGTATTTGAATCCTACACAACATCAGCAGATTAACACTACAATTTAGGTGGAAATTTTGGCCTCTATTTTAGGCTTCATACCTAATTGAGGATTCTTTTTTGAGTGTGTGTTAGTCTACATCCCACTCTAAGCAAGCATGTGTTCCAGCTGGAAAACGTTTGGCATAATAGTGTCCATGTTTAGTGGCAGTTGCCCCTCCCCCCCATCAGTTCCCTTTTTACTAGTTGTGACAACAAGATGGAGTGTGGACAATGTCAACTACTTCAGTGCTTATCAACCTTTTAAAGAATTACCTTCCTCTAATTCTTCCATTTAACTGGACATTTGAAAACAAACAAAGAAAGGAAGAAAGGAAAAAAAAAAAAGCCCTCCATTTTCATTGTCTGTGAGTTCCTTGCTACTACCATCTTTGCAAATTCGAGAATTGCAAGATTTAAATAATGCCTGGAGTGGAATAGCTTTATATACCTGATCATTGGGTAGATCAGATAGCTCTTAAGCCTTGAGGAATGACATTTGTAACAAAACCTTAATCTGCCACCCTTCACCCTGTATCTCAAAATCGAGGGGCATAAGACTCCAATTAAGTTTACTAAAGCAATTTTTAAAAACTTGTGATGATAAGCAGTTAGTATAGTCAGAGTTTGAACAGAGAGACTGATATATAAGAAAGACATCCTTGGCACTGGCACCAGCAGAAAAATATTTGCCAGTAAATGCCTTGGCACTGGTAGCTTTAGTATTAACTGTAGGGTGGACTGTGCTAGAAGTTTTCTACCTCAAAGGTAGACTTGCACTGTTCTAAGTTCCACAAGATCATTTTACATAAAGGACTTGAAACAATACCTTGGAGACAATGTCTCAATCCACATCAGCATTGAGGACTGAGGGACAAACTGTAAGTTCCAAAGAAGATCTCAGATACTGAAATATATCCTGATACAGAGAGATCATATTTTCCTGATCAACATCTTTTATTACTTTGGCACCAGGACTGGGATTAGTACAGGTCTATATATCATTTCCGCTATTGCTTGTTGCCATTCTCTCCCGGATCCTTCTGTTCTGTACAAATTTGGGAGCTTTGTCTGCTCTCAGTTCATCAAGAAACATGAGAGAGTTTAGACAAACTGGTGCATGATGCTTTTTGATGTGAGAGAGGATAACTTCCTCGCTATGTGAGTTTCCACAGGACTATAGAGTAGTTAAGGAGACTGTCAGAGGGCCTAACTGTTACCAAGATTGTACTGTAGGTGACTCAGATGTTTCAGATATGGCCATAAGCTCTAGTAAGTACAGCTTGCTTCTTGATTTGCAGGGATCTTGTGTTTTGGAGGAACTGAAAGCAATGGAGCTTTCTTGCAATGAGAGAAATGAACTCTCCAGTTCCCTGAAGGATTACAGGGCAATGCTGAGGCCACTAGGGGCTGCGGTCCAGTCCCATACATAAGCATTACATGTACTGTTCATAGCTACTAACCAAAATACCTGCCCAGATAACATACTTCCCCCCCCCTCAAAAAACAAAACAAAACAAAGCAAAAAAACAACCAACCAACCAAACAACTTATAGAAATTGTGGTGTGCATAATAAGGAAGGAAATACAGTAACAGCAGTTTCTGCTGCTTAAC
>NW_017728909.1:45913420-45944307 GCF_001723895.1 Crocodylus porosus
CTGCATATACCAAAAAGCTTCCTGTACCATACTGCAACGCTTGCAACAATGTGTTTCTCTATCCTTGCATACACAACCCCCAAAAACGCTAGCCATACTCTTCTTTTTTTTTTTTTTTCTTTTTAATAAACAAAGGGTATTGAAGTACTTAAAAGTACATAAACCTATACAATTTTATTTCGACATGCACATTTGTGGAGCTTTCCTTTTAGTACAGTTATGACCATTGTCCTAGCAGTATTAGTATCATGCTACAACCTACTTTCCATATAATCTATATTTGTTTATGTGTGTGTATGCGTGCGCATGCATGTGTATAACTGATGTAACTTCTAGCATTCAGACAGGTGTGTGGGTTTTTTTTTGTTTGTTTAAACGCGTTTTGAATTATAAAACAAACAAAGTCAGAATTAAAATTTATTTAATCTTTAAATCATGGCTTCCAGTTTATGGCTGTGCTATAGAATTTCTCTTGAAACTTTAATGTAACCAGGTATTCACACATGATCTTTGCATTCCCATTTATGGATGTTATGGTACTTAAAATTTAACACTTCTTTCTTATAATTATTACATCTTTGCAGGCAATAATAAATAGCACTATCACCCCCAACATGACATTTACTAAAACATCCCAGAAGTTTGGCCAGTGGGCAGACAGCAGGGCGAATACTGTCTATGGCTTGGGATTTTCCTCTGAACATCACCTTTCAAAAGTAAGTAAACCATAAAACCTGAGTGATAGACAAAAGTGTCTTTGTGGCCAGGAAGGGGAAGACTACCATAGCTAGATCCACATTCAGATCTTTTCTTGGCCTGGTGCTCAGTAAAGGCAAGGCACTGTTTACAAACTTTCTGAATTCAGCCCTTATAACATGGAAAGACAAAAAGAGTTTAATTCAGTTTTTATTTTTCCTTGGGTTTTTTGTTTCTCTTTTTCTAGCTGAATTTTTACCGTATTCATTATAACTCAAGAAAAATGTCTGTACTAGTATATCAGTATTTTAATTGTGTGTAGGGGTTTTAAATGTAGTATTTCCATTGTTAACACTTAAACAAATCAAGATTTCTGTTCTCAAGTGAACATATTTTTTTTTTCTATTTCGTATGTCAGCATTGCAGTAGTGAGCAGTAGACTACAGATTGTTACCAGTGTGTGTAATAGTTAAATGCACTTGCTAAAATGAGAGAGTCCTGAAAAGGGTTTTCTGGAGAGCTTTGGCCCTTCCAGGAAACCCCTAACTTTTGCTTTTCTTAGAGCAACCAGAAAATCTGGTCTAAGAATTGTGGGGGGCACCTACCCAGATGTTAAACTAGGATACATGGACTTGAACCAGTCCCTTGCGTCAGACCGCTTCTCTCTTAAACTATTTCCTGATAAATATCTGGTCCATGCATACAGCGTTGAGATGCATATGTAAAATTATTTCTACTTTTCATTATCAAATTACAATAATTCCTACAAAGTCCAAGAAAATTGTGAATGATCATATGATAAATATGCTTCTTTGTTCACCTGCATACCACTGCACAAAAAGAAGGTAATGTAGTTTGTGCACATTGGTGTGTATACCCAAGAGGCTGTTACTTCCTAACATGCCACAGATCTTGTACTGCAGTGCTTTTCTGAAAGTTTTTTTGTGGCATTTAACATTCAGTGCATGTTCAGTGTGCTATTTTTATAGTGTCATGCCTTAATTATTGAATGTACACTTTTTTCCAATCTGATCTTCCAATCTTTGTTCAGGACCACAAACTCTTACAGCTGAACTGAAAGCATTACTTAAAACAAAAATATCTGAATGCAAAAAAAGGTTTGGAAAAATTCTTAGTAGGAGAAAAGAATCACTTTAATCTGTTCAGCCATTTATATGGGGATGTACTGTTTTTTAGCAGCTATAATACTGGATCATGACTCAGTGTCAAATCATAATCCCAACTCTGCCAGGGACGATGGGAAGAGACTTAGGCCACTGAATTCATCCTGCCTTCTCCCCCCGTCCCTCCCCCAGCTGCCTTCGCATTCAAATGAAGTAATTTTATTCAAAAGGTTCCCCAGAAAACTTCTACTCTGACCCATCTTGCACACTACAGCCAGAAACAAGATTTGAAAAAAACAAAACCCAAACCAACAACCCTAGCATGTTGCACAGGAGGCAAGGGCACCACGAATGCCTAACCCATTTACCTAATTCTTTACTTGTATGGCTTTGAGTCATGAGCCAGTCACTTCATCTCCATTTCTATTTACCTTCTACTCTATTTCGTTCATAAACTTCTTTTGAGGAGGCAGAGCCTCAATGCATTTTGTATGGTGCCTAGCACAGAGGAGCTTCAGTTCTGATCTACAGCTTGAGAGATTTTCGAAATCAAAAATTTAATTAAGACTTGTTTCTGCAACATCAGAAGCAAATTATTCCTATACCTTAGCTATAACATCTACTTAAGGATTCCATTTGTGCACTTGATTAATCAAGTATTTAGGGTTCCCGTGTACTAACTGCCATGCGTATGTAGCAAAAAGTCTCTCTCTGTCTCCTATTACTAACTACCTTAATGACTAAGACTCAACAGAATAAAGACGTAAGTGAGCAGAACTGGGCACACCAAGGCAACACTAAAACAAGCATCTCTTTCATGATAAGCAGTCTTCTCACCTCATTATCTGTCGAGCCATTGCCCTTTTGCAGATGTCAGATCTTCTCAAAGTTGATGGCAAATACCAAAATTTAGATTAGTTGCCATTTTTATGGACTGGTTTCTTTTCACGTGGTTTGATTCTCTTCCCAAACTGATTATTGGGCAGTGCATCACACAGAGGTTCTTTCTCAAAACAATAGTGTTGCAATCATGACTTCAAAGATAATCATGTACCTAAATGCAAATATTGAAATGTTAAGGATCTTGAAAAGACATCTAGAATCTCTAATTAGGCACCATCAGGATGTACAAATATGCAGCCTTGAAATGATAAAAAATTCTATCATCTTAAGATGTGAGGGTGGAAAGAAGAATCTTTATGCAATATTTGGTTCTCTACTTGAGAATTCCCCTGAATCCTGTGAACTGCACTGTGACTGCCCCTCAAATTGTTTATAGAAAAGCAAGCATATATTACCAGTTAAGGTGAAAGATTGCAAAAAAGAAATCTGATTGAACAAAGACTTTGGCTTTGGCTAAATAAAGGATTTCTTTGGCTGAACAAAGACCGTGACTGAATTCCTGGTGAAGTTGGGGTAGGAGGACTGGAGCTTTAGCTAATATTCACAAAAGGCTGTTGAGGGAACCCATTTCTTAACAAGGATATAAGGCCATATTTTAATTTTCCACCCCGATGGGCTTGAGGAACCCCTCAGAAAATGCCAGTTCTTAATTTTCACTTGTTTTTTTGGCTACAGAAAAATAATAGAGAATTTTTTTCTGTTGCATAGAACCTGGGAAGACCAAAATGGGTTAGAATGTTTTTACACTAAGAATTTCTATTTACAATCTCTGGCTTTATCATGGGAGTCATGTTTGCACATGTAATAGTGTTAACATTGTGTGGCCTCCACAGCACCCTTCAAAGGCTCTCAAGGAATCCCAGGATGCCATGACACCCTGATTGAGGACCACTGCTCTAGGTGGTAGAAAGGACTCTCCAGTTTGTTAGCTGTTGAAGCAAGTGCTGAGCCCCAGGGGTGACTATGACTCCCCCTGGTGGCCACACAGCTCCTGCTTCCCTTTGGCTGTCTGGGGAAGCTGCCTTCCCCTTTTTCCCACCTGCCACACCTCGATATAAATATTTAACTTGGGAAAGGGACGTTGCCCCAGGAATCCAGAGCAAACCCTCACCCTCTAACAGGCTGTGCGCTAGCACATTAACCTCCTTCTTTTATAAACTGTCACAAAACATAAACCCACTCACTAGCTATAACACAGACTAGCCCTGCACAGGGTTCAAGCATAACCCCAGGTTTCTGGCTGTACCACTGGGCTTCACCTACCATGTTTTGTATTCCTTGCAAATCAGCAGCTTTCTACCCATGTTACAGCCAGGGCAGTCCAGGTGTCAGCCATCAGCTTCTTTGCAACCCTCCCCTGCCCCAGAGCTCTTTCCTCAGCAGCTTCTCGGCAGACTGACTGCCTAGGCTCACACCTGGGCTTGTGCTCCGTAAGTCCTAATATTTTTCCACTTGGGACTTCCTCAGACTGGCTGCAGGTGTACTCTTTACCTTGGTGGGCCACTTACTGCCTAGGTAGCAGCGTCTCTTTGCTGCCTTCCCTCTCACAGCTGGCCTCAGTTTGGCTGCCCGCGCTGTAGTTGCTGTAGTTGCTCCCTGTTACACTGTTTAAAAAGGAGCCAAGAATTACTTGACTTCTAAAGGAGTAGTTTGAATGTTCAGCTTCAACTTTTCTTGACCTTCTTCACTGCTTTTGCATTGTGTGCTGTCTTTTGGTCTAGAGTAAAATGCATGTAAGGTAGGTGCTACCATATGACTACTCTGTTTGCATTGCCTGCACAAGTGTAAATGACTGTGTATGTACAGTCAGGGAGAGCTCATATTCTGGATGTTGCCCATAATCTCCAGGTGACGAGCACAAGGAGATGGAATGAGTAAGATCTTTCAAGTATGAATTATGTAAACGCTTGGCCTGTTCTTTTGCCTTCTCAAAAGCAAAGTGCAACTGTTCTACAGAATAAGGAGGTTCTTTGAGAGGATTGCTTGTTTTGTCATTTACAGAAAATCATAGTCCTGGTCAGGGTGAGGTCATGTAGTGCAAAAGCTTGTATTTAGTGTTGTACACTGAGGGCTTCCAAAACTGCTATAACATTTCAAGGCAGCGAGGTACCTCGATGGGATGCTGCTGACCCTCTTCGAGAAACTTGACACACACCGTTCCATCTGTAAAAGAGCTGTCAGTCAGATGGCTGACCTCAGAGTATCTTTTTGTTTCACATCCAGGCTCCTCATTGTGGAATTCAACTTCTTGGAGTTGCCTTTTTTTTTTTTGTATTTCCATCCAATTAACAGTGGATAAAGTGAGGAAAAAATAAGATCTCCAAATGTTAAAAGTCCTGATTTTATTTTGGGTTTTTGTTGCTTGTTTACTAAATTTATGCTATTTTTGAAAAATGACTCCAAAATAGTCTACTGAAGTTCTCCAGATGTTAATGTAGCTTTAATTGGTTTAATCTTCCTCTTGGAAATCCTTGTTACTATCATATTTCTATTAGGAGTATCTGTGTGTTTTGGCAGAGGCCTAATTCTAGCCTGAACCTAGCCTGACTCCCTCCCTCATGTCACTCTGGATGCTGCCATACAATTCCAGGGAAATGCATCCACTGGCATTACTTGAGGTGATGCAGTAGGATTTTGTTGAGAAAATAGGGCATTCTTCCAAACTCTGTATAGAAGAGATTTAAAGATTATCTAACATTTAGAAAACCTAGCTGGTTGTCTTTTCTTGGAAAATGCATGAAGAATCTGTGTGATACAGTAGCAGCTTTCATTTTCCTTTAGATCCATGTGATGGCACTCAGTGCAAAAGGATGCTTAATATACAGTAGTAGGTTAAAAGCTTTCTGCCAACTTTTTTCCATTGAATGTTCATGCAAAACCAGTTGCTGTCAGGAACATTATCGTAATACCAATAAACAGTGGTAAACAAAACCAGACACTTAGATGCCACAATAATCAATGTGCTGTAAAACTTAATTGGGCACATCAGGCCAGATTTAATATATTAATGTAATTCCATTTACTTGAGTAGAATTGCTGAAACTTATTTCTGTCATTCCTTTAAGAAATTCTGCATTTTTGAATTTCTAGTCTAGCTGCTTTAGCTGTTGTTTGGAAGGAAAAAAAGGGGTGACTGTGTGTGTGCCAAGAAATACCGATGTTTGGTTTGAAAATTATGGAAACCAAGTATAAAAAAAGTAATTTTTAAAATTAATTTGAGCTAATCATTTTATATTGATGAAACCAGTTCATTGCTTGGTTAATTTACTGAAGTCAGCGGAAAAAAATCAGAGATTAATTTGGCTCGGCTTGATTTATAATGCATGTAACTTGTGGTAGTTTTCTTTTAAAACCCTTCCATAATAATTCAGTTGGAATTTCAGTTATAGTCAAAATATTGGAAGAAATTGGTGTTTTCCCAAATGGGAAACCACTAAAGTTATGGAAAAAAATTTTTTTTTACTCTAGTGGATTTTAAACTAGGCCCAAAATTAATAAGGGGAAAATAGATTAAAAATTTCAAAGAAACTTATTAAGGCCACCTAGTGTTCTTTTAATATCCATTTGATTTGGTGCTGGTTATGTTAATCTATTTTATGTTGTTGGTAGTTCAGGATTTTAATATATAGTAATAATTCCATTCAAACTTAGTTCTAGGGTTTGTATGTGTTGTCCACATACAAATGTTTTGCATATTCACAATCCTTTTAAATTACTTGCAGTGTATTAATAGTAATGATCACCTGGTAAAGAAAAAAAATCCCACTGACTGAATGCAAAATGATACCTTATTACAATGTTCTATAGAACAATTCTATTTTATAGGTATATTGTAATTGCTTCAAAGCTTTTCCTTTTCCTTTTTTTTAACTTGTGTATGTTCAGTTTGCAGAGAAATTTCAGGAATTCAAAGAAGCTGCACGATTAGCAAAGGAAAAATCCCAAGAAAAGATGGAGCTAACAAGTACACCTTCACAGGTGGGATTTAGTTTCTAGTCTGTTTACAACTTCATACTATGTTCTGCTTACTGTTTTAATAATGACTTCAGGAAATCTGGAAGTAAAATATATTTTTTGAAATTAGCTTTATTTTTTGCAGTCAAGCCACAATGATGAAAGTAGCAATTAAAGATGCAATTCTGTTACCAAAAAGTCCCTTTGCATTGAGCTAGGACTCGAAAGAAACTTAAAAATAGGTGCAACTTGCTAGAGCAGTGTGAAAAGGCTTTAGTGTAAATCTGAATTTAGCCTGTCTTTTTACCTATGATTCTACTCCAGTCTGAAGTTCCTTAGAACATTCGGTACCAGCATAGGAGATGAATGACCATGTAAGCAAATAGGTCATTAAGGACCTTATTTGTGCAAACTGTATTTTCACTTCTTCAAAGAGAGCTGCACATGTCCTATATATGGGTCTGATATTCTGTCAGTTCACAAAATGAATTGCAGAAACTCCTTCTTTGTTGTTCCTAGACACTAGAAGAAAACTTAAGTGTCTTTTGGTGGCAAAACAACAAACATTTTTATTTTTTACTCTGTAGCATTTCACCCTTAAATGAAGTGCACTAGGTGGCCAGATGCAGCTCATGTATTGGAATCTATTATATAGTTAGTATGTTACTGTGCAAAAAAAGTTTCTAAGGAAAAACTCTTACGTAAGTTAAGTTAATTTAGGCCTAACCCAGTGAGACACTAATATATTTGCAAATGAATATAGTATCATTCATTGTTTACAGATCATGTCGCAAACTATTTATAGTATAATTTACTGATATCTTATTTTTCTGCCTTTCTAAAAACATTCCTAAAATTGTTTACTCTCTGGTCTTGGATTCCTGGCTCTCTAGGGAACTATGTTGTTGTTGTTGTTACTACTACTAGTATCGTGCTTACTAGCAAATTGCCAGTCAAGGATGACAGATGAATTTCAAATAACAAAAACAAACGGATTTTACTCTTTATATTTATAAAATAAATTAAATATTTATAAAACTTAAATATAACTAGACTGAACATTTGGAGATGCCACTCCCTTCCTGCACTTGCGCCTCCAGCCCACTGGACGAGAACATCTGCCCATGCTGCCACCCACCTATTGGCTGCGTGCCTCTTTGCTGGGCAAGAACAGGTGAGCTCTGTGCCTCACAATAGCCACCCACACCCCAGGGCTTCCTCCATGCTGCCCCCAGGTGCCTCCTTCCCTGCTCAGGGCTCAGGATGGGGCTACCGCTACTCACCCAGTGCCTCATGCCTCTGCCCAGCTCTTGTTGTCCCTCAGCTGGTCCCTCCCTTTTGTCCTCTCCACTGCACCAGGCTCCTGGCACCCTCTTGGGAGGAGCTCAGTAGAAACAGCCCTGGCCCCTGACTTCTTTTTTTTTTCCCCCAATTCTGGAAGTTGGGATCATCCTGCCTTGGTCACAAAACAAATGCTAAGGTTCAACAAAGACATTTATCTGAAGACACAAATGTTCTATCTCTTACAGTTTTCAAGCTATTCTCATTTAAAGAGCATGACAGACAGACGGACAGCCTTAGTCTTTAATGCTTCAAGCCAACTGCTCATGTACTGCCAAGAGGGGACATGCTGATTTGGCTGAGGGCCCAGAGCATTATGGACAGAGGGAGCAAAGGAGCTGCTGTGCCTCCCCCCCAACAACAGCTGGCAGGGAGGGGGAGGCAGTGGGAAAGAAGGAAGGAAGGGATAGGAGTAGGAAGGGGAAAGGGGATTTCTGGTGGCAGCAACCCCCGCTACTGCTGCTTCCTGGCCCTGACAGTAGCCGGCACAGGAGGAGGAGAGGCAGGGAGGAGGGGCATGTTGTGTGCCACCAGGTGTCGGCGACTGCTGCTGCGTGCAAACTCCCCTCCTCTATATAGATATAGCTATATAGATTAGGCAAGATGAAGACTTCAAACCCAGAGGAAGACAAATTTATGGTATTGTCATTCTTCCCATCTTTAAAGAGCGCACCTTTAAACTGTCAGGGTCTTCATAGGCTTAATGTTAGCAGAGTGTTTTTCTGGGTGATGCACTGAATCGGCACATTTCTCAGATACATTGCAATGTACTCCAGGCCTCTTGTGAAACAGAAGTGGCAGACAGCTTGTTCCAGTGTGAGCTCATGCAAGGTAGATTTGCAGTCACCATGGGGCCATATCATGGCTTGTGCCAGGAGAAGCCAGTGTAACAGCGCAAATTTAAAATGCCCCTGTGTTTCTTTTCATGATATGCATGTTGTTTATGCCAGATTTTAGTCTGTAGTGGAGGGAAATTACTTTGCTTCCCTGTATTGTTCCATTTTTTCCATTACATCTCCTCAACTTTCCTTGAGCTCATTTAATTATATTTACTACCAGTACATGTTTCTTTTAAGATGTAGGTCTGAGAGTACTAAAATGCCAATTTCCATTGTAATCCATCGTATGAATTCTTTCTAAATAGCTTTGTAAAAAAAATAGCATTTAATCTGAGTATCCATAGTTACTCCAAATTATAAATAATTATATTTTCTTTCTGTTTTGATATAGTGGCTGTAATTTGGTTATAATTCATCAATTGAATCTTTATTTTCAAATTGTTTACAGATTGTGCTGATTTTATTTTATATTGGTTGTATTTTAATGTGAACTGTTCTGCAAGTGGTGGAGGGTACTTTTCATTGAGAAAGCAAGCTTAACCTGGGCAGCCATTTAAAACAAGTGAGGTATTCATATATGCATGCTGTATCATTCATCGTCTCATGCAGGTTTTCTTTCTTTCTAACTAATCTTGAAGTCTAACATTTTGTTCTGCAGGCAGCTGTAGGTGTATTTCTTTGAGCTGTTTTATAATGCATGTTGAAAGCTGCAATTCAATTACTTCATGCTTATGAATAATATAATATGCAGACCTAACCTGTCATCTTTTAGCTTTTTGATAAGCTAAAGTATTTTAAGGTCTACCAGATACAGTTAGTACAAGTGCTGGTACAGCAGCATACTGGTCTCTCTTTTTTTTTTTTTGCCTCTTACATTCTTAATGGCTCTTACCAGGTTCACAGACAGAAGGGGATTAAATTAAGGGCATCTGATATGGGAGCTGTGACTCCATGGTGTGTTGCCTTATTTCAAGTAAAAGCCTGTATACAAGTATGCCAAGGCAGTAGGACCATGCAAGTTGGAAGAAAATATCTTTTGGGTGGCAGGGAGTCAGGGGAATTTAGATGGATGTCTCCTGTCATCTCCATTACCCTTGCTTATTTCCCTGGGGTTGGTTACAGTAAGGTAGCCTTTCCTGTTGAGCTCACTTCTACAATCTTTCACCTCTAAATGCTAATCTTATCTCTTGAAGGGACAAGAAGCATGCAGCTGCTAGGCAGAGTACTTGGGAACATAGTTTTAGAGGAAGCCTTGCTACTAAATGACAGGGAAGATCTCGAGGAGCAGTTAACCTCTGTGATAGTTCCCTAGTTCTTGACAAACAGCCAGACTCCCTGCTTATCTGAGCTAGAACTAACTGTGCTTCATGGAATTCACTTTTGGCTCATAATAGTTACCTACTGGCAGTTAAAGTTTTTTCAAAAGCAAGAGATGTTGAAAATAATTTATTTCCCTAGATCTTTCCTTTAAAAGATTGTTTAAAAAAAAAAATCAGCTGGAAGTTGATGCCAAAATAACTATTAGATACTTTAAGTGCATGACCTTGGGACAAAGGCTTTCAAACACCATTCAGCAAAGACTTCTAGTGATAATGGGTATGTAGGGACCCAGCTGTTGGAGCATTCAGTATATTCTAAATAGTTCCATTTAATTTAAATTATTTTGGTACATAATGCATTTTAAATGAGTTTTAAATAAAATCTTTCAAATATCATTTGCTTTTCATGTTAGTTGCAGTTTTCAGGTATCTTTTTAGCATTTTTGTTGCTTCTAATTCTTACCTTTGCATCATATTTGTATTAATTCAAATGATCTGGGAGAATTCTCCCAGGTTTGTTTTTGTGGCAGAAAAACTTAACTGGGGATACTTGAACAGATATTTGAATGCTGAGCTGTTGCAGAATTTGTACTGCTGAGACTGCATGGCCAGAGGGCCCCTGGGTGTACATCTCAGCAGAATCCCTCAGTCTGCCTGGAGACAGATGGCAGCAGTGCCCAGGGCAGCCCTAATTGATCTACACTGATCAGTGTCAGCCTATGTCTGCTTGCAACACAATGCAGAGGT
Organism: Crocodylus porosus; assembly: GCF_001723895.1. Lineage (NCBI taxonomy): Eukaryota > Metazoa > Chordata > Crocodylia > Crocodylidae > Crocodylus > Crocodylus porosus. Next base: position 45,924,344 of record NW_017728909.1, read on the forward strand.
TTTGAACAAGGCATGTACTTCTCCTTGCTCAGCTTGAGCAGCAGAGTCCAGTGAGCAACACGGTGTCTCCTGGAGAGAGAGTAAGGGGAAGGTGGGAGCAAAGCACACTGGGGTGCTGAAGGACTATGCTGTGCTTTTTGCAGAAGATAATGTATACGGATAGTCATTCTTCCAAGAGAAACTCTCTCCTGGGCACAATTTAATCTTGGTTGTTCCCAGGCTATTTTCCTCTTGGAGCAACCATTTTTGCTTTGGCAGAAAAATCCTGAACATCTGTATACTTGCAGAGATTCTCTTAGAAGAAACTAAATGTCTGCACATAACCTTGGTCTTGAAAGTCAGAAAGCTGTCAAGGGACAAAAACATTACATGGCACAAGCTAGGCATCCAGGACTATAATGTCTTAAAATTTCTTTCTGAAATACCAGTCTTAAAAACATGTGTAGGGTCTGATTTTAAAGCCTATTGAAGTCAGTGGGATTCTGTAGGCCATTGATCCTAGTTAAGCTATAGAAAATAGATTTGGCTTCCACTGAAGTAGAACGCCTTAGCAGGAGCAGGAAATGCTGTCATTTTATAGGTCAGTGTTTCCCAACCTTTTGGTTTCAGCAGCACACTTACTGGGCCTCTCCCATCCTGCAGCACACTAGCTGAATGCGGAGTAGGGGGGTGGGAGGGGGGTTGAGCCAGCAGGGGGCAGAGGGAAGGGGGCAAGGGTAGCGTCACTTAAAGCACACAGATGAAAATCACTGGCTGGAGCCATGACCCCTGCTGCCTGTGTCCATGGGGGCAGCAGGTGGGGGGTGTGGCTCCAGCCAGCAGGGGGCGTGGCTCCAGCCCCAAATTCTGCAGCACATGGTTTGGAAAATGCTGCTATAGGTATGTATCTTTTGGATAAGCTGTTTCTCTAATAGTATATTTGTGGTTTTCCTATCTTGGATCCAGTGGTACAAAGAAAACAGTATATAGCACAATTAGTAACTATTTGGATAATTAGTAATTCACTTTCTCCTGAACAATCTGATGTTAAATTTAGTGGTTTCTATTTTACATTGTTTCTACATGGCTGCTATTTTTTTAAGTTTCTAGTAGAGTTTTTGTTTCATTGTGGTGTTTGAAAGAACTCTGGAACATCAGATAAATATTTAAGATGTAGTTGCCTTAACTCCAAAAGGTATAATAGAGAATGACATTGCCCTTCAGACGTACAGCAGGTGCTCGGCCCCCAATCTGTGGGCCATATTCAGCCCCTGGCACATGTCATGCGAGTCTGATGGGGAGCCTTGTGGGCCGTGGCTTTGCACGGTAGTTGAAGAGTGCTGGGCAGCACAGAGCTGGGTGGAGGTGACACGGGGTTGATCTGTCCTGTGGACCAGCCCCATGTCACTCAACTGGCCCAGAGAGCCAAAAGGTTGAGCACCGCTAAACAAAGAACAAAGAAATATATTATGAGCAAATAACTATGATGTATTCACCAAATGCCAACACAGAGCACTGTGGCTTTTTCAATAAATAGAAAAACGTGATTCTGCGTTTTCTATGTGTGACTGTTTTAAGTACGTTTTATAATGTGCACCTACCTCCCCTTTTGCATCTTATCTGTTTGGAGGCTTCAGAAATTTATAGTGGCCTAGAAAGGAATTGTCTCATTTTGGTACCTTTTAAGACTCCTGTCACCATATTGTGTCCATTTAACCCAAACCCAGTAAATCTTCGGGAACAGCTTATTCCTTTATCTGAAAAAAATATAAAATTTAGCCCTATAATATTAGTCTGCCCTCCTTTGAATCTAAGGTGTTTCCTTGTTCATGAAATCCCAAATCTGAAGTAAGGTCACTTCTGTCATACTTTCATTTACAGATGTACCTGGGAATTCAAATACCACTACTTTGGGCTGTAGTGCTTGAGCCTTACAGTGAGTTTCTAGCTTTTAATAATGATTTTGTCAAGTGGAAGTATTGGTGACGTTAGTTTCTTACTAAATTTTTGCTGTTTACAAGTAAACAGATTTTTTTTTTCGCCTGCCAATCCTTCTAACAACCTGGAATTTCAGGCTCAGTTCTTTCCTTTATCATGAATCCTCATGAAGAATAATAAAGATTTGGTAGGCCAGAATCTGTCCTGAGTTGTTCTTGTGTAACCTCCAGTGTTTTCAAACACCCCTTATCTCTACCATGTAACATTTCTCATTCTGAGGAATCTGAGAAGCACTGGTTTACCCCCAGGTTTCCAGCTACATCGTGCATTTTTGTGGACAAGTGCTGCAAGGTGTCAGTGTGGATTGAAAAGGAAGAATAGTCTTCTGTTTAAGGCCTCTGTGGACTTTTACTAAGAAAAGCCTGCCCAACAAAAATAACTTTCTAGCATATTAATTTATATGGAAGTTAATGCTTCATGCAGATTCTGCAGTCCATTCTCATAGCTGTCAACTTTATGCTAATCAATATTGGACAGGAAAGCAAAGTAAAATATGACAAGTAGGGATAAGTTTATCAAGTGCTTAATAATAAAGCAACATAAAAACTGGAAATTGAGTTTTTCAATCGAGTTGGGCCAGGATTTTAAAATGGGTGCCTTTTAGATTCCTTATCCTTTAGGTATTTTAGTAGATAATTTTAATGTGAGTGTGGAACTGGCTCCATAGATAGGTATCATATTTACTTGAATATAAAATGACCTCTTAATAATTTGATTCTATATGTAGAAAATTTATAAATGTGTTACAGTTTTCAGGTGTATAATTCATCCCCTTCCCACTGCTACAGGGGTCAGGTTGGTTCCCTTGCTCTCTGCCCCCACTTTACCATCAGATCTTGCTTGGGCCCTGTGAGTTGGCCATGTTAGTAAGGGGGCAGAGAGGGCAGAAGCTGCAGAGCGTTAACAGAGGAGGGCAGGAGAGTGCTGTCAGTCTGATTCTTGAGCAACATTTTTGTACCTATTTATATATAATACAAACTGTGTATCATGTTAGTCCAGAGCCTCATCACTTATCACACAGTTCATTGGGCTGGGGTCCAGCAGAGTCCACAGCATTTCAAGCCATAGTGACCTGACAGCCCCACACTGCTCTGTGCGTGTGTGCACATGTATTCCAGATACCGCCCTGCCCCCAAAAGGCTCCATATGCTAATTAGCCCCCCACTCATGACCTGCAACCAGGGGTTCTTGTCACAAGTCCTGGGACCCTCCAAAAATTTATATGCAGAAGAGGTGCAGGGCTGCCTGGTTTGTCTCCACCCTGTAGAGGATTGGGCCATACTAATCACTACGGATCCTGGTTTTCTCTGATTTAAAAAAAAAAAAATCACAAATTCTCTGATTTTAAAAACCCTAAAATCCATTGTTAAAATTAAAGGTCTCCCACAACAGCCCCCACCCACGACCCCTCTGGGTCCATGCGCTGCCAACTGGGTGAGCGCTCCATATCTCTCCCCAACATCTGGCTCCCTCAGACCCCAACCAACTTCCCACAGGAGTGTCTGGCCAGCTGGCAACACATGGACGCAGAGCAGTGTGCTGTCAGCCCTTTAGGGAAACCACACAGAGCTACGGAGCCTATTCGGGCCAATGCCATGCTGCTCTGGGTCCATGTGCTGCCAGCTGAGTGGGCACTCCATGTCTTTCCCCAGCACCTCCCTGCTCCCTCAGCCAGTTTCCTGCAGGAATGCCTGCCCACTGGCGGCATGTGGACCTGGAGTGGTGTGGTATCGGCCCTTCAGGGAAGCCATACATGGAGGCATGGAGCCTGCTGTGCTAATAGTGCACTGCTTGCGGTCCATGTACCGCTGGCTAAGTGGGCACTCCATGTCATTCCCCAGCCCCCTGCAAGCCCCACTTTCCTTCCTGAAGCCTGGGAGGTGAGTGAGCCTGAGCCAAGCCTTGGGTGTCTAAGAGCCTTAGGGCTTGCCCTTTTTTCCTCCTCTCCCTCCCTCTGTGGTCAGTGCTGGGGGTTGACTGCCCTTTTTGCAATTAGCTCTTGCAGGCTGGAACTCAGCCAGCCTGCAGAGCTCTTTGCAAAAGCGGGAAACCCACAGTTTCTCTGCTAAAAGAGAAAATCTGTTTTTTTTTTTTCCTCTGATTAAAATAGGAAAATCTGTATGGGTCTTTTTTTTTTTTTGTTTTGCTTTTTTTCTCTGTGGGAAACAGAAAATCTGAATCCCTGCTAATCGCATGTGACAGGCTGACAGAGGGGGCGGTAGAGCCTCTTGACTACATCAAAGTTTTGTGGTGATTGCCAGAAATTTTAAAGCTTCTGAAGAAACAAGAATCACTGGAAATGGGAAAGAGGTATTTCATGTAATGGTTCACCATGATTTGAAAGAGTTGGTGCCAAGGAGGACTGAGAACAATGGGACTATACTGTATTTTGATCAGATGTAGCATTTTTGGTACCAAGGGGAGGGTGTCAGGGCTGACTCTGGCCCTCCTGGTGCTGGTCTGGTATTGCAGTTCCTCCAGACCCAGTGCCAGTTCCTTTTGGAAGGAACACTCACCTGTGGTTTGGGCGTGGTTTTTTTTGTTTGTTTGTTTGGGTTTTTTTTTTAAGGGCGAAGAAAACTTTTTCATCAGTGTTTTTGACCAATGTGGGCCAGGTGTTTTATGAGCATGCTCAGCATGGGTTGCACTCAGTGAACTTTTCTAATTGGTTTCCATGAGTGAGCACATGATCCTTCTAAGAGCAGTTTAACAATAAATGTATTTAATGGAGGAAGGATTGCTGGCATATGAGTACAAGGGACTTTTGTTCCCATGCTGGTTGGGGGTGAGGGTGCGGGGGAAGTCTCATGTTGTAGTTGAGTAAATACAGGTGTCCTGCATAGTGGTTTTTTATATACAGTTGGATAGGATTTTTTAATTTTTTTTTTTAAGCAAAGTAATGTGAAATTCAATTATCTTGTCAGTCAAGTATTTTTCATTTTCAATAGATGTACTAAATATAAGCAGATGGTACATAGTATTGTGTGAAGCTTATTATGCTTATATTATACCAAAAATTATGAAGTCCAACAATTATGTTTTTAGTATGTATATTTATACCAGTTGTATATTAGTTATATTGATAATAATTTGTCCTTGCTATACACTTTTGATAGCAGCATTTTCTCTCTACCCGTTATCTTTATTAGGGCCATTTTTTGATGCTGCATCTCTTAAGTGTCCCTGGAAACTTGTATGTGGCATGAGCTGAGAAACAGCATTAAGTCCTGGACTAGTGAGTTTAAGGTCCAATATACTCCAAGCTATTGTTACTGTTAAATAGTGTTTTATACCACCGGAGAGCGAAGAATGTTTCCTACTCTGTTAAAGGATTTGCGCCCCCCGTATTTTTAGTATCCACCCACCTGCAGCCTTTAAAGTAGTAATGATTTGTAGAAATCTTAAATAATGTTATAGTTTTCTTTAAAAAAAAAAACAACAAAAAACCTAAACTAAACTAAACAAAATAAAATAGCTTTTTTCTTTTTTTCTGTATGAGGTCAGTTAAGTAAAATCAGTTAAGTAAAATTCTTTTGAGGGGGGAAAAAAAACTGTGGAAGCATTCAGTAGAAATTTTGTAGTGTGAGTATACAAACAAGGACCAATAAAGCCTCCATGCCATTATTCTATGTATTCTTTGTATACTATATATTTAGATTTTATATTACATTTTTTTAAAGATATTTCTTCTCCAATACAATTTGTTTTACTGATCACATTATATTAATATATACTTTTCAAAAATCAGTCCTGTATGTGGCAATTTGACTTGCCTTCATAGGGTACTTTTATACATGCTCTGGAGAGTGTGAGGGGGGGCCTTTAATTAGAGTGGCTACTAATTAAAGAGGTAAGAATTTTAAAAGTCATCTTAGAAATGTTCTTTGCTTCCAAAGGCAAGAGAGAATTTCTTATCCTTTCAGTAAAATTACCTTCAGGTAAATAATTAAAGTTTAATGCTAGTTCTAACTATGTGGGAGCACACATTTTTGTATTTTGTGGAATACAGGGTAGAAGAATACCCAGTAGGAGCTGATCTGTTCTTTTAGTCTGTCAGTATTCTGTCATGGATTCATGTGCAATGATGGTTTGGCTGCACTAGTCAAAAAGAGGCTTGTTTATATTAATTTGTCATCACAATTGTGCTCTACCACAATAGCTTTTTGTCTTAATGGGCATGTCTACATGTGCATTTAGGCATGCCTAAATTTAATGTGCATTAACTTAATGTGTATTAAGGTGGTTTAGGCTCGTGTCTACACGTGCACATGTTAAAGTGCATTAACACCATGTGTACAGACTGCTGTGGGACTAAAGCTAGTGATAATACTTAATGCAGCTATACATGTGTTAATGCATTTTGGGTATTTGAACTTAAATTTGATACCTGTTTTTGCTGGTATCAAATTTAGGCACGAATAGCCCAAAATTGCCATTTTTAAGGTGCATTAAGGGCATGCATGTGTAGATATGTGCCCTTAATACAGCTTAAATTGGGCTAAAGTATCTTGAATGGTATATGTATATGTGCCCAGTGTGTTTTATTTCAAAACAAGTTCTAAACTAGTTCTAGCTGAAAGTTTGAAGATTGCTTTAAGTCACTTTTAAGGTACTTTTGAGGTAATTTAAAAAAAAATGTTTAGGCTAAATTCTAGCTCCAGATATGCTTACACAATTCCATTTAACTTCAGCTGAAGTTGGTTTGTCTATTGAAGAACAACGTTTTGGCTAACTAATTATTTTACATAGGATAACATAATATGTAGGGGTCTATACAACTTGAGGAGGCAGCCAGCTGATTTTTGCAAACAGATCATGGGGCCAGCTGCCATTTTCAAGGGCTTGTCATGCCTGGGGCTCCTTTATGCCTCTGGCCAAGGGGGCCCTGTGGCCTCCACCCCTCACCACAGATTAGTTGTGAGGGTTGTCTGTCATGCAGCTCCACCCCTCTCTGCCAGTTGCTGGAGAGGTGAGGCTGCATGAAAGGCAAGGGAGGGTGTCTTCCTCCCCCCCCCGGCACCCCGACTAGCTTTGTCTGTGCTGACTCAGATCTGTGACAGCCCAGAGCAGCTGAGTACCCAGCAAGTGCCACTGCATCTCCATGAGGGAAGGTTAGTGGGAGGAGGGGGCCATAAAGGTGCCTAGGATGCCAGAGGACAGTGACCTAACATGAATCTGGTACAGAAGTTTGATAGGTTAGTCTAGTGTAAACCGATTTAAGTCTGATACTTCATTGATCTAGGTCTATCTTAGACTAGGTTCTGCCATTTGTAAACCAGTCTATCAGCACCAGACTTCTGTTCTTTTATGGGTGAGGACCATTTTTGGTCATTTATGCCAATTTTGTATAATGTCTGTACCTGGCCTTAGAGTGCAAACAATGTAGTTTGGATTACAAAATTTTAAGGTTAGCATTGAAAGAAACTAGCAGTTATTCCCTATTTATATGAACCAATTATCTTCCATTCTGGACTTGGGTATGATGGTGTGAGAGAGAGACTTCTATGCAGGGCCGATCCAAGGGTAATTGGCACCCTAGGCGAACTATGTACCTCGGCACCCCCACCACTTCCAATATAGACGAAAATAAAGCTATAAGATGATGTAGGAGTAGGGGTTCATCTTCTAGTGATCTTTCCTCTGAGATCTTTTTCCCCTTACTGAACCAAAGGTCTTAGTCTAAGGTGGAGGTGTAGCCGGCTAGGGCTGTTATTTAGAATGATGTTCCTGGGGTTTTTTTGTTCTGCATTTAATTTTGGCATCCTAGGTGACCACCTAGTCCAACCACTAGGCGGACTGGCTCTCCTATATATGTTTTTGTCATTTTGCAAGCATGTAATAGAACATCAACATGAGGCAAGTGTTTCTAAATTTATCTTTTTTTAAAATTAGTCCTTATCACCCCACTAATGCAAGTCATTGAATAAGAGGTGAACACTCTGTATGTAAATCAAAAATGATTAAATACTTCACTACACTGTTGGCCCTGCAATAAAGTAAAATTGACAGCAAAGTACAGTTCTGACCTTGAGGGTTTGACATAAATAATATCTTTCCTGTGGGGAAGGAAAATATCCCTTTCAGTTTTATTAAAAACAATCGTGTGGGAGCTTTTCTTGTCTGATTCAAGTTTCTCAAAACCTGAAATTGAGTATCTTGGATTCAAAAGTAGCAGCTCAAAAAGGCTCATGTATTTAAAACAGTTGTTTCAAGGTTTCTTTAAGGTTATCACTTTGATTCCCATTGAGGTTAATTTAGCTCAGTTTTGTACAGAACACTGAGTGGAAGTGGAAGATGGAAATTTTCTTTTTATGGCCACGTCAACAGAAGCACAGGTATTTGTTTCCCTGGGGACAAGTAGCAGGAGCACACCTTGTGCCCGGGGAAACTAACATCTGTGCTCATGTGCACACAGCCCTAAAAGGCACATTTCTCTCTCCCAGAGTAAAACAAAAAAACCCCCCAAAAACCAAAAAAACGCAACCCATGCTGCAAGGTAGTAGTGCAGGGAATGCCTCCTGCATATGCAGTGTGGCGCCATAGATGGGCATGATGCAAATAGTACTAGTTCACTCCCTAGAATATAAGTTTTAAACATGGTCAGGAGTCCAGGAACCTAACAGTAATGGAACCTGCCTGGGGGAATTAAGTGAGCTCCTATGTAATCAAGGTGTCTTAGCCAGTATGAGTTAGGGTAGGCAACTCGGATTGAGGAAGGACTGCAGGCAAGCTCACGTGAAGCTCTAATTTCATTGTGCGGGCAAAGATGCGATTGTACCAGCAATGATGCTTCCACCTTTAATTTCCATTTGTAGCAAGATGATGATCCTCAAGTGAGGCAATTTGCCATACTGTTAGAATATAAGATAAAAGGTAACAGTTGTGGTTGTGGGTATGAAGAAATGCCAACAGCTAAGTCTGTACCAACTTTAAAGAGAAAACAAGGGCAGAAAAAGAGTTCCTGAAAAACAAAAAGCAGGAGACTGTGTGTTGCATGTTAATGCATACTCTGTGTATAAACCATAGGACTTTATAGAAAAAGATGGATGGTTTCGGGGAGCCTCACCTTAACATCACCTTAAAATTAATAACCATTCACTTATGTTAATTTGGTTAGTTTCTGTACGCACATTGTGAAATAAGTTCAATGTATAATTCTATTTTTTTCTTTACTTAAGGAATCAGCAGGAGGAGATATTCAGTCTCCTTTAACACCAGAAAGTATTAATGGAACAGATGATGAAAGAACAACTCCAGAAGTGACACAAAACTCAGAACCAAGGGCTGAACCAACCCAGAATGCATTGCCATTTACACATAGGTACAGATTCAATTCACACATCCTGATTAAGTAATACATGTTTGTTTTTGTTGTTAAGTGGATCTTTTTTCCCTTCAGATGACTCCCAAGTGCAACAGTTATGAGTTAAAGAATCTAATTTTTTTTAAAAAAAAGAATGGGACTTGACTCTAGGCTTGCAGTAGGTTTGTGGGGTTATTCCCCCCCCCCGAAAAATAATATTGAAAAATCTGCTGTGTTTTGGTATCTTTAGATTTTCTTTTACATTATGAACATTATTTTACAAGCAGTTTAGTTCCTGAGCACAAGGTGTGTCCCTTTAACAGGAATCAATACTTAATGCCTAAGACCTTAGCAAAATCAATTGTTTCAAATTAGATATTGGGCTTTTGATGATAAGTTGCTAGAAAATGAGGTCTGTCTTAATTCTGAAGTATTATAGTTTTAAAACAACCTCCTAATTAAACATCTTTCTGACAGATATTCTTCATCTGGGTTTTCCGCCAGAAAGTATAAAAGAAAGTTACAGCTGTACTCTAAGAAGGAATTCTACTGAGCATGCTTTCCTTCACAGCCCCTTAGAAAAGTTGGGGCAATTTTTTTATTTGAAGTTGGAAGTCTTGAGCTAAATTAGATCTAACTAGTATCTTGGGGCACTTTTTACACATGCTCCAGCAGCGTGGTGGGGGGAGAGGAGGGAGTGCTTTAATTGGAGCTGCTACAATTAAAGCACTGCAGTGTCTCATGTATCAGTGTCCCTGAGCTTAAATGGCAGTGGGGGAACATGAGCTAGCTAAATGAGCTTTAGGTCAAGCACCCCCACTGCCATTTTTAAGCACAGGGATGTTGATACACGAGATGCAGGAGGCTGCTGGAGCACAGTAATTACCACACTCCAGCAGACTAGATTAATAGAGTCTATTCTGACTCGCTGTAATTACAGAGCATTGGAGTAGCCTCCTCACTTGTGTACAGGCACCCTTAGAAATGATCATAAATATTTGGACAACTTATCTAAGCAGAAGATACTGAGAGCAAGGGAAAATATTACATATTTAGTAAAAATTATGGCGACATTTGAAATATTAGATATTTCAGAAATTTATGGATTTGACTCTCCCAGAGAAATTCTTCCAAAAGTTTAAAAACTCTTGCATGGTACCAAAGACAGGAAGACAGCAGAACCTTGAGAAATAAGCACGAAAAAAAATTGGGATTTTTTTTCTGTGAGCAGACACTGAGTTTTTTTAATTTGTTCAAATTTGTTCAAAAATTCAGTTTTTTGTCCCTTATAAAGAATGTGTTAATCACTATCTTAAAAAAAAAAAAACCCCTCGCCTTATATTTTCAAATGCTACAATAGTGATAATTCTGCACTAAGAAAAATTACGTTTTAAAGTAGAGTGATTGTGTTATTTTTTCATACTTGAACTGTTACCAATGGATTTACAATGTGTGTGTGCGTGTATGTAGAAAAAATGGTGCTTTGTAAGAGACATTGCTATGTGCATGAGGAAGGAATATCATAAATCTGTTCTGTATAATGGATTTATTTAAACTTGTTATATAGATGTGCTTGAATTTTCTAAAACTATTTTTGTGTGAAAAGAAGAAGCAGTAAAATGCAACACCAGTTATGGTATTTAAAAAGAAAACAAACTGGGAACTTTATATGAACTGCCTTCTCCTATTACATTTACTGTAAATAATTATTTCTGATATATCAATTGAACGTACATCTACATTGAGCATGACTGAACACATTATTTTTTGATGTTTTTTTAAACTAAGCATATGTAATATTACTTGTAACTTTTTGAAATTCTATGACAGCAGTTGCATAACTTGTCTTGCAAAATCTTCATGTATGTATTGTGAGTTTTCTGTTCTCAGTATTCTATTGTACTGTTTGGCTTCACTAGCTAGTATTGGTCTTCCGGTATTGACTCTCTGTATGTGAGGGTCTTTTATTATGGCGACTGATTTTTCACAGGACCAGCATTTCTTTTGCTAAGGCTTCTTACAAGTTGGCCAGTGTGCCATTCATGTTTCTGAGAAATGTGAAAAGGAAAATGCAAAGGAAGTGACCTTGTGAAGTTAGTTTATGCTGAATTTAGGTAGCTTACACCTATAGTTAAATAAAGATTGCAATAGGCTATACTTTTTATTTCTACTGAAAGGCCCATATGTGGCTATTTATTTACATACTGGTTTTTCACATTGAGAGAGAGTGAGTACTTTTTTATTTGTTTGGTTTTTAAACGGTTCTTTCCAAAAACGCTTCATTTGAAAGTTTGTCGTTATTTTTTTTGATGGAGGATGATGCAAATGCAATCTTTAATGTATTGGACTTAAGTATATATATATTTTTTTAAATAGACCAATAATGACACTTTCTAAGAACAGCTATATTAAGTTGGAAAATAGATTTTACTTCTGGGAAAATTAGTTAAATCGATTTGCCTTGATGCTATGCAGTTGTTTGTCATTAGATTTAATGAAACTCAATGGACCAAATCCTGAGTGCATGCACAGAACAGATTGAAATTAGACTGCAGAAGTAAGTTAGCAGGTTAAGTGTGGATCTGAGGTGGGATTTTTGCAGTATTGAACAGGCAAATAAGAGAGATGTAGTGCCAGATGGTGTAGTGCTGTATGCTGATAGCCCTTCTCTGTAGTTTAATTTGAGATGTCCATAAGAAAATCACTTACAACGTATGCTAAATATTTCAGATTAACCGGGCAATTCACAAGAGCTAAACTACAGATACGGGATCACATTCCTTCCTGCATTCCTTCTGCCCAGTAGTGCCTGCCTTATTTCAGTGGCACTATGGAGTAGATCTCTGGGTCATTTTACCTGTCACTGCTTTGTTTCTCCTGATGCCTTGATAACCACTGGTGGGTTATGAACATAGCACAACTACACAGAACAAAGCACGTATACCTTCCTATTGTCACAGTAGTGCACTTCTAGAATTACTGCTGTTCTGGAGTGGTCAAATACAGGGCTCTTTCATTTGCAAATGTGAACTGACAAAGCTGATGTTTTGATATCTGTTTTGCCTGACAAAGATAATTTCTAGCACAATGAAGTGCATGTGAGCGTTCTTTTCTGTATGTCAGAGTGTGTGTTTGTGTTATTTCCAGAGATGTAAACAACTTGTTAGAGCTTTTCAAACAGAAAAGAAGGCCTAGCCCAACTTTGTAAGTAGAGCACAAAAAGGGTAAGGTGAGAGAAGCCACTACAACATAGTTAATTAAAGATAGTGATTGTATTTTGGTAAAATTGGTTTATCAAGTCTATTTTTTTTCAACAAGCAGAATATATACATTACTTCCAGTTACTTTTCAGAGTTGACAATACAACACGTTTCCTTAGTTTTTCCAGTAGTTGTGGGTCTTCAAAAGACTTGAATACAGAGAGAGGGTAGTGGTAGCACATGCACAGGGCCATGGGAAACAGGCACAGGAGCAGCATGAAAGAAGCTGACAAATAGGCAAATAAGCCTCGATTTAGTGACTGGGCAGAGGAAGTGGGGCAGTCAGTTTAGTTAAGTAAGAGAGGAGTAGAGTCATGAAGGACTGTGAAGCAGTTTAACAAGAATCTCGAATCTGATGTGCTAATGGTAGAGCTGTTTGAAGGGTTGGTTTGCTCACAGAAGATGATTTTTGTGGCTTTTTCCATGATTTGGGGGTTACCTAGACCTTGACATGGTGTTTCAGTTTGAAACTTTGCTATTAGTTGTGTTCAGTCAGTTTGCACATCTGCAAAATAAGTTCCCATTTGCAACTATGTTCCCACTTGCAGGCATAACCTTTCCTCTTTCTATCTTCTTTGCATAGGTAGTGGAGGTATTTTATTTTGCCTGCTTGCCAAATATTTCAGCAGCATAAGGTTGGACTGCTTTCCTATTTAGTTACTTTTTGTCTGTATTGTACCCAAAGTCTGACTGCCAGCCTCAGTATCACTGCATAGTTTATGCTGTTAGGTGAACTTTAACTTTTTCATCTCTTTAGTTGAATTATTTAAAATATTGAGACAAATTCCACTTTTATTATATGTATGCAATTCCATTCATGTCCCATGAGCTCAATCAACTAGAATTTAGTCCAGTCATATCAGATTATCCTTACTTTTTTTTTTTTTTTAAACTATTTAAAACTGTCCATAAGCAGTATGACCGAGGTCAAATATATTAGGGAGATTGATATTAAACAGTATGCCAGCTTTACACAGAAGGATAAATGCATGCGAGTACATCTTCTGCCTAATATACATGTTTGAGGTAGCTTGGTAGTTAGCATTGAATTATTAAGTAATACTTCTTGGCAGTTCATTCTTGGTGGAAAACTATTAATAAAATTGTTCCTAAGCAATATGACTGCAGTCATGCATTTTAGGAAGACTAATACTAAACCATATGCAACCTTTACTAACAAAGATAAACTCGTACAATTACATTTCCTGTCTAATGTATATATTTAAGTAACTTCTGTAGTTAGCACTGAATTATTGTGTATTACTATTAAGCAGTTCAGTGTCATCCTTTCCTAGTCAGTCTAGTACACACCATAATGTCGCTGAAAATTGGGATATAAAGCAAACTGAAATATAGTCTAAACTATAATCATTAGCATTTTTTAATTGTCATGAATGCCTTTCCCTGACCCTTTACTACTTAATTCTATCTAGATGGTTTGTAATGCAGGTGCAAACAAATTTTCAGGAACATACAGATGAATTAAAGTTGATGTGTAATGTACATTAAAGAAAACTGCTCCAGAACTTGATGCAGGCAGAAAACTTTAAAATTTTTGTCCTCATTTTTAATTTTTGTTTATTTTCCACACCCTCAAAATCCAAAGCTGGGGTTTCAGTACTGAAATTTGGTGTGGGGGGGGGGGGAATTAAGAATTACAAAAAATTGAGAGAATATTTATGTCTGACATGACTACACCTAGTGTTTAAAGGTAGCTTTTAATTGCATTTGTGAATAATCCAGGAAATGCTTCTTATTCAGTCTTAGAAAAATGGAGCAAAGATTATAATTGAATAGGCAGGTTGGTGATCTTAAGTGTTTTTTACTTTTCCCAGTCACTTTTTAAAATGTATATGGTCTCTTCCTGTCCCGTCCCCCCCCCCCACCTGCCCCCCACAATACATTTGTGTTGGCTTTATTCCATTTCTCAATACCTTATAGAACAGTTGAATAGAACTTTAAGCTTTCAAAAGCTTGAGTAAATATATAAAGACTTTATGGTTTTATGACAGATCTTGAAAGTCTTAAACTAGCTTGTCGACCAGAACTTGAACCTGTTACCTCATGTTTAATGTATTATAAGCTTTTAAATATATTTCAGTATAATAATTTTGTGATGTACCATTTTTAACAAACCTTTGAATATATATTATTACATGGTTTGATAGTAAAGAACAAATTTGCTAGAAAATATATACGTTGCCTGTTTGTTAAGATAATACTTATTTTTGTATTCAAATAGATTTTAATATGGAACTTTGAAAAGTAGGTATTTATTACAAATTATGGTTATATCTTAGATATTTTATTGTTTAGTCTGCATACCATTTGACAATGCTGCATGTATATCCAATGCTGTAACAAAAAAAATCTTGCTACTACTCCATGTTTCTTTAATGGGTTTTCATTAAAAGTTTGTATGCAGAAATCTGTTTAGTAGATCAGTTTGTCATTTTTCATTGAAACTGCACTCTTCCTGAAAAATTTAAGTTGACTTTTAGTATTAGATTGTCATAAAAACTATTTTGTGGGTTATAGTGAATTCTTCCTAAATTTTGGGTTTCAAAAAAAATGCTTTGAGTTTTAAATAACTGTATTGACTAACTTAAGGCATAAGAACATACAATATATATTGGAATATCATGAGATATATTTGCTTCCTCCTAAATAACAATTTGCTTTTGGGGCTTTTTACCACCATTAACCTGCTTTCTTAGATATGTGGATTATATATATATAATTTATGGTTCAACAATAGCAAGGTTTTTATATAATACTCAATTCAGCTGTCCTCAAATGGTGTGGCACTAACCTAAAATGCTCCAAAATGTTACCCCCACCTCCTGAAGAATTCTAATATTCAATTATTTTCTTATGCATAGTGAAGAATTCCTGGAGACCATGCTACATACACCCTGCTAGCATACAATGGGAGCTTGGCTTCACATTGGCTGGAATGTCTCTTGTATTGTGGAGCACCTGGTTGTGCTTTCCTTTCCCATCTCTTCCCTTTTTAACAGCTGTTAGGGGAGAGAGAGGGAGAGGCTTCCTGCTTCTTTCTACTCATCACCCCAAACCCTGCTGGTTTAACTGTACTCTTCTGTGGATTTCCCTAATTTAGGCTGAAGTATTCTATTAATCAAAAATAAAAATAATGAGAATAACTTTTGCTGTTGAAGTTATTTATTTAAAAGAAAATTTAGCCAACCTTAACTTGTTTCATTTAGTTCAAGGTTTTTTTAATTTCTTTTGAGGGCATTCTTCACTGTGACAGTTCCAGGAACTCCTAAGGAATTTATGGAATACATAGTAAAGCTTATGAAGACATCCAAAACAGGAATTTATTGTTCTATTTTCCTAACAGATCTTTCAGATATTTACAGTTGTAATTTTCTTAAAAATACTCTATTGTAGGTTGTAGGAAGGAAGAGGACTTGTGTACGGTCAGATGGGTGGGCATAGGCATGTACAGGAATGAAATCTGCATTGGGTAGAACTGATTTTAAGAGAACTAGGAAGTGGTTGACTACATCCATAAAGTCGGGAACATTTAAGTTAAACACTTAAGGTACTGACAGACATAGGGGAAAAAAACTACACTTTACTGAAAGCAGCAGTGTGTTGGGTTGAGCCAGCTCTGCAGCATTTGTATAGCTTGGGCACTTAAGTGGGGCTTTTTAGCATTTTTATCTAAAGCCGATTCAGTTAACTATTAGATAAAAGAGCCAAAAAAGTCCCGCTACAGCACCCAGTCTCTACAGACATTAGGAAAACTGGGTGCAGCTAATGCACTGTCTCTTTGCGGCATGCGCTGGACTTGGCACAAGAGCATACTGCGTTTTAAAGTGCTGTTTTGGTTTTTTGGTCTTGGTTTTTTTCCATGTTTGCAAGCAGCCTTGGTGAAAAATAAGTTCATGCCTCTACTATAAATATTTGTCAAATCTATTTTTAAAGAAGCAAGCTAATGTTTACAGAAGAGAATTTCATACAGCTTGCCATGCATTTTTGCCTCTCCTCCCTCCATTGACTATGTTCACAAGAATTGCACTAAGTTATTAACAAGTGAAAAAAAACAGATGGAGGTGGATTGCTTAAGGAGTGACCTTCATGATTAATGACCATATTGTCTATATCCTTTTAGACATTATAGAGCCAAACCTTTTAAAAACAAACATAGTATATTAAAAATACTTTTCTAATGCTAAATTTTATAGATGTACAAATGTGGATTATGTATCCATTGGTACCTAACAACAAGGAATCTGAATCAAAGTTCTAGACTTGTTTAAGATATTTGCTTGGAAGCATAACCATGATAATTGCTTCAGGCATTTTTCAAGCTAACAAATTTTACAAGCTTGCTACTTGGTTAATATCACATGTACATACAACAATCAATTTCTTGTCCTTCTTAGGCATTAGTCAAAGAACTTTGTCCCACTAAAATTTTCCCAAAGGTGGAAGTTGGCTAAAACATGACTACTTGCTGATTTACTATTTGCAGTTATTTCTACTAGAAGTCAATGAATGGAGTATGTTTATTTTAGTTATAGGTTGTTGGTTTTTATTGGGTATCACAACCATGGGCACTCTTTCTGTGAGAGTACTTGGTCTGGAATGATATAAGAATACACCTCCAGATTACAATAATTGCAGGAATCCTGTGTTTTAAGATTAGTTCTACTGTTTTCCCTTCAGTGAAGAATCTCTAGGAAAAAATAGGGTTTTAGCAAATCCCTATATGAAGGATAGTCCTTCCCTTGTGGTCTGTTATCTCTCAGTTCCCTCTCTTAACTATTTTGGCATAGCTTGAAGAATCCTGGAAAATTCTCCTGAACACACCTTTAAGTCATAAAGTAGATTTAAACGGAATGCTAGATCTTAGTGCTACTGAATTAAGACCACCAAACTGATGTCTTCTCGTTCAACAAAAATAATTTCTGTGGCTCTGGTAACTTCCACTGAAGTGATGGCCTCAAGGATTATCTAGTCTGACTCCATATTGATGCAGGACTTACTTTTTCTAAACTAGCTCAGATAGATGCTTGCTTACCCAGCCTCCTCCTCCTGAAAAGCTTCAAGGATGGAATTCTATGACTTCCCTAGGCAGCAGGTTCCCTTGTCCCTCTGTTCTTATGGTGAAGGAGTTTTTCCTGAGTTTTCCATTGCTGTCTTAAGTCACAGAGAAAAGATACCAAATAAATAGTCATTCCTAATAAGGAATCTTCAAGAAAATTGAAGATTAGCCAGACAGACTAAATTAAGCCCTTTTAGCAGGAGGTAGTCATGTTCTTGGTAGAAATGTTATCTCTTAAGTTACCAAAGAAAACGGTGAGAGGAATTTTACTACTTGGTATTTTCTGAAACGGCAAATTTCACATGGGTCTTTGGTCTCTTTATTGTATATGAATGTGAAACTTTCGTATGTACTTCATCAAAAATCATCCCTCAAAATCCACAGAGAACTTTACTACTAACAAAAAAATTAACGCAAGGAAAAGGTCTACAGGACCTAGGGAAAACCTATAATAAAGATGTTGATTTGTGATAGCCCTGAAAGTATTTGTGGCTAGGAGCAGATGTTGCGTTTTGTTCCTGGACAATTTGTGCCTGTGTTTGTCTTGGAACAGAAAAATCCCAGGATTCTTATGTACACACATCACTCTTCGAATCAAGGTCGAGTAAGTAGCTGAATGGATTGATGCCTTTTTGCCATTAAGTGGTGCAATCCCAGGATTACCATTCCAATGCCTTTTGTGATGTCCCAGGATAAATTGTTAGTACTTCTTATCATGTGAGCCTTTTTAAGATTTATTACAGGACAATGCACATGGACAGCTGAATATTTGTATTTTGTCCTGGGATAAAATGGATTATCTTGGGGCAAATACGATATCTGTTTGTAATCTGTGACGATTAGGGGATTTTTATGAGAACTAATAGGCTCTGTGTGTGTTTAACCATCTCAAGCTAGTTTAATTAATCATAACATGGTAATCCAAATTGCATTCCAGTTGGCTAGGGAAGCTTGTAACTTCATGGCCAAAATAGCTGGCCCTTTGAGAGTCTTAGCTAAAGTTCATAGCACTTAGTTATCATTAAGAGTGAGGCACATAATACTATTAATCAAGAAAATGTCACGTAGTGGTAGCTTTTAATATGGAAAAGGACATGTTCATTCCTCACTCTATGATGGGGAAACGCTTACAGATTTAGACACTGAGCATTTGTAATAAGACTTCCCTAACTGCAACCTATGTTCCAGGTATGATTCTGCTTAACATCATACTCTGTCAGTACCCAGATTCTTCCTTTCCAGAACAGATCTATCCAAAATACAATTTAGCAGTTGGCTATAAGTGCAGTATACTAGAAGAAAAACTTACTGGTAGTGGATACTGTTTTCCTTAATTTCACGTTTCTGCTGCCTTCGCTTATTCTCTGATGCGTTTTAAAGAGAGGCTTTTTTTTACCAAATAAGAGTTGAGATGTATATGATCATAAGTCTCAGCTGGCAGTCTTGAGTTCATTTGGGGTTTGGTTTTGACTTTCTATGAATATGTAGAAAATAAACACGTCTGGGTAATTTTTGGTGATTTGACTGGGCCAAGGTAGTATGTGGAGCTCTAAAATACAATGCATCAAATACCTCCATCAAGTTTTTTCTTTAGCAGCACAGGGTCAGGACATCAGTATCTAACATTCTTGTGAGGCAAGCCCCAGAGCAGCTTTCAGGTAATCTATGTGGAAAACTGATATTATTACTGTATACATGCACACACAAAATAATAATAAACTAGTTATCTTTACCATTACATATTGATACATTACTAACTTCAGATTTACATGATCATAACAAGCTTATGTACTTGTGCTTTATCTTTTAAATAAACTGGAAAATTAATATTTGACTATGAAAGAGCCTTTGGTTGCTACTGCATGTAATGTCATCAGTATTCTAGGGAGCAGTTTCATGCCTCAGAGATTATATAGAACTGATTTTGCTATGCCAAATAAAACATTTTTGGTGCAAGTCCCCCCCCCCCCCCAGACCAGCTTCTTTCTATGTAGTCTGTTGGCTTGCGGGTTGTTCCCCACCCCTTGTTTGTGGTATTCCTCTGCCCCATTCTCAGACTGTGCATGATAGTTTATCTGTTTATCTGTTCATCTCCAATTCCTGCTCCTCATAACTTTTTGCCTTATTTCCCTCTTTGCTCTGTTTATTTAAAATCTTTTTCTTTAAACAACACAATGTCCTTTTGAGCTCAGGACCCATTTTAATGGGAGTGTTGTTATAAGTCTAAAGGAAATCATGGTGGTATGAACTTGCTTACTGAAGGGAGAGAAACAGTATCGTAGAAAGCAGCTACATTCACAGGTTAAGAATAGTCAATGATCCACTTCTCTTATATTTTTTATATATA
>NW_017728909.1:45944407-45960787 GCF_001723895.1 Crocodylus porosus
GTAAAAAAATTTAAATAAATAATTTTTATATATGTATAATTTTTTTTACTCAACCTTTTTGCCATTTACTCCTTCCTCAAGTTCATGAGATGGCAAGTATCTGACCAGGCACTCCTCAGAGCCCATATCAAGAGCTGCTTTCTGGACAAAGATCTGGGAAAAGAGCAATTTTACACTTTAAAAATTGGTAGCTCATAATTCATGGGGGAGTACCTGAGGGAGAACATTTCAACCCTTTATACCAGGATGGATAAAAATCAATGACTTTTTTAAAAAAAAATAAATAAAAAGTTAGATCTTTTATTTTAAATCAGATCTTTTAAACTTTTATTTTATTTATGTTTTTGTTAAGATGCTTTGTAAGGAAAAAAAACCCAAAAACCTATATAAAGATGGTTGTAATTTTAACATATGTTAAAGCTCAAAGATATCATCATGGAATAGGGATTAAAACTTCTAATTTATATAATGTTTGAGATGATATATTCATGTAACCTTTTTAGAAATAGGTCACAAGGCCATAGCTTATATTAGGAGCCCAGTCTTGTGGGGCTCCCAGAGGCTGCTCTAGAGATTAGTAAAGAGGGAAAAAAACAAAAACACTGTACCCAGTAGGACTCTTAGACTAGAAGTCCCATGAAGCATCTCTGTGATGCTTACTTTCAGTTCTCAGACTGTGGATTTGTCTCCAGAGATCACATCCTTGTTAACAGCAACATATTGCGGTGAGAGAGAACAGACCTGATTGCCTACCCATCAGTCCTCTTGTCTCTGCAAGCTTGTGTATACAGAGTCAAGCCCTTACCTTTCACTAAAAGTGCAAAGTTTCAAGAAGTTAAATGAATAAAGGATATCAAAAAACAAGAAGGCATTATTGGAAAAAACAATGATTAAATCGAGGCTTAAATGGCTAGCTTGCGCCTCTGTTTGAAAATGTTCCCTTTGCAGTTTCCTTAAGTTGCTGTTTAGTTGTGAGATCTCACAGTCCTTTAATATATCTGTGTTTTTGAGTACATTTTAATTAAATAGGCATGAGTAGAATACATAAATTTGCTTTTACTGTGAGCATCTACCACAGGAATATATTGTCTCTTAGTCGGCTGTGAGTTTTCCAGAAAAATTTCCAAGGCCCAGAATAGAGTGTGATCTGATTTAGGATGTTTATTTGACTTGTTAAGTAAACAAAACTAAAAAAGAACCCCCATGTTAATTTTATGTCCCAATTGTCACAAGTATTTGAACTGAAATATTTGATTAGGAATAAAATTAAATACAGCACACTTAACGTGGTTTAAATGTTATATTCAAACATTCAAAGCTTTATGTGGAAATAAATTATTTTTATTGGAATACTTGTAAAAATGTAAAGACAATACACAATAGCATGTACTTCCCTTGCATTGTTTGTTTAAATTTAAGGGGGAAAAAATGAAGGTACTGAAAACTGTTGACACTAATTTGAGCCAACCCAAAGAACTGTGAATGATATGCTGTGGTTGTCCACTCATCTACTTCAACAGAGTTTGACTGTCTTCCAGTGAGGTCATTGTGGCATCTCCAGTTTCACTGTCACTATCTGTAGAATCACCTGTACCAATTAGTTCCATTTCAGAATCAGATTGAGGCAAATCTGATTCAGGACTATGTGAACCACATTCTCTTTTGCTAAAGAATGGTTTTACCAATGGGTCTATGGGCAAGGGCGACTTATCATCACACTGCATCTTTTTCACTAATTGTGCTCCAGAAGCAAGAGATTTTGAGAAACAGAAACAAGCTTTGCAGGCTCTTCATTTCTTAGTTTATTCCTCTTTTTTTGTCTTGATTGAGCTGAAAGCCTTCCAGTTCTGTTCACAAGAAGCTGCTGTTGGTGGAATGCTTAGTATCCTTAGAGCAATCCTGGACAACAGTTGGGTGTTATAGTGTCCCGTCCACCATGAGAAGAGATGGTCTCTGCTGCCCGCCAAATGATGTCCTTGCTGCAAAGTATTTCTTTTGTGCAGCACTCTGCAATGTCTGTCATCACAGCTGTTTCATCCATGCTGGGGACATTCTTAGCTACTTCCATAATTGTATTGATAGCAGTAGATAATTTATCTTCTAATAAATGTTGTCCTCTGTGTTGAGGATTCAAAAGGTTTGCTGCTAGATGAACTGGATGAGAGAGAACTCAGATCTCTTGGTAAACATTTGTTTTACCACTACTACTTTTTTTGGATAGAAGTGAAAAAGGCAAAAAAGCTCAATTAGATTTTAATTCAGTTGTCTGAATATCTCTGAAATATTTGAAAGGCTTGTGTATCTTCAAGTTTCTTGATAGCCACTGAAACTGGTAGTAGCAAATTGAATGCTCCTTGAACTTGAACCCAGAATACATTGTTGTAGAGAATCTGCTTCCAAATGTTTATGGGAATAATCTGGGATGCTGTGTCATCTATTGAAGCACATTACAAGCAGTTCATTGTATGCAGCAAACTATGTAAATGCTTTGTAGCTGAGCCCCATCTAGTTTCTCCTGGCAATAAAAGTACACTTTCCTTCCCCTGCTTCTCTTTCTGTAATTTCTTCCAAGTCTGATTAGCAACATGATGATTGTTGAATACCGTCACCATCGTTTTGCAGTTTGCCAATATTGTCTTCATTGTATTCACACTTACTATGTCCTTTTGCCAAAAGATTCAACCCATGAGCAAGACAGCCAAATACTATTAAATGAGGATACTTTGCCTTGAATATTTGCCATGCAGATTTCATGTTACTTGCCTTATCAGTTACAAGGGTTTATATCCGGGAGGGACCTGCACTTTCAATCTCTTCACTCAGTAATTTGGCTATGTATTCACTTGTATGACGAGAAGATGGAATAGCAATTGCTTTCAGGAATATTGGTTCACGTATTGCTAACATAATGTTCAATAAAGGATTTCCTTGTATATCAGTCCGTCCATCCATCTGACATCAGAGTCAGAGATTCTGCTTGAGCAATCCTTTGAGTAACCATTTTTTGAACTCTGTCATACTCTCTATCTAAGAAAGAATATGATAAGCAGTAACGTGACGGTAACTTACGTTGGGCAGATGAGTTTGTAATGTTCCATCCCGTATTGATTTTCAGTTACGGAAAGAGGTGTACCACTTGCAAATATAGCTCGAGCTAATGTCTCATCTGCTTTTTCTTGATCTTCTTTTGACATTTTGTCCACAAAGCTTGATAAAAAGCTCAACTGCCTTGAACAGTTACTCATTGTGGATCACATATCTGGTGACAGTGATCTTGAAAGCAAGGATCCTGCTGCTGCTGCTGCTTCCCCCAGACCTGGCAGCTAAACACTTTCATTTTCCACTTTTTTGCAAATCTGTTATTTCACTTGAGCTACCAAGTTCGTGCAGCAAAACAGGGGAAAGATTTTTATTTTTAGCTTATTTTAGTCTGGCCTTATCCATCAGAAGGAGAAACGGCATGGAGATTCCCCCCCGAAAGAACATTTTGCTGCTCAGTTGCCCTGGCACTAGAGAGCCAAAGGGAAGTATAGTTTGGCTTTGGGCAGGGGACTTAGCTTGCTTTGAGTTAAAACAAATAAACAGTTAACTATTATGTAATTTTTAAAAATATGGTTAAGCCTAAACCTCTTTGGGTATTTAGTGCAAGCAGAAAAGCAGGATACCAATATTTTAAATAAGTAGATAATAGTTCAGAGTTGCATTGGCAACTTTTAAAAAATATAATGTTTTAAAACCATATAGATGCTAGTCTATATTGTGTGATGCTTAACATATTCATTTGTTTACTTGCATAGCATTTCTGAAGTAGATTTTTTTTTTTTCCTCAGATGTTTTTCCCCCCCTTCATTGTATTAGCTTTCTGTATATGGCTTGTACTCTTTCAGGGCAGTTTCTACATGTTGTTAAATGTTTCTTCGTTCTTGTTCTGGTGTTAGCATATTCCTGCCCACAATATTTACATCTACCAACTTTCTTCTGTCCTTCAGTGGCTTGAACTTCGCTCTAATGATGCCACACGCAAGGGTTTTTTTTGGTTTTTTTTTCTGATTAGGCATTATTATGACTACTTCAAAGCAAAAGCACTTAAAAAAAAAAAAAAACAAACAAAAAAAACAGATCTTATACAAACACTTCCAACTTCCACGACTCAAGAAAAGAAATGAGACACTGCTCTGTGTGTTTGCTGAATTGAAAGTAAAACAAAAATTAATCCTGTTTTAGTTTTAGTTCTGGTTTTACTTGCAGTCTGAGTTGAAATAAGAATTTTAGCTTTGGTTTTGATTTGACCCACACAGCCAATTAGGTGACTTTGTAATTTGCTTTTTTTGTTTGGATTAAGTGAGTGTGTTTATCCTCTTGTTTACAAATCAATAAAACATCTATATATTCTCTCACACGCTGCCTAGGAATAATCGCCTGAAAAACATTAATTACAATTTTGAAACTGCCAAGCTTGCCTAATATTGTATGGGCATCCATTGATTGTCACCTAATGAATTTTATGAAACAATGAATTTTTAGAAAGGGAAAATTTCCCACAGAAAAATAAAGCACTGGATATACTCCACATCTCTGCTTTTAGTATCACTGACTGCTTCTAGTTTGGATATGGGTCACCTGACTGAGCCATAAAATATTGTACTGTTTTGTTTTGTGGGGTTTTTTTGGTGTAGAGGAAGGATTATCATCTTACGTTCTTAAAGAAAATCCTGGCATTGCTCCCTTTATAAAGTTCTTGTGTGCCATTCTAATATATGTGGTATACAGAGTTAATGCATTTTTTTAAGTTAACATTCACTAAGAGGCACCATAGTTAATCCCTGTCCTACAGAAAAGGAGAAGTTTCATAGGAAAAGGATTATGATATTCAGATAAACTATATAGTTATTTGCAAATAGTGTTTTTCCCCCAATACCAACCACCTTAAGAATTACTTTTTTTGTGACTCCTAATATTAATTTTATTGGAGGATACAGACTAGGGAGACACAATTGGGAACCTTTCATTAATTCAGGAGTCCTATATTGCACTTCAGTATGTCAAGAATTATGATAATTTTTCTAGAATCAAAAAACCTAGTTATGTATTCAGGATCTTGGAAGCTCTTAAAACACACACAACTAAGGTTACTGGGCAGATATCGTAATGATACAGGTTGACAGTCTTTAATTTTTGGACATTTTTGGTTTCAGTTCTCTCAGGTTTGACTGTTGTATATTTTACCTACCTAACTAGATGGCTGAACAAATAGGGTCTTTTGACATAGTCTAGAGTAGTTTCTACCATACTTTCAAATGCTGAATCTACTTTCATGTAAACTAAAGCAATACCCTGCTTCACTTGCACCATAACCTTCTGGAGGCTTAACCATCTTAATTCATAAATTTCACACACACCTTCAGCCAGTCTTTCACATATTACTTTACTTTATATTCCTGTTTCCAGGAGGGTGATGCCCCACACTTTAGGAAGCAATCTAGCAATCACTCTGAATTACCAAGAGCTGCTGCAGTGATTTAAACTTGGTAAGGTTCAATTATTCCTTACTGACAACTGGAATTTTTAAGGATACTCTCAAACGTTGAGGAGGGAAAGTTGTAATTCTCCAATACATCTCTTTGGTGCAAACCTCAACCATCTTAATAGTCTCTGATGAGTGTCTCAGCTAGACATCATGATGAATTTAGCATGGATTTGTCCAAAATATGTTCAGGAACTTTACAGGGAGGTGTTTTCATCAATCTTAAAATATGCAGGTTGTATTCACAAGGCCTCCTGAGCCTACCAGATTTGTTTTAAACGGCTTGATTTGAAACTGAACAAGTTTCTTAGCTGTGATGTTTTCTTTTAGGGAATGACTAGACTTCATAACCTGTAACCTCTGACAGACCTTAAACTAAGGGTTTTTTTCTTTTAATTAAAGAGATGTTGGGCTGCATTCTCAACTGTTCCCAATTTCTGCCTGGATATAGAGACCAGAAAGAGGTTCTTAAGGGTCAGATGCAGCTTCTAAATGTATTGCATCCAACCCTGACTTATGTTAGAGATACGGAGAAGGACTGTATTGATTCCCTGATATAAAATCTTCTTAGTAATGTTACACCAGTGGAGTCAGGTGCAATGTAGTTGAACACTTCTCTGTCCCATAGCTCTCTTACACTGAAGTGTGTAGAGACGGGTAGAAGAACTGACTCTTCTGCTTATGTTAGCTTTGTGACAACACAGTGTTTCCCTATGCAGCATTCTGCTGTACGTGGGTAGCAAAGCAGCCATGGCATCCTGGAATTCTGCCCATATGCATGCAAAGATTAGAAGTAGGATTTTTCCATCTTAGGCATTCGTCTCACTGCCTACCCTTGAAAGGCCTTTTATTTTAAACTTAATAAGATTATCTTAAATGAGGATAGTTTGACTTTGTGATAGGACTTACAAAAGCTTATGGAAGAACTAGTTTTTGGGGGGGAGGGGAAGCATGAACAGCTCGCGTGCGAGTGTGCACTCTTGCTCACTCTTGTTCTCTCAAAGGACTGTTGAAATCACTTCTAAGCTGTTAATTGTTTTGATTTAACAAATCTAGAACCAGTAGAATTAATAAAGATGCTTTTTGCTCTTAGAATTCTTTTGAAATGAGAGAGAAATCCTCATGTCTCAGTAGCTTTCTTTTCATATTAAAGGATTACTTTGTATTGTGGTAAGGGGGAGAAAAACCTGGTCAAGGGTTTCAGAAAATGCCACAAGTTCTTTAATTGTTCCTATGAACTGGAACTCTTGGTTTCAGTGCCTCTTGTCCAAAATGCTTTGTGGTATGGTACTTTGGAGTTCATTATCTTTGTCTTTCATTGAGGGCTCCCTAAATGATTATCTCTTTGCCCCTCCGCACCCCCCTTCCACCCCCCTGTTCAGAGATGTGCTCTCCAAAATAATTTAACTGAAGTGTAACACATTCATATTGGAAACCTTTGGTCTGGTTCCAGGTCCTGCAAAATAAAGTGGGTAATCAGGCTATTAGGCACTCAGCATGCCATAAAATGAAGCTTTCATCCCACTTGCACCATTCGATTTGGATTATCAGGCAGTTATTTGTGCATCTATAAACTATCAAACTAAGATGGAGAGCTGCTGCTAGCAGGTCCCATCAACTCTTACCTTGTAAGGGTGCAATTAATTACACATTAAAGTTTGCAGGTGCTAATTCTAAATGTTAGTCTGTTAAGGTTAACAAGTGCTAGTGTTTGGGGTCAATACTCTCTCTAATGTGCACTACTCAGACCTGCCACTAGAGGGTGGGCAAGCAGTAGTCTGTCTGGGGGCTGCAACCATGTTCCATGCCCACCCTGCTTGCCAACTCTCTAGCCACGGTATAGGCTGGGGGGAAGGGAGTACCTCATGTTGCTTGGATCACCCTCTCTGTCTCCCAAATTCCTCTGCTGTTCCCTGTTGGCCCCCAGTTCTCCCTTCCATCCCTGGGTCACTGTCCTGCCACCCCAATCAGCCTGAGATCAGTGGCAGCAGTGTGGGGCTGGATCTGGGCACACAGGGTCAGTGTGGTCTGCAGGAACCCCAGGAGCAGGCAGGGAAGGTGGACCCTTTCCCCCACCAGCACTTCCACCACTCTAGGGCTGATTTGAGGTGGCAGCGCAGTGTTCCAGGGATGGAAGTGCTGATGAGGACAGTGGGCCAATTGCAGTGGTAAGGGAGTAATCTGGGAGTGGAGGAGGCGATTCAGGGGGCACTAAAATGCACCTAGAACTTGTTAATGAGACTTAATGTACAAAGATTCAAGTTTTAAGTGATCTTAACATGGTCCAATTGTAATGTGTAATCTCACCCTAAATATCTGCCTAGTACTGTATTGATAAGAGTTAGCAGAATTACTGTCACTTTAAGCATAACTGAAATAAGGTTAGACTTACACATGTGTTGCTCACCACAAGAGCATGCAGAAGCAGCAGTTGCATCATAACAATCTGATTACCTTCTGAAACAAGATGACTGGCTCTGTGGTTGCAGGAAGAGCAGTGGACGTGAAATATCTTGACTTTAGCAAGGCTTTTGATATAGTCTCCCACAACATTCTCATAAGCAAACTAAGGAAGTATGGGTTGGATGAATGGACTGTAAAGTGGATAGGAAATTGGCTGGTTCTTCAGGCTTAAAGGGTAGTAATCAACAGCTCAATGTCTAGTTGGCAGCCAGCATCAAGTAGAGTGATCAAAAATTATAAATGACGGTCACCATCAAGTATCACTTTATATGCAATGTATTTAACATATTTCATTTGTTTGAAAGGTAAGAATTACTGTTTATATAACTCCAAATAATGCCCAATTGGTCACATTCTACACTAGTTGCATCGGTCTGTATAGTAGTTATTGACAAGAGTTTCTAGTCAAAGGTTAGGACATTTTTTATTCACACATGTAATGGAGAGAGAGAGTCCCTGTCCCATATAGGTTAGAAATGAAGTATGAAGTGAGACAACAGGTGGATACAGCACGCCAGACTATGGAAGTCAGCACATTGATTTGCTATCACCTGTAGTGCTCTAGTCTGAATGCTGGGCTGCTGTTTCTGATTAACTCTGTCTGGAATAAGGATACCTTATTTTGAAAAGCTTAATCTGTTTCCAACAAAATTGAGAGTGGCTATTTCAAAATCATTCCAATCACTTTGTAGACTAGCTCTAAATCTAACTGATAACCCCAAATAACTGCTTCAGATAGGATGTTTTCTATATTCGGTAGAGCCCAAAACTTTAAGAACAACATTATTACATAGATTTCATAGAACTTAGGGCTGGAAGGGATCATCAAACCTTAGAGATCATGAAGTCCAGCTTCCTACCCCAGGGGCAGGAAGTCAGCTAGGGTAAAAGATAAGCATTCAAATGTTTCTTGAATGCGTCCAAAGTAGGTGACTGCACCACTTCTGGAGGGAGCTTATTCCAGGCTTTGGGGGCTCAGACAGTAAAGAATTCTTTTCTTATGTCCAGCCTACAACAGTCTTGGAGGAGTTTGACTTGATCCTTGTTTTTCTTTGGGGCACTCTGGTGAACAGACGTTCTCCCAGATCCTGATGCACACCCTTTATATACTTAGAAGCAGCCACCACGTTCCCCCTGAACCTGCGCTTTTCCAGGCTGAAAAGTCCCATGGCTCTCAGCCTCTCTTCATAAGGCCTATTCTCTCGCCCTTTGATCATGTGCATGGCTCTCCTCTGGGCTTTCTCAAGCTTCTCAACATCCTGCTTGAATTGTGGAGCCCAGAATTGGATGCAGTACTCCAGCTGAGGCCTCACCAAGGCCGAGGATAGTGGGAGGATGACATCCTGAGGTTTACTTGAGAAGCATCTATGGATGCAAGCCAGAGTTTTTTTGTTTGCTTTACCAGCTGTGACATTGCATTGGTGGCTCATGTTCATCTTATGGTCAGTCATGACCCTCAAATTTCTTTCAGCCCTGGTGCTAGCAAGCGTAGCACTGCTGAGCCTATAAGTCTGCTGTGGGGCTTTTTTTCCCCTGTGGTGGAGTATCTTACATTTATCGGTACTGAATGTTATCAGGTTCATATCTGCCCACTTACTAAGTTTATCCAAGCTAGCCTGGATTGCTAGCCTGTCCTTGAGTGTGGACAATATACCCCAAAGCTTTGTGTCATTGGCGAACTTGGCCAGTGCACTTGTGACACCAATGTCCACATCATTGATAAAAATGTTAAAGAGAACCGGTCCAAGGACAGAGCCTTGGGGGACACCACTGGTCACAGAGTGCCATAATGATTCACTACCATCAACTACTACTCCCTGGGTCCAACCTCTGAGCCAATTTCCCAGCCATCGGACTGTGGTGTAGCTGAGGCCACAGTTGGCCAATTTTTCCATAAGGAGGTCATGGGACACTAGATCAGCATGATAACAGATGTAACTTCCCACACAACTGATAAATTTTCTCAAATTTTGAGGGGTGTAGATTGTAGCCATGTTGGTCTAAGGACATTAGGCAGACACCGTTCTTTGGGTAAATCTGATATTTTTTTATTAGACCAACTCAAGTAGTTGGGAAAATTCATCTTAGCAAGCTTTCGGGTTTTAAATGTCCTGTGTCAGGCTGAGGAAGCATCTACAATTGGTGTGTGCTCTTCATTCCACACAGGAAGAGCTCACACCAACTGCAGATGCTTCCTCAGCCTGACATGGGGTATTTAACCCTGAAAGCTTGCTAAAAAGAATTTTCTCAACTATTTGAGTTGGTCTAATAAAAGATATCAGATTTACCTAAAGAACCATGTCTCCCTCAGATTTTAAAGGATGTATTTGGTAGCCATGTTAGTCTGAGACACAAATAAATGCAAAACTCTGAACCAAGAGTTCTAGAGATGATACCTTTTTATTAGACCAACTAAAAAATTGCAAAAAAAATTCTTTTTCTGCAAGCCTTCAGGTGCATACACCCTTCCTCAGGGAAAATTAAAGATGGTCTCCTGGTCCCAGATAAACAGACTTCCACCTCCCGCTTCCTCTACAAAAATGAAGTTTATTTTCTACCTATGGGGACTTTTTGCCATCTTTAATTTTCATAGTTTCTAGGGTTGGAAGGGACCTGAGTAGATCATCTAGTCCGACCCCCTGCCATGGCAGGAAACAATACTGGGGTCAAACAACCCCAGCAAGATGTTCATCTAACCTCCTCTTAAAAACCCCCAGGGTAGGAGCCAGGACCACCTCTCTTGGAAGTTGGTTCCAGATCCTATCTGCCCTGACCGTGAAGTAGTGCTTCCTGATATCTAACCTAAACCTTCCCTCTGCCAGCTTGTAACTGTTTTTCCTGGTCACTCCTGGAATTTTCCCTGACCCTCAAATTTTAAAACACTGCCAGATCCCTTTTTCCCCCTGCCATATATATCCTACCTATTAAATAAACATAGAGTTAAATCTTGGTCAATTATTTTAGTAAATAAAAATAATATAGACAAAGATTTCTCTGGAGATGAACGTGAAGTCAGGATCCTTTAACTGTCTCTGAAATTGTTTCTTCTTGACCAAAACTTTCAGACTATTTGAGGGGAAGGGAGAGCTTACTGATTTTGGCCCAGTTTGTCTTCTACTACTCATTTCAAAATGAGTGACAAACTGGCAAAAGCTTAAAATTTTCTTTGAAAAAAATATTTCAATAAAATATGAAACCCACTCTTCCCATTTTAAAATCAGAGTTCCTTTAGTCTACATAATTTACAAGCCTGATTTATTTTTATTGTTCTAAAAATTCTGATGAGCATATAAGATAGTTTAGAAATTGCAGTTTTACTTAAAGGTCTTGTTTGACTAAAGATCAAACACAATGGTAGCAACTGTGAGAGCCCAGTGAATGAAGACCTCATATTGGATATGTGCAGTGGCTATTGATTTGTTCATTTTGTTGCCCACATTGTTATTGAAAATAGTTTCCTTTTAAAATAAGTAAAAAAAAAAAAAAAAAAAAAAATGAATGTCAAAGACAAAAGCAGGGAAGAAAAGAGGGCAAAGGATAAACCAGACAGATGAATAGCTGCAGGCCACTTCTTCATAAGACAGAGTTTCACATATTTAAAACAAATTTGGTAGTTTTAATCTAATGTAATTGTGAAGTACAAAGGCACATCATACCAGAATTTGATAATATCTAAATACATGGGAATTGCAAAACACTAGTAAATTGCATGGCTATGTGAGGATTAGACACAGACCCTAGTCATTTCTATCACTGCATTTTGTGATCCTTAACATTTACTTGCTAAAATGTCTGACAGCTCAGTAGAAAAAAATAGTTTAGGCTTTATATTTAAACTATTGACTCTAAGTAATTGCATGGTTATCATGGGAGATAAAACTAGGCTTAATTAAATTTACCATCATCTCATATAGTGTTTCCTTAATGGAATAAAATTACTGTTGGCATGTGAAGTGACCATGGAACTCCGGCACTAGCTGTGCGGTTAATGTGTGTCACTGTACTTATGACTGTCAATTTACTTATCCCAATAATACACAAATGAGTTAAGCACAGCAATTGCTACTTGATATTATTATTATTATAATATTGCCCGGAACACAGTAGCTGAGGATGTCTTAAAAAAAAAAATCATTCTTAATGATTCTCTAACTGCCTAATCAACACTCATACTTTGGTAAGTAAAAGTAAATGCCCCCTCTATCTTTTGCTTCTGTTGCAAGACACAGCAATTATGTCAGGAGTTTTGCTCTATCCAGTGTTTTTCCCTAGGGACTTGTTTTAGGGAACATGAGTGTCAGGGTTATCATGGAGACTTCATCAAAGGTTCCTATAAGTATTAGAACAAGTGTCTCTTTTGTTTCTCAGCCACTACTTTTGTCAATGGTGTGACTGACAGAAATATAACCCATAGGCTAAAGGCTAGATGATGACAGACTCCCATGCACAGGGGTGCTGGAAGATATGGGGGCAAGAGTATCCATCCCTGACATAATCTACACTAGCACATAGTGCTTCCCAGAAGCAAAGACAGTGGTCCCCTTCCCTGTACACAATTATGTAGGTGGAAAAGCTTATGCAATACTCCTGTCTACTGGGTTGCTTAGTTCCTCCCAGTTGACTGTGAGCTGGTATATCGGCATACTCTGCTATGCGGGACCATGCTTGAATCTAATCAAAACGTGTGTGTGTGTGTGTATACACTGGTGTAACTGAGAACAGAATATGTCCCTTTGTCTTTACACTTGCTGCTGGATTTAAGAGACGAAAGAGTGAATTCTGCTCTTACCAAGTCCACTGAAAGTGATGAGGTTATTCAGGTTTACAAAGGGTAACTGAGAGCAAAATTTGGCATAGCCCTTGAATTCCCAGATTTGATAGAACCACAACAAATGAAAGAAGGCCAGCATAGGGAGCTCATCACTGGTCACTCTGCCATCTCTTAATGACGGTATAGTGTTAAAGTAGAGATCACAGTGGTCCTTATGTAAATCATCATCTTAGAGTAAAACTTTTGAAAGCACCAAATAACTTATGTCTTGTCGACATAATAAGAATGCTTTAGGAAAAATGATTTGAAATGACTAAAGATGTAAATTTAAAAACATTTACTTAAATGGCATTAAATGTTTGTGCAGGCTTGCTTACTCAGAATAAAGATAATTAAGTTCCCTTAATTTAGTTTCTGAATAAGTCTGTCCACACAAATGTTTAATGCACTTAATGATTAATCCACTTTAACAATCACTCTTTGATTAACTGTGAGTGTCCCTGTATAGACGTACACTTCCTCAGTTATTTAATCCAGTGCCTGGCTCTTGAAAGCAACCACATCATCTACTCCTTTCCATAACCTGATCAAGATCTATTTCTCATTGACTTTCTTTGACTCAAATGCCTGGCTCACTTTAGAAAATGGGACTTAAGTAACAACCAATACCATTTCCAACAAGTAACAATTTATTTTGTACCATAGCAACTGTAGGAAACTCAAAGCGCAGTGGTGTATGTAGTAAAAATCTTTGTAGACTTCAGTTGTGGAAAACAGAAGTATACTCATCTTGCCCATTTATCATAACTATTAAACTCAGTAAAACTACTGAGCAATTGTAGCAGTGGTTGTAGACCGAGGACCAGGATGGTTCTTGTGCAATTTCAGAGGACTTTTAGACGTTCAAAATTCTAACGATGGTGAAATAAGTTTAGAAATTATTCAGCCTTTTGTAAGAGCAAGCTTAGCTGACACTTGTAAAAACACACTTGTTTATGTTATAGATGTTAGAGGTAGACTTTCAATAGTCATATAGAGATGGCTTGGATTAGGGGTCATAACCTACGACCTATGGAGCCATTTAATCCAGTCCACAGATGTGGAGCTTCAGCAGCATTTGGTGGTCACTCCACTGCAGGGAGAAGTGGTTGTCTTGAGAATGAAGACAAGCAGGTGGTGGCAGCGAAATCCTAGCATCCAGCTGCCTGCCCATCTCTGATCCAAGCTAGGTCATTTCAGCCTGCAACCTTAGAAGGTTTCCGACTGCTGGCCTAAATGATTGGACATCATCTGTTTAGTATAAATAAAATTGCTAAGACAAAAATGATACCTTATTTAAAAGAAATCTGAGCCTTTCCAGCCCGTGAGATCTGTTGTACCCTGATAAGTTAAACGGACACAACTTGTTTATTGTCATCTTCACAACACAGTGTACAAAATGCATTAAGGCAACTGTTGCTGACATGGCAGTCTATGAAAAATCCAAGTGAAAATTGGTGATAAACTACCATATGTGTGGGAAAAGCCAAAGCAGGCAGAGGCTGAAAACTCTTAGATCTGCAGCATTTTTCTGATGGAAGAGGACAGGTTTCTTTTCCCACAGGTTGAGTCAAAACTTTTACTTCTTAAATCCCAGGATCGCTCAAATTCTAAAGCAGAAGCTCTGCCTCAGTATTGAATCTGTGTTCTGGATCTAAAGGGGCCATAGCTCCACAGCTATGAGCCTATTTACTCTTCTGTTGCTACCAGTTCTGCCAGCAGTAGATTCACGAGTAGACCAAGGCAGATCCAGCCATACTGCCCTTCTTTGGCTGTGCCATGCACTTGCAATGAGCTCTGAGCTTGCCTGGTAGTTAGCATAGCTCCTCCTGGCACTACTGCTTTCATGTGGCTCCAGAGCCCAGGGAGTGAGCACTGGTCCTGCTCATCATCCTCTTTTTTTTCCCCTTGATATTGAATTCAGCAAGTGGGTACAGGGCAAGGACAAAGAGCAATAGAGTTTGTCCCCTGGACTCTGGAGCTGCATGAAAGTGATCACTCTGGTGAGAGCTAGTGTTGATTTGCAGGAGCCTATGGTGAACTGAGAGCTCACTGTGCTAAGTAGGTGAGCATGTGCATGTGTGGCATGGCCCGGGTGGGGAGAGTTTAACCACATTGTTGTGCCCCCCTGGATCTGCCCTTGGGCCCTGAACCCATCCCTCAAGACTCTGTATTTCATTGTGCTGTGCAGCATATTGCACAAGGCAGGTTTTCCTAATCCCATGCTCTTGCAATGATCTTCCTGATTGTTGAGGAGGATATTCTTAACAATAGTTGTTCCTCTGTACACGCAGAAGTGGATTCCCTACATGACATCTTGCAGATGTAAAATCTTTTTGGACGTTGCTCGAGACTATAAGGGGGCTGTTAGGAAGGCTAAGGCACAGACAGAACTAGAACTAGCGACCAGGATCAAAGATAACAAGAAGTCCTGTTTTAAATACATAGGGAGTAAAAAGAAAGCACTGGGTAATGTGGGGCCCCTGCGGGACATGCTTGGCAATCTGGTGGTTGCACCAGACAATAAAGCTAACTTCTTTAACAAATTCTTTGCCTCCATTTTTCTGAGCAGGGCCTGGGACATCCCCCACTGGGATTCCAGACAGACTTAGGAGAGGCACCACCAGGCCTAGGGTTAGTGAGGACCTAGTTAGGGAACTCTTGGTGGGGCTGGACATGTTCAAGTCAGCAGGTCCAGATGATCTCCATCCCAGGGTGCTGAGGGAAATGGCAGAGGTCATTGTGGGACCCCTGACATGGCTTTACGAACACTTGTGGTGCTCTGGCAAGGCGCCAATGTGGTCCCCATTTTCAAAAAGGGGAGGAAGGAGGACTCGGGTGACTGTAGGCCCATTAGTCTTACTTCGGTCCTGGGGAAGCTCTTTGAGAAAATTATCCAGGAACATATCTGCAAAGGACAAGCAGGGGAGATTATGCTTAGGAGCAACCAGCATGGGTTCATTAGGGACAGGTCCCATCAGCCCAACCTGGTTACCTTCTACGACCAGGTCACAAAATCCTTAGATGCAGGTGTCACAGTGGACGTAGTCGTTCTGGTATTCAGGAAGGCCTTTGACACTGGCTCTCGCCCCATTTTCATTAAAAAATTAGGCGACTGTGATGTTGATGCCTACATAGTCAGATGGGTCACAAATTGGCTGGAGGGCCGCACCCAGACAGTGGTGGTAGACAAGTCATTTTCAGCCTGGAGGGACATGGGCAGTGGGGTCCCCCACAGCTCGGTCCTCAGGCCCGCATTATTTAACATCTTCATCAGCAACTTGGATGGAAGGGTGAAAAGCACCTTGTTCAAATTTGCAGATGACACTGAGATGTGAGGAGAGTTAGGCACACTAGAAAAGAGGGACAGGCTACAACTAGATCTGGATAGGTTACAGGGGTGGGCGGATGAGAAAAGGATGGGATTCAATAATGACAAGTGCAAGGTGCTGCACCTAGGGAGAAAGAACCAGCAGCATACCTACAGGCTGGGGAACTCCCTTCTCATCAGCACAGAGGCAGAAAAGGATCTGGGAGTCATTACTGATTCCAAGATGAGCACGGACCGCCAATGTGAGGACGC
>NW_017728909.1:45960887-45962294 GCF_001723895.1 Crocodylus porosus
AGCTGGAGTACTGCGTCCAGTTCTGGGCACCGCACTTCAAGAGGGATGTGGACAACATGGAGAGGGTCCAGAGGAGGGCCACTCATGTGGTCAGGGGGTAGCAGGGCAGGCTGTATGAGGAGAGGCTACGGGACCTGAACCTGTTCAGCCTCCACAAGAGAAGGCTGAGAGGGGACCTGGTGGCCATCTGTAAACTCACCAGGGGAGACTAGCGGGGAATGGGACAGTGCCTGTTCCCCCAAGCACTACCAGCAGTAACTAGGAAAAATGGCCACAAGTTGACTGAGAGTAGATTCAGGCTAGATATTAGGACCCTACTTCACCGTCAGGGCGGCTAGGATCTGGAACCAACTTCCAAGGGAAGTGGTGCTCGCTCCTACCCTGCGGGTCTTCAAAAGGAGGCTAGATAATCACCTACCCAATGTTTTTTTGACCCCAGCACTCTTTCCTGCCCATGGCAGGGGGTCGGACTTGATGATCTGCTCAGGTCCCTTCTGACCCTACCAACTATGAAACTATGAAAATGTATTTATTATTTTCATGGTAATGGCTACTGCTCCTGAAATGAGACTAATTATCTGGCTTTGCAAAAAAGCAAAATACTATCACTTAAAGTTATGTCCTCCCCAATAATTTTAGTCTACTTGGTCCTCTGTTGCAGCTTTTCTGTAGACAGGTCAAGAACATTCTTCAAGCACCTCCTTATCTTCATTTTCTGATCCAATCTGTGATTCAGTCATGTATGTAAATTTAAAGCCCAATTCGCATCTGTGTTACTCTGATTTTACACTGATATCACTCTCTTGATATCATATAGATATTCCATATCCCAAAGGGAAGAACAAATCTTTCACGCTCAGTTAATGTTCCCTTCTATCCCTAGGGAGCCTATCTTCATTTGCTAAAAATTCTTTTGAATATTCTAGTTAAGGATAAGGATCTTTTTGAACATTGATTAGTTTTTTTCACTGGCTTGGCTTAAAATGTTAAACCTAAAGCAATTTCCTGGTAATGATCTCTTGGCAATATCATTAAAGAGGCCATAGTTTCTTAAAAATTCCAATTTATCAAAACTTCAGACAGTATCCAGTAGGGCTGTGCAAAGCAGGTAATATTTGATTCAACAGCCATGTTGAATAATAAACCGGGTCCCACTTCGATTTGCCGTCTGCTTCGAGTCGAGGTCGAAGCTCAGTTGAATATTCAAGCTGCTTCGACTTCCCCATAGGCTATAATGGGGAAGGTCGAAGCAGGCTATAACTTTGGCATTTCTTGTCTGATCTTGATGACATGTGCAGGAATGGTAGCTCCTGAGGAGCCCACAGAGCCTGCCAACTTCCAACAAGATAGGTTCAGGGGGTGCAGAGAAACAGCACCCCAAATTCTTGAGAGCAAACCGCCTGTAAC
>NW_017728909.1:45962819-45964986 GCF_001723895.1 Crocodylus porosus
CTTCAGCCACCTCACCAGTGCCTGCACATCTGGTGAAAGCAGCCTGCCCCAGCCAGGAACATTGGCCCCCAGGAAGCTCTCGATTTGGCTGCAGAGCTCCTTCACTATGGGGACCACGTGGCTGAGGAAGGCATCAGCAGCACTGAGGGTCTCAGTGGCCTCGAGGAAGGGCTTGAGGACCAGCAAGATCTGGGAGCTGGCATCCCACTCAGCTTTGGTCAGGGGGCCTGATCCCAATCTCCCCAAGCAAGGCCAGCTCATGGATGGCCTTCTGTTGCTCCACCAGCCTCTCAAGCATCAGGTATGTGGAGGTCCACTGAGTCTCCACATCGTGGATGATTCTGCGCTGCGGGACATTTAGCTCTGCTTGTTTGTCCTGCAGCATCTTGCCCCCCTTGATTGCCACCTTCCTGCATCTGGAAACGAGCGTGCTGGTGTTGCTGGCACCATCACCGGCAGCCCTGTCCCCCTCCAAGGCATCCCTCACAATCAGATGTAAATTGTGCCACACAGCGCATACCAGCAAAGTTGGCATCACGGACTGCCTTGACCATATTGGCCCCATTGTCGGTGACCATGAAGCTGCGGGTGAGCTCAGCTTGCCCAACGCCCAGCCACCCCTGCACCATGCGGTTCATGGCCTCCCTTATTTCTGCTGCTGTGTGGGACTCATCCATCACCTTGGCATGAAGGCGAGCCCACCGATGACCTGACTGGCCACACCCCTGTTAGGGAGAGGTACGCATGATCTCCACCCCAGCTGCTCCAGATGTCCGAGGTGAAGTGTATGGTTATCTGCAGACCTGCCTTGTGCAGCTCCTCCCTCAAGTGCTCCCTGCATGCTTAGTATAGGGAGGGCACCACCATCCTGCTGAAGGTGGTGCATGCGGGCACCTGGCAGGATGGAGACAGCAGTGCCAGGAGCCGTCTGAACCCTGGCCACTCAACAAAAGTGAAGGGCTGGCCATCCAGAGCAAGCATCTCCTCAAAGGTCTGGTGACCTTGCTCACATTTGCAACTGGTCCCCTTTGCCCCCAATGTTGCAGGGTGCCCTGCCTCTGCTGTGGGGGGGACGGGGGCTGTGGAGCGAGCGGGGGCTGTTCCTGTGGCAAAGGGGTGGTACCTGCAGAGATGATTCAGCATCCCCGAGATGGTCATGTGCTTTGTTCCCTTGTCCCGGCTGATTTTGGCTCGGCAGTGCACACAGATAGCAAACACGGGATCATCTGCTAGCTCATGATGATCCTAGACCATGCTAGTACTAGCCCTTTCCCTCTGGCAGGCGGGTGCATCTGTGGATGCTGCTGAACTCTCCCCCTCTTCAGCAATCCGAGGCACAGCAAAAGAAAAAGCAGACTCAGTTGAGCGGCTTGCCTTCACCTGTACAGCGGCACCTTCAGAAGTGCCTTCTGGGAAAGACCTCGTGGCTTGAAAGGTAAAAACCTGAGGGATGTCGAGCACAAACTCGACTGATTCCCCCTCCTTCCCTTGCCAGGGCACTGAGATCCAGATCCAGCGCCAGCTCTTCTGGCGCTGGAAGGCTCAGCAGAGGCAGTGACATGGGTGGAGTGCGCTGCTGTGCTGGTTGCAGTTATGGTGGGAAAGGTTGTGTCTACTGCGTCTGGACATGAGAGAGTCTCAGGCACAGGCAGTGGCTCTGGTAGTACTGCTGCTCCCCTCTCTTTACTGCTTGTAGCAGCCTCATCCCTTGTAGCGGGAGGAAAGAGGCTGCGTCTGAGTTTGGTGGAGGTAGGAACTGCAGCTGTCCTGCTTGCAAGCCCCCTTGCCCCCCTGCGTGCAGGCTGGCCAGTGTGGCCACCTGCCTTTCCACCCTGCTTCATAATGTGTTCCTTCGTATGTAAACTGGAACCTCTAAGTGTGCTGTGTGCCACGGGTTAGATTTCTGGATGTTATGTAAATGTGTTTTGTAGATAATATATTGAGAAGTGTTGGTGTGATGGAAAGAATGAATGATGTATAAAAAAATATAAATATAAACTAAATTCCTATATATAGAATAGATTCTAGGCTACTACTAACCAACCTATCCAATATAAGCATAAACTAATATGAAAAGTAGTTATAAAATAAAAGCACCAAGTTCTCAGAAATCCCTGTTGCTAGCGTTGCAAGCAGGGAATCTGTTGAAGATCAGGGCTTCCAGCCG
>NW_017728909.1:45965086-46015422 GCF_001723895.1 Crocodylus porosus
AAAACTGCTGCCTTTTATGCATTTTCTCTGGCCCTCCCCCAGAGCACTGGGATTGGAAGAGACCTCAAAGAATGCTGACAGGTCACTGGCCAGCCACACATGTCAGTCATGAAAGCACTCCTTCCCCCTCTCCCCCTCCCTCCCCTTACTTTCCTTTTTTTTCCCCGCCCACAGGGAATGTAGTGCTGTTAATATTTGACTTCTAGTATTTGATTCAACAGCTATTCGACCCGCTGCTATTTGACTCAACTTTCAGTTTTCAGGATCGAATATGTCGAATCAAATATTAAATCGAAGCTTTGCACAGCCCTAGAATCCAGTAAGACTACTTTTGCAGATAGTATCCAGTTAATCACAATAATAGGAGGGAAATAATCAGTAGCCAATATGATGATCAGTAGCCTATATCACACTTCTTAATTTTTTTTCTGTAACTGTCATTTTTCAGAATATTCTTTCTCCTTTTCATATCTGCCTCTTGCTTTATATTCTTCTTCTTAAATTCTTCAAGTATGTCCATGCTGTATCCCATTCCTGGGAGCTCAGAAACTTTTTAAAGCTGTTTGGGACACTGTGTATACCCTTTGCAAGGGCACTCAAGCTGAAGTAACCCAACCATGGCTCACTTCATTCTTGTTGTGGTGCCAGGATGGAGCATGCTGATTATCTAGCTTACTGCTTTTTCTTGCTCATCAAACATACTATGAGTTTGGGTCTTGTATAAAACTCCGCTTTCTTGTTTTCAACTTCGATTTGGATGTTCAAAAAAGGAAGAGAAGAATTGGACGGGACACCCCAGATGGTCCCTCGTGCACTGGGGATGCAGCCCAGCAAAGTAAATTCACTGGGTAATGGGTACACCACAAAAATGTCTAAGAAGAGATACGTTTGTGACCCTAGCCATTCATCATCTCGTGTAGTAGATCTGTGGCTAAAATCTGCAAGTAAAAGTCTAATAGTCTGAGAAGACATAGAACTGCATATGAACACCTTAAAGCTCAGATCCTCCAGGTACATGTGTGGCTTTTCTTTCCCTCCTACAGTGCACTAGTACTGTAGATATCAGCAAATTTTGTATTGGCTTTGCATTACATAAACAAGTAAGGAGACACCTCTTCCTCTGATTCTGCAGAGAAACATTTAAGTTTTGGGGGAAAAACATTATCAGTATGGCATAGGAGAACTCTGTCAGGAGTTATCAGCGTTGGTGGATTTCCTTTGTAGGCAGTCTGTCACCAGCCACACCTGGTCACTTAAGAAATTTATCACCAAGTCAGTATTCCAGCAGCTTGGAATTCCCCTGAGACCTGTTTCTCACTAGGAACAATGCCAAGTACCCAAGATTCAGTTCCAGAGAAGGTGGCATGGGATTATTACTACAAATCTACTTTCTTCAGTGGAATTAAGATTTCCTTTATGCCTTTCCACTAATTTTGATAATTCAGGGCAATTAGGAAATCCAGACAAAATCAGACCATGTATCCTGTCCTAAGCTCCATACTGACTGAAGTACTTCTACCCCACAGACCTGTAATTGATGTCATCGTGACCCAGTCCCAGACTGTCTAGATTAGCAGTTGTAAAACTAGGGTCAAGTACTTCATCCAGACCCACATTTGCTGCCTCTGATGAATTGGAAGTTTGCTGATAGAACACTGGCAAGAAACTGCTATCTTACATCAGACAGTATCCAAATGTCTCAGAGACATATTGCAAAGTTATCCCCAAGTAGACACCATCTTCCAGCTGGGTCTTTCACTTCATCCATCTAAAATGTATGACATTCCCACTGAGCCTCTTCCAGAACTGCTTCATTTACAATATTTTATCTCCAAATAGTATTTCTGATTTCTGTCACCCCTGCTGGAAAAAGTTAACAAGCTTCTGTATCTTATTCTTTAAGGATGTAATCAAGGGTGAAGGGTGGAGCCGTGTTGGTCTAAGGACACAAGTAGACGAGGTTTCTTGCGTAAATCTAATATCTTTTATTAGATAAACTCAAATAGTTGGAAAAATTCTTCTTTGCAAGCTTTTGGGTACAAATACCCTTCATTAGGCAGAGGAAGCACCTGCAGAAGGAAGAGCACAGACCAACTGCAGACACTTTCTCTGCCTGATGAAGGGTATTTGTACCCAGAAGCTTACAAAGAAGAATTTTTCCAGCTATTTGAGTTTATCTAATAAAAGATATCGAATTGATCCAAATAACCTTGTCTGCTTAAAGATGTAATGACACTGAGACATCATGCAAAATTAATTCCCTGGGTGGCTTTGGAGTTCTTCTTGAACCAAATAGGTACCTCGCCTGTGTTCTTCTGAAGCTGTCTTCTGTAGAGGGGAGGAGAAGCTCCACTCTGGAGTTCTTTAACAGGACGACATCATTCAGAATGCCTTCTCCTGCTCCCCTCACCCCAGTATATGTATGGCTAAAGGTAGCTACTACAAGAGCCGTACTGTTTCACTGCTAGTACCATCAAAATAGACAACACATTGCGCCTCAGTATTACCAGCTGATTGCTTCTCTTTTACTAACTTTTGTTACATCCAACAAAACTCAAGAAATAGCCTTTACCTGCTTCGAAAACATCCCAGTATCTAATCTACAGAGTGGCTACATGGAGCAATACTCTCACATTTGTCAATCATTATGTACTGCAGTTAGCTGCTTGATCTGATGCCAAGTTCAAGAGAGCAGTACTCTAATCTCTACCCAGGTGATGCAGCTGTTGTTCTTTAGTCCCACCATTCTAAGGTTTACTACTTGCCAGTCACCTATTGTAGGATCTTTAATGACACATATTTGTTGCTTGGCCTGAAGTAACTGAGATGATACTGAATCTTTTGAGATGGTGTAGGCAGCACAGCCTAATATCTATTCCTCATTGTTTAAGCATGTCTACACGACATCCTGGCGAGTGTTGCTCTTAAGCCTGCCCCACCCATGTGGTCCTACACAAACAGATAGCAATGCTGTTTTGTCAGTGACTTGTTTAAATTATAACTCTGATGTCCAACAAGGATGAGGACAGGTTCATTGTTAATTGATCATAGTTCCTTAAAGGAAAAAAAAATTACAAAGGTATACACTGATATGAAAGCAAGTAATCAAAGTGATGACATTTAGCAGTTGCTTATGAAGGTCATAGATGTTAGAGGTTGGAAAAGACCTATTGCACTGAATCCCCACTTTGAAAATACAAAATAAATTCACTACACTTGATCTACACCAAAAGCCAAAGAAAATATCATGTAGCTTTCTAATGGAGGTTTGAATTCTTTTCTTCTGTCAGGTGTTTATGATCCTAGAGGCAAATGAGATTGTAAAAATGGTTTCACGTACAGTTATAAGCATCTATAAATCTGTAAAACATCTTTCCTCTCTGCCATGCTACTAGTTCCTCCTAGTAGTGCTCATATATTATTATTATCCGCTACATAGTCTGTTTTTCCCTTTGTCTGTAGCTTTTTTATTATATCATTCCAAAGCCATTACAACAGTTAGTCCCGAAAAGTCTTTGTTGTAGTCCAGGGCTGTCCAACTTCTAAGCAGGTGGGGGCCACATATCCTGCAGCCTGCACCAGTGGGGGTCACAGACCCCTGGACTGTGCAAAACATTGATTCTCCCCTTTTCTCCCTTCCTTTCCAGTGCATCGTGTGTCTCTGTGGGCACCACCCCATCACAGCTGCACCCCATGGCTCTGGCCTCACCCTGAGTTTTCTGAGCTGTGCTGCTCAATATCACACCATGCCATGCTGCACCAACCCCTGGTGCAACACACACGAGCTGTATGAGGGAGAGGAAGCCTGAAAACTTCAGCTGCTGTTGCACCCAGAACAGTGGGAGGAGGGGTGGCTGGGTGGGAGGCTAGGTCCTGCAGCTTGACCCCTTGTGGGCTACATGTGGTCTGTCAGTGGCAACTTGGACAGCAC
This sequence comes from Crocodylus porosus, assembly GCF_001723895.1. Taxonomy (NCBI): domain Eukaryota; kingdom Metazoa; phylum Chordata; order Crocodylia; family Crocodylidae; genus Crocodylus; species Crocodylus porosus. The sequence goes on from NW_017728909.1 coordinate 45,969,018, forward strand.
TGATTTAAAATAACCCTTTAAGGGTAAGTGCAAGTGAAGCAATCATAGCCATGTCAAAGGACACTGATATAAGCTGTTACGATGCACCTATTATAGCTGCATGGAGTGATACAAGTTAATAAATCACTCTGGTTTTAACCCTGCTTTATTCAGGGGTAGGGCAATTTAACTGACCTAGGATGATAGGAAGGTAGGGCTGGAAGGGACATCATGAGTTCATCTTGTCCAACCCCCTGTTCAAAGCTGGATTATCCCTGATTGAAGCATCCCATCCAGGTGTCTATCTTACCTGTTCTTGAAAACTTCCAGGGATGGAAATTCCATAATTTCTTTAGGTAGCCTGTTCCAATGTTTGACCAGCCTTAGAGTGAGAAAGCTCTTCCTAACCTGCAGCCTAAATTTTCTGTGCTGCATCTTGCCGCCATTGCTCCTAGGTCCTGTCGCCCTGTGGCCACAGAGAAAAAGTTATCTCTATTCTCTGTATAATTACTCTTCGTGTATTTGAAGGCTTATCAAATCCTCCATCAGACTTCTCTTCTCCAGACTAAATAACTAGTTCTTTCAGGCTTTCCTCATAAGTCTTGCTTGACAGACCCCTAACCATTTTTGTTGTCTGATGGGTTCTTTTCAATCTGTCCATGTCCTTCTTCAAAACTGGGCACAGTGCTCCAGATGAAGCCTCCCCAATGCTGAATACAGCAAAATAATCACTTCTCTTGATTTGAAACTGACACTTCTGCTAACACAATGCAGCAGGCTTTTGGCTTTTTTTTTGCAAAAAGAGCACACTGTTGACTCATTCAGCTTACTGTCCACTATAACCCACAGGTCTTTCTCTGCAATATGGTAGCCTAGCCAGTCATCCCCCAGTCTGTATTCATGTATACAATTAATCCATCCCAGGTATAAGATTTTTCATTTGTCCTTGTTGAATCTCATCTGATCAACTGCAGACCATTTTTCCAGTCTATCCAGGTCATTCTGGATCCTAACCATACCCTCCAGAGTGTTTGCAACTCCACCCAACATGGTGACATCTGCAGATTTGCTAAGTGTGTGCTTATTCCCATTATCTAAATCATTAATGTTGAAGATATTGAACAATACTGGACCTAGGACAGACCTCTGGGAACCACACTTAGTAGACATTGAGCCATTGAAGACTACTAACTGAATATGATGATCTAGCCAGTTACGAATACACCTTACAGAACTTTCATCTAGTTTGTACTTCCTTAACTTGTTAATAAGAATGTTGTGGGAGACAATGTCAAAAGCCTTGCTAAAGGCAAGGTATGCCATGTCCACTGCTCTCCCTTTATCCACAGAGCCTGTCTTTTTATCATAGAAGGAAATCAGATTGATCAGGCGTTACTTGCTCCAGTGTCTTTAGTTCAAAATAAAGCTCCTGCTCTCTGATCAAGACTATTTGACCTACAGCCAGTTTTTCAGAACACATTTTCCCCTCTTAGCAGTTTTTAGATTCTTGTCACCTAATTTTATTCCAGTTTTAATTCTCGTCCTGTTTTAATCTCCCCCCCACTCCTCATTTTTCTAAGGAAAACAGATGTTTGGCCTTCGCTCCATTGCTTGTGCACAGTGAATGAGGCTTCATTTTTGCCTTCACATTGACCATACTGTTCTGTCTACTCTTGGTATGGCTTCCTCTAAACTCCTGTCCTTAATACAGTGGGATGATGCCTGCCACTAATGGTCATGCCAAGTCTTCTACAGCTAGACAGGAGTTTCACATCCCTGGATGTTGACTATACTCTGATCATTTTCAGAAGTCCCCTTCCAGTGAGCCTAGGCCTAGAGATAGATTGAGGGAAGATCCCCAACTTGGGATTCCTCAAGGAAGGCCTTGTCTTCTTTTCACCTGAGACTTTGGGGCCAGGAAGTATTCTTGGTGCAGAACTCCAGGCACCAATAACTGGTTTGGGAAATCCCACTTCAGTACCACCGAGACATAAAAACCAGTGCCTCAGGCACTTTTTGATATTTCTACCAGCATCAAACCGGCACTACATTTGCAGTCTAGCAGCATCTTCCCCACAGTACCAAGAATTGCAACATCAGCACCCATGTTTCCCCTGAAACACAGTGAAATTTATTTCATTTACATGTAAAATGAAGGTGAATCAATAAACTTTGGAGCAGTTTCAGCCAGAGTCAACTGCTCCCAGGCTCAGCGTCTATACATATGCCTAGGACAGCTGCACTTTGAACTGGGGCAGAGCAGCCCCAGGCTGACAGGGGGGCTGGGGGAATCAGCCCCAGGCTCTAGGTGGCAGTGTCAGGCAGCAGAGGGGCTGGCCGGAGCGTGAGGGTCAGGCAGGAGTCTGGCTTCCAGCTGGCTAGAGTGACTGGGCACAATTTTTGCCTGCTGGTCCCTGTGTACACACATGTTTGACTGCATATAATGACTCCACCGTAAGACAGTAGTGTCAGGTAGCACTTATGGCAGAGTTAATTAGTTTACTGCACCCTAATTCCAGTGCATGTGTAGACTATGATGCTTTACTACAGAGGTAATTTGTCTGCTCCACTGTAAAGCGCATGCATAGATGCACACGGTATGACTGAACACCTTTCTTATACTTCATTCTGCCTGACTGTTTTCAAAGGCATGAGCATTTTTCAACTGATGCTACTTCTCTTCATGGCTTCAAGTATCCTAGAGGTTCAGTTGAAACCAGAATCTCCACTGTTCTCCTCAGCCTCCCTAGCACCAATCCTTAATCAGAAGTCCTCTTCCAGTGGCCTTCCATCGCTGCCAACATCAGATCTGATTGAGGAACTATCTCAGATGCTGAATCCATCAGCTGTGGCATTTAAACTCTTCTCATCAGACTTTCTTGATTCTAAGGAGAACTCCATTTTAGACTATTCCTATCCCATAGGAGTTCCTTTGCCAAGAAGCATGGGGTGTAGGGAGCCCCAAATAGATGGCTTCTTGTGCTCCAAGGCTGTGTCCTACCATTCTAACGTGTTCCTTCTGTCTGTGGCCTCTTCATCCAGGGAAAAGTAAGGACACATCCCACTGTCTTGCATCAAAAGCCTTAGCCTTACAGACTTCTCCTACGCAACCTTCCAGCTTCCTGTATCCAGAGAAGGATGACTTCTCTGATCCAACTGTTAGGGTGAAATAATTTGCTGATCCCAGTCTTCTGCACTTTTCAGTGAATAAGAAGGCACTTTCTTCACCTTGAGCAATTTAGATGGCCCACTTTGGGGCCTTCCAGAACCTCCTGAGTTAGGTGGCTGAGGACTGCACATTCTGATGGATGATATTGGAGAACTTAAATATAGGCTTGTGGACCTTTTACAGCAGTGCCATCTGGTAAAGTAGCCATCCCAGTCATTAAAGCTATAATGGACACAACAAAGAGCACATGCTAGATGCCAGCCATTTTGCTTTTACTGCATAGAAAGTAGACAAAAGCTATCAGATCTTTTCCAGGAGTGTGGAATTTTTCCTTATGCATCTCACACCTTGATCTTTAATTGTAGCAGCTGACAAAAATAACCAGTTCTAGAGTCCCTGAAAGGATAAAATGCTTCAGGGATTGGAGTAATTGGAATGAAAATCACTATCCTTCATTTTGAGGAAGCAAATTAATAAGTGTTTTGGTCTAGTACAATTTTGTTTGCAGCCTTCATGGATAAGCCTCTGCCCAACTCTCACAAGGGATTTGTTGCACTGGTCAGAGATCCATCTAGTGGCTAAAATCTCAATACTGGTGATGTTTGGATGTAGCAGACATGTGTCATGCTCTGTAGCTTTGGCTATCATGATGAAGCAGTTGTTCTAGTTCCAGAGCTCAGGCTTTCCTGGGGAAGTACAGAACTCTGTTGAAAAATTTCCACTGGAATTGTCAGAGCATTTCAACTCCAAAACCAGCATGGCTATGCATACCCTGAAAGGATGCATTTCTACTTTCTCATTGTTTATAGATCTGCTTGTGCTGTAGGGAAAACACAAGCAATACTTCTCCTGATCAGTGACTCTTTTTTACACAGCCTGCCTATGCCCCACCTTTCATGTATTGGCCTCATGAGCCCCTGAAGAAATGCCACCTCTTCTACAGAAGCAAACCACCATTTGCACCTGCAACTTTGTCTCAGTTCTCTTCACACAGTAGACAGAACCTTTGGAGGGACAGTCAGGAGATGCTGTCTACCACTAAGGGAGGGTTTCCTGTTCCTTTCCCTGATCCTGTGAGACAGCTTGATTCATTCCAGGCATGGCCTAGATTACTACACCAGTGCTCTCAGACAACATCAAAGCTAGCTGCACCATCTAGTTCAGCACTGTGCCTATCCTGATTTCCCCCTTCTCTGTATCTTTTCAAGGAGCTTTTTTGCAATTTTTGCTATGACAAGAGGTCTCCTCCCTTATAGTTAAGAAACCTGAAAAGAGGTTTTGCAACAGTATCAAGGAAATGTATTCTATTACAGTTAATTTATGATGACTTAATTGAAAAGAAAGAAAATGGCGTCCCATTACAGTCTTTAGGTTAGCATCTCACAACTTTCAGAATATATATTTCAGATAATCAACCCACCTTTGTGCAGAAAATATCTGCAGTTCATCATGTACCAGGACCATAGCCAATACAAGCTCTTACCAGACAGCTGAGAGTCTTCACCAAGGTCTTCATAATGGTGGCAGCACACCTCAGCAGGAGCAACATCACAGTATATCCATGCCTAGATAACTGGCTGGTGAAAGGTAGTTCTTACTAGCAAGTAGCAGGACATCCATCAATGACATCATGCATTTGTTTTCACTGAGACTTGAAATAAATGCACAGGCTTGAATATGGTCCCAATACAGAGACTTGGATAGAAGCCTCATAAGGAGATAAGCACCTTGGGTGATACCATCTTGAGAACCTGGTCCACTTAGCCAGATAGGTTTGTCTACTGGAGTCTTCCTTGCTATGAATTAGTATACTTCTACCAGGATACAAGCCTTTTCTATCTCTGAGGACTATCTAGCATCGAGATCATGAGGTGAAGGATGTGCTGGACCTGGTGAAATGTTCTTCTCACTCCACACCATCACCCACTGACTCCATCATGGGAGAACAGCTCTTGGAGTAATGGCAGAGTTCTGGGACTCTATGAAAACACATGAAAAGTCCAGAAACTAGAAAGACTTTGGTCAGACTGGGGCCAGTAGGATCACCATTCAGCATCCTGGCTGACCTGGCACAGCATTTGCAAAACCAGCTGGAGGTAAGAAGGCATTTGACAGTTCTTCAAGTCATGGGGTGATGGAGACATTGGACAACGAGCTCAAGCTGAAACCTTTCTTGGAACAGAAAACCTGGCTTTTTGTTTTTGCAGGAGGCGAAAGGGTCAGTTTTTAGATTATCACAGTCCTGTAGGATAGAGTTCTTGACTTCCCACTTCTAGTTCATGAGAGTATGCCTACTAAGACTCTGACTCAGTATTCTGAAGGCCTGGGAAATGCACTGTCAATAGATGTATTTGGTAGCAGATGCACCAGTTCCAGGGGTTGACCACTTCCTTGCACATGGGTGAAGATCTCATGCTACCTTCTCTGTTAACATATAGTGCATTGTAATTGCATTCTTCATTATGATCTGCACATATAGCCTTGAGATATGATGAAGGAACACCTGGCAGTCTGTATGCACTGTCCTGAGCCCCAAGGGAGATCAGAAGCCATGCAGTTGGAGATCATTCACCCTAACACGCAGGACTTCTGTCACAATCATCAGTGATGGGTGGGATGGAAGCAAAGGGACCCACCAGGCAAGGGAGAACCAAGCCAGGAGAGGATTTATATGGGCCACTCTAGGCACACTACCAGCCAGAGGTTACCTCTCCCAGATTCCTGGTTGTGGCAGATGCCATCACACAAAAGGAGACAAGTCTGACAAGCACAATTTGCCTGCTCATCTTGGGCTATATGGTGTCTCCCATATAAATGACACTGCATGCCAGAGCATACTTCAGATGGAAGCTGTCCATCTATTCTCAGAAAAGCACAGCAATTTCCCAGAGACTGTCCAAATAGGCTTCTTTCTTCATCAAGGTTTGTAATAAGATTGCCAAGATGGATCCACCAATGAACTACAGTTCATTCCTACACAGCCCAAGTGTTATTGATGGCCTCTTTTCTGAATATCTTTATTCAATATATATACAAAAGGCAGTCACTTAGAGCCCTACTAAGCATTGTGAGGCCTGTGTTTGAATAAGGAGTCCTCCAGTCACTTTTTGCCTAGGACTCTGAAATTTACCTCCCGATGATCTTGGCACAGCATTAGAGTTCCCTACAATAGTGTGCATATGAACAAGCCCATGAAGAAAAAGATAACTTATATTGCATTAAGTGGAGTTCTTTGAGAGATACCATCCACATGCATCCTACATAAACTGCTCTTCTTCTTCCCTTCTTCCCCTTGGGATTCTGCAGTTAGGAGGAAATTAATAAGCAGGAACTACATAATGCTGATGGGTATGGACCCACCCACAAATCAGAGTAGGGTGGCTGCAGAGACAAAAAAGATCTGAGCTAAAGGACAAGCATACACAGAATATGTATGCAGACAGTATATTGAAGAACTCTAGTTACTATAAGTAACTTACCTATTTTATAGGAGATCTGGAATTTCAGCCTCCAGGTATGTTTTCATTTTAGTCAGCAAGTATTCAGTTCCAGTTTGCTTTACTTATAGATCTGGCCTTCTTGTGTTTTTTGGTAGCTTATTTGACAGTTTTACTCTTCCATGGATGCTATTGTTAAACGGTGCTTCCTGGCAGCATTAGCAGTTATGACCACTTTACATTATCAGCTTAAATGTTTCCTGAATTTTTACCACCCTATTGGAAAACATAGTTGAGCTCTGTGCAAGGTCCCATAGGGAATTTAGTGATAGAATGCCATCGTGACTATAATAAAACTGTCCTGTAGTTGAATAAAGTAATTTGCCACTGGAAGGATGTGTCTGTTTTAATCAGGTCCTTACTCTGTCATATATTTAAGCTCAAATATGTTCCAATGGATGTCTGAAAGAAAATGAATATCAAACGAAAACCATATTGCCATATTAAGATAGAGGATGTGGAATTTCATTAGAGAAAACTACAAATGTAAAAATAGTTGTGAAGTTATTTTATATCATCAAAAACAAAACTAGATCCTCCAAGGAAATGTGGTTTGTTTTTTTTAGTTCATGCATCTATTGAAAATCACAGAAAAAACAGTAAAATGCCTTATTAAAATACTAGTTTATATTGCATACAGTATACAGTAAAATTTTGCATTAAAATAATTATGTTCACATTGTCTATATATGTTAAATGCCTAAAAAATTATTTAAAATAATATTGATGCAGTCCTGTTGAAAGTTACTCTTCAAAATACAGTGGGAATTCTAGCAACATCTAAATATTTTGTAGCTGCAACACTTAATCGAATTGATGCTAAGTTTAATGTTTTAGAAAACAACTACTTCAGGGTTATTTCATGTAAACATTTCAGTTGTAACACAATAGTTCAAGACTTTTTTGGCAAGGCAATGAAGGGTTTGCACAAAAGTACAAGGTATAATAAACATAGTAGAAATTACACTTACATCATTAAGTACAATAGCTGGAATCTACATTCTGTGAACTTAACTATCTGTAAGTTTACTTCATCTTAAAACGGGAACTTAAAAGTTAAATATATCTGTTACTTATGCTGCATTCATTTTAAATATGAAGTAATCACAACAGTCTTTAAGGACCCTGTAAATCCTTTTTCTGAATAAAACTTTCACATGCACTGAAAGCATAAGAATAACATATTGTACATATATTTTTTCATAATGAGGAAAGGACGTTGAGACCCCACTCACATTGACATATTTAAATAATTATATGCATGTGACTAGTCTTGTTAAATTCAATGGAACTACTCATGCACATAAAATTACTTACGTGGATATGTGTTTGTAAGGTCAGGACCTGCAGGAAGAAATGTGCATATGATTAATGTAATTAGTAATACTTATTAAACATGAATGAGCTGGCTTCCTTAAGCGTGTCCTTAGCAGATTTTGCTCATCTGTCATGCTGCCGTGACTGTAAAGAAAATCTGACCATCATTTATTTCTCTTTCCTTCCCTCCAAAAATGAGTCACAACCTTTCTTTTGTGATAGTGTAAACATTTTTAAGTGATAAGATTCTACCTAAATGAGTCTTGAAATGCTATGATAGAGGGTTTGGTTTTCTTTTTTTAACTTGCATTCCAGTATCAAAGGGAAGATTATTCTTTTAAAAGAAAAAAAGCTATTTACCTTTTGGAGGGAGGGAGTCTGCTATAGTGAAAGAGGTGGTTTTTAAGTTAAAGTGTAGTTCATGAGTTATGCTGACGATGTTTGCGTTAAACTGCTGGTTGATTTGAAATGTAACATCAATCTTAAGAAATTGTCCTCTAACTCATCTGTAAAGTTTGCTCGCTGCAGTATAAACTGAACACATGAGAATGGGATACACAAAGAAAAGCCAGGGGGCAAAATGGCAACCCAGAATGAGTTAATATACACAGTTCAAATTATACATAAACTCACAGATAAAACCTCTTTTGCCTAGGGTTAGAGAACATCTATTTCTAAATCTTCCCTGAATTCCTGTCTTAAAAAGGCAGAATGCCTAACAGTATTCACAGAGAAAGATAGATACTTTTTGGTCCATGTCTTTGATATGAACTATTAGTGCCTATTTTTTATAATGCCCACAGAATGTAAGAATAAACATATTACCATATACAGTAATACAGTTTTTATTCATTAATACATGTCTGCAATGTCTTCTTTTCTTTATGTGTAGTGCTTATAAGTGTAGGGATTGTGCGTAATGCCTGCTTGATCAGTCCTTGTGGCTGAAACTCTCTAATTCTCCAAGGAACAGTTACTGCAAGGCAAGGACTGTTTATTTACAGTGGCCTGCCAATATAACTCCATGAAATGTCGGAGCCGGAAATCCCCAGGCCTTTTCTGTTTTAAATCTCGTCGCTGGCAAAATTGTGATCATGACGACAATGTTTGTTAGGGAAGTTCAAAGTAACTTGCTTGGGAGTGTTGATTGTTGGTAGCTTAAATTATTTAGGGCTTTCTTTGGTCTTGAATTATTCCTGAACTATAAATATTGAAATTAACCAAGCTAAGCTGTGGTTCCAGACCACTCCATTCATTCTCTGAAATCATGGGCTCCTACACACATGCAGGGAGCCTGCTCTGACACACTGGAAATCCAGCATGTTGGAACAGATTTGATTAATCGAGTCTGTTGGAGCATGGAAATTGACGTGCTCCGGCAGCCTTGCACATCCCGTGTATCAGCGTTATGTGGATCTCTGCACTGACAAAATGGTAGCAGGGCACTTTGAAATAAAACACATTTGATGAGCTGTAGTTTAAAGTGCCCCACCACCATTTTTTCAGTGTGGGGACAGGTGGCAACACTGATAAATATGACACACAGGTGCTTTTAATTAGTGCGGCTCACTAATTAAAGTGCCCGGCGCCATGTCTGGGAAGACATGTAAAAAAACCCAGTATGTTGAATTAATCTTTTTCTTAGGATATAATAATTTATAATGAAAAAGCTATAAAATCATTTTACAATACGTATATAAACCATAAGGATTTTTTATTATGTAGTTAAAATCACTGCAGCTACTTTGTGGGTTTCAGTATCTGTCTAAATATACTCAAGTATACTATGGGGGGCTGTTTTTCTACAATGAAATGTTTATTTTAAGAAATCTATCTTTTAGTTATTTGAGTGTTTGATATTTGAACTGTTTGGGTGCATCTACGCGTCACCGTGCTTTAGTACTTCCTTTTGGAAGTACTAATTTGGAAGTACTAAACCACAGTGCTGTAACAGCCCGTACTGTACCATGTGTGTGGCACATGGTTAGTTTTCACTGTTACTTCATCGTAGCAGCAAGCTAAAATGGGGGAGCGCGCTGCTACGGCAAAATAGCTGCCAATCATATGTAGACTCATATGATTGCTATGCTGCTGTAGCATGTCATACGGCAACATAGCATGCCACTACAGCAAGGTAAGGTGATGTATAGATGCGCTCTTTGAGTAACTAAGCCAGCTTGCATAACTACTGTAGGAGAATCTAAATTAAGAGATCCTTTTAGTGGAGAAAGTTTATTAAGAAGTCCTTTTGATGGTGTATATTTTGAACATTTAAAAAAAACCACTTTAACAGTGAAGATCCAAAAAAAATTGAGGATGATGCTGTAATGATACCGTACAGTATTATGATGCTTGTTAATCTATGTTTCTAGTTCGACAATCAGCAAGCATTGGGAGGCAGAACTGGCCACTCTCAAGGGTAACAATGCCAAGCTCACAGCAGCTCTGCTGGAGTCCACTGCCAATGTAAAACAATGGAAACAACAGCTTGCTGCATATCAGGAGGAAGCAGAACGTCTTCATAAGCGGGTGAGTCCATGCAAACCTCTAATGGTCCTTGAAATCCACCAGATTGAGGTGTTAATGGATATATTTGATCATTTTGAAGTAAATCAAACATAGAGTTTATGCATTCTCTAAAGGATTGTTGGGCCATATTGCATCTGCCAAACTACGCAAGCTTTAAAGCGATCTCAGAAATTTCCCTTAGGGATTTATTTAAAACTATGAGATGGGGCTAAGTGTTCTGCAACATGGAAGTCTTTAATAAGAAATGTCACTTTCACACTGATGAAGGGATGTGTAGCACTTGAAGGATACAATCCGGATTCATATAATTTCCATGGGGCTGACATGTGCAGCTCTCTGGTTTAACTCGTGGCACTTCACAGTAATTGCCAGTTAGACTAACCCTCCTGACCCAACAGACATTCACTGTTGCTTTGGGAGGGTGGAGGATCAAGCTCCAATTTGGAGCCAATCCAGCCAAGGAGCTGCAGGCACAGCTTCTCTCCCCCAGTCCTCCCCCCTCCCTCCCAGCTCCAGTGCTGTCTGCACAATAGGACAGGGGGAGAGGGCAGGGAAGGGAGGTTGGGCTGGACTTTTGTCCAGCTTGCACTGGAGTGCGGGTGGGGGATGTCCCAGCCGCCTGTGGAGAGTTTAGACTGAGAGTATGGTCGGGGGTAGAAAGGTAAGAAAGATGTATTGACTTAACAAAAACACAACTACGCATAGTAACAAGGCAAACGATGACAGACAAAAGCAATTTGTGTCAGGAACTTATCAGCAGTCCCTCTGATGCCTGATACACAGCAAGTCCTCTCCACAAAGTTCAGCGAGGTCAGGTGTCCCCGAGCAACGCTGTCCAAGGGGTACTGGGAAGGACCCTGGAATGCAGTTCTTGGGCTCCTCGAGGTCCACGGGCACTCTGATCCAGGCAAGAGCTAACTAATCCTTTTCATAGAGCTGCATCTTCCTTCTGAATGGTTTCCAAATATTCCAGCTAATTTATAGCTTCTGAAGGACACTGATAATGTACGACCACTTAGATTCCTTTTTCTTCAACTGTCCTTAGACTGACCAATAGCAGTACAAGCCTTGCATTTTTTTGATAAGGTAATTTTAACTGCGCCACAGGGCTTTATTACTTCTAGGTTTTGCTAAATTTACTAGGCCTTACTTTATACAAGGCCTCACTGCATCTTAAATTTTAATTAGGCTTTTAGCAACAACATATAGCTTAATATCTAAACAAATACAGAAAAACACTTGGTCTAATCTTCATAGAGCCTTCAGCAAGCACCTTTATCTCACAGACATACTTTTCAGCTGCCACAGGGGACTTCCCCGAGGTGAGGGACTCCAATCCATCCAACCCCCTCTAGCTCAGGCTGGGCAAAGCTCAGCCTGAGCTCCCTCCCCTCCCTTCTCCCCCCTTCCTATTGTGCAGCTAGCACTGGGGGTAGAGCTGGGCTGCATCAGCCCAGCTGCCCAATCAAACACAAGTTATTGAAGACACTCCACTTTGGAACACCTTCATTTGAACCCTCATATAATGAGAGTTAAGTTGTCACACAATTGGGGACTTTTAAATCATTCTGCAACTATGCACTTCTATTAGAGCATGGCTATAGTGTGTGCTTGAGGGGCCAGTCATGTGACAAATTTAACTTCTGTCTGTGCCCTATATGTCCTTTTATAAGTGTCTGTTGCTCCGTACAGATGAGAGTTCAGTTGCCTCTTTGACACGTAGCTGAGGAGATAGAAACATATGCTGGGAAGTAGAGAAAACAGAGTTTGGTGGATGGAAATATGGTTCTCCCCCTGCTCTAATATGTCTTCCATAAAGCTTTCATCTGAGGTTCTAAGGTACTTGTAGCCAAGGCAAATTTATAATAGTGAGTTTCTAATATAGTTGCACGGCCAGTGAATCTAAGTTAGGGGCTGCTAAAACTATATTATACTTTGTATTTTTAAAGTAGAAGCTCACTTATTTCAAAGAGTGACTCGTGTAAGTACAGTTAAGCAACTGTATAGAGTTTACAGAATTGGTACCCCAAGTCCTCCAGGCTGGGAGCTGTAACAGACTCATATCCTCTCCAGACCAGGCATTGAGATGGACTTATAATGCGCACTGAATAATAGGCTTCATCTTACAACTTATCTTGTTTCTTCATACATTTACTGGTAATCTTTGCCTATTGCTTTTTATTGCCAAAATTATTTGTATTGCTTATAATTATCACTTATCTCTACAGCTCTATGTAATACTTTTTTATTTTTCATTAGAATCATAGAATCATAGAACAGGCAAGGGCCTGGACGATCATCAAGTCTAGTACCTTGCCACGCGCAGGAAGTATTGGGCTCAGATGAGCTTGGCAAGGTTTATCCTTATATCCAACCTCAATTTATCTTCTATTAATTTATGCCCATTGGTCCTCGTCCTCCCTTTAGGTGCCCTCCTGAATAGTTGTTCTCCTAGTTCTTGATGCTTCCCTCTGAGGAGCCCAGTTCCCCAGTCTCTCCTCATAGGGCCTACCCTCCTTGCCCTTAATCAAACTGGTGGCCCTTCTTGGTACCCTTTCAAGCTTATCTATGTCCTTCTTGAAGTGCAGTGCCCAGAACTGGGCACAGTACTCCAGCTAAGACCTTAGAAATGCTGAATAGAGAGAGAGGATTACCTCCCTGGATCTATTGGCCACACAGTGGCTGATGCAGGCCAGAGTTGTATTGGTCCTTTTGGCAGCCTCGTCACACTGTTGGGTCATATTTATCTTCCAGTCGATCGTTGCTCCCGGGTCTCATTCAGATGTTCTGCCAGCCAGTAGGTCACCACCCATTGTATAGCTGCAGTGAGGGTTCTTCCTACCCAGGTGAAGGACCTTGCTCTTCTCTCTGTTAAACCTCATCTGATTTCATTCTACCCATAAGTCCAGTCTGTCAAGGCCCTCCTGGATCTTTGCCCTATCCTCTGGTGTGCCTACGTTTCCCCACAGCTGGTGTCATCTGTGAACTTAATCATTGCACTTTCTACCTCTTCATCCAAATCATTAATGAATATATTAAATAGCCCTGGTCCAAGCACCAATCTGTGGGTGGACCCCACTGGAGACGCTCCTCCAAGATGGGGCCATCCCATCAATCACCACTCTCTGGGAGCAGCCTCTGAGGCAATTGCCACTTCACTGTAGACTGATCCAGCCCAATATTCTCCAGTTTGTTAGAGAGAATCCCATGGGAGACAGAGTCAAAGGCTTTACTGAAGTTTAAGTAGATGACATCAACCTTGTGTCCCTCATCCAGATGATTAGTGACCTGGTTGTAGAAGGACACAAGGTTCATGAGGCATGATCTGCCCTCAACAAAGCCATGCTGGTTGCTGTTTAGCACCCCATCCATTACCAGCTTGTAAGTTGATGGCCTCCTTAATCAACTTTTCAAAGTTTTTATGCGGGCCGAGGTCAGATTGACTGGCCTGTAGTTTGCATGTCATCTTTCTTCCCTTTCTTAAAGATGGGCATCACATAGGCCCTCTTCCAGGAATCTGGGACCATTCCTGAGTTCCACAACTCTTCAGATAGCTTGGCCAATGGTGCTGCTATAAGTTCAGCTAGTTCTTCCAGGACTCTTGGGTGTAGGTAGTCTCTCTGGTCCAGTGGACTTGAAAATGTCCAAGCATTGTAAAAGATCCTTCACCCTGATTATTTTCAGTAACTCTTATTAACCCTACTGTGCATTTCTTTCATCCATGATAACCTTTACCTCTTTAGTATGTATTGAAATGAAAGCTCTTCTGCTTTTTTTAAAAAGAAGAATTCAAACTTTGACTTCAAAAATTAATTTTACTTTTGTATCTATTTCACTTACCTTTAAATATTGGCACACTTTTTACAAGAACTATGCACAAATGCCCTCTCAGTTTATTTTTAAGAACTGATTTATTCAGTGGATTTATTTATATTAAATATAAAGTATATCCAGTTACTATCTAGATAACTCAATTAACCTACATCCATTTGCTTTCCCTTTAACCCTATCTTTCTGATTCACCTCTGTTTTCTTTCTCTATAATACAGGTCTAAGTACTGGGAAGAAAGATTAAATCCATGTACACTGAACCTGTAGAGTTCTCAGTAGATAATGGAATGGTTCCTTTTGATGTTTTGAGTATTTTTCTCAGCTGACGTCAAGAATACACTGCAGTACAATACTGTAGGAAAAAATATTTTTTTCAAAAACACATGAAAATATTTAAAAGGATGCATGCAGATCTTTCCCCCTTCAAATCTCCAAAGAAAATTTCTCACAGGTTAAATGATTCCAGTCAAGATCTTAGCCATGAGTTATGAATCTGTTCTCCATTAATCTGCTCAGATGCAGTTTAACAACAACGATTTATCTTAACACTGTTTGAGAAACATTTCTACATACTGGTGATAAGTTTCTTCACTCAGAAAGGGATGAAAATATTTGCAGTTCAGAAAAAGATATACAGCAAAAGCTTTGTTATCTGGTACTCATGGGGAACGGGGGGTGCCGGATAACAAAATATACTGGTTAATTCAGAGGCCTGAACACGTGTCTTTGCCTGCTTGGGCTGCCACCCCTCCTGCTGCACCGCTGCCCCTCTCATGGGCCCCACGGACCCCGAGGGACAGGGAGGCGGGCCCTGCACAGCCTGCTATGCCCTGGGTCATGGGGGCTTGGCAGTACAGGCTGCTTTGCCCCGGGTCATGGGGGCTCGGCAAAACCCGAAGTGCCACAGTGGGCACTTCCAGTTTCATGTTTGCCTTACAAGCCAGTATGCCGGTTAATAGAGCATGCTGGTTTGTAAGGTGGTGGATAACGTGGCTTTTACTGTACTGTATTTTCTTGCATACAACACGCACCTTTACCTCCAAAATTGAGGTTCATGTGTTAAGTGGGGAATCTGAATTTCTTCCTGAGATAGAACACTTTGCTTTAATTCGTGTTCCACAGTGCAACTATTGCATTACTATTCAGGCTGCTGAGAGAGTCAGTTGATTTAATGGTTCATGGGTCTTCACTCCAGAAGTGTTAACAGTTGTCTCTCTTTTTTAATGGTCTTGATGTTCCACCAATCAACCTAACTTTTCTTAGGATAATTCTGCTGTGTGCTAGCTGCTTTTGGTCTGTTTTGGAGCTTTGGAGACTGTTTAGCTCTTTTCAAAAACATAGAGAATGATTTTGTCACCCATGGAGACTAGTCCTGAGGAACATCCAGGGCTTCAGCTTTAGTTAAGCAGGAAAGGGAGGATGAATAAACTGAAGATTAGGTTCTGTCCTTTCTCTGTGCAACCATTTCTTTTTTTCATTCTACCTTTCAAAAATGCAGTGCAATATTATATCTCAGGGCATGGTGTATGTTAGAAAATACAGTATTTTTTTTTTAAAAAGGAGAGCTGCTACAGAAAAATATTAAGGCACCAATAATACCATTAATCTCGGTTAGCTATCTCTAAGAAGGAAAATACTGTATGTATGAATAAATTATGAAAGTGCTAACCCCAGATTCTATCTATGCCTTGCAAAACATGGAAAATACTCATTCAATTTTTGCATGCTACCCCAGAAGTAAATCATTATGTGGAACTATAAACATGTAAGCATGTAACCAAAACTTTAATATTATTGGAATTTAGATTTGATTCTAATATTATATTAGAATTAGAACATTACATTTCGGAAGCATGTAACCGAAATGCTAATATTATAAAAGCCTTTGTCTGTCTGTCTGTCTGTCTGTCTGTCTGTCCATACGCTTTATTCACATTCTGATTGGTTGCCTGGAACAACCAATCAGTGCTCCAAGAGCGTTCCAGACAGGAGACAGTGGTGTGGTGGAACAGCGCCATGATGTCAAGGTTGGAGTGGGGGGGGAAGACGGGGGGCAAGGCCAGCACCGCTGACCTGCTCTTCCACCCCTGGCCCTGCATCCTGCAGGTGGCAGTGGCACAGGGTGCTGGCTGAGGGGGATGGAAGGGATGGCAGGGCAAGCTTCCACCCCTGCTCCTGGGAGACAGCAGCTGCGTGGGGTGGTGGATGATGGCACTCTGTCCCCCCATCCCCGCCCTACCCCCTGTCATTCCTGATGGGCAATCGGCTAGTAATAATAGAAATGTATAATGAAAAAATATACTTCCTAGAAAATTCTTCAACTAGAAGGAAGAAAACTGAGAAAACAAGAAGAGAAGGAATATGATTCAATTCTTGGGCCTCCCTGGAAGAGGAAAAGATTCCTAGTTCCAATTTTTTTTTAATTCTAGCTTTCTAATTTACAGAAAATTCCTAAGAAATAATATGGAGCATGCATACAGTACATATTGGATGAGAGAGACCTCAACCAATCCTATGTGTTTGTAAAATACAAAAGTTGGAAAAGTATCCTAGTCCTAGTCGCTCTGCCACTTAAAAAAAAAAAATCCTAAAATAGGCATAAAAGCTCATTAACATATAGAAATGGACTGATAATTCTATTCCAGAACTAGTATTTTTTACTTCAAAGGAAATATACATCCTTAAATCAAGCCTGAAAAATCCACAGGGAACCTGGAACCCAATATCCAACCTGCCCAAAGTACCCTGAAGTACTATAGTACGTTCTACAGACTCATCAAATCTATCAAGACTTTGAAAGGCTTAAAATTTACCAGTCATTGTCATTATGAGCAAATGAAGTGCTAGGGACCCAGTTCAGCAAAATACTTAAACATACGCTTAATTTTAAGATGTGCTTGAAATACTTGCTGAATGAGAGCCCATAATTTCATTCTCTAACTATATTAGTGGGGAGGTGAGCAGTCAGAGGGACTGCTTGTGTGAATAATGACTTATCAGTGCTACCAGTGAGCATGATTGTGTGCATAACTGCTCACTAGTGCAGGGGTTTTTGACCTTTTTGGATCCCCCAGCAGCCAGATGTGGAGCAATGTACCCCCGGGTGGCCAGACATGGAGCCATGGGGTGGGGGGACGGTTGGTGTGTGGCCGAACACAAAGCAGCAGCACCACGTGCAAGCCTCCCCTGTCTTCTGTGTTTGCTTGGGCAGGCAGTGGCAGCATGGGATGGTGCATAGTGGCACTCCATCCCTGCCCACCCACACATACCCCCTAGGCCCTTCTCAATTACTGCCAGGGGTACACATACCTCCAGCTGACATCCCCTGCACTAGTTCAAATTAAAGGTTCACAGTTTGGTTTTATCATACCAAGAAAGACATTTTTAAAAATGGAAATGGAAATTAAGATGACAAAATAGGATGACAGAAGGAATGGTGAGATGTTAATGAATGTAGCAGTTCATCCACTAGAATATAGAATCTTACACTAATTATAATATGATGCCTATTCATGGATGTTTTCCACCCCCAAGTCTGTCGCTCTCAATTCTGCTTACTCTAGTTACTCTTCTAATGACCTGAAGTGATGTTACGTTTTACTTGAATAGTTAAAAAGCTAGATAAGTATAACTTACAGCCTAGCCTGTAATTAAGAAGCAGCTAAATATTAGCCTCCTAGTACTATGTGGTTAGCATGGCAAGATTATAGTTTTCATTTATATTTCTATATGCAGTTACTATCATTCTAATTTATTTATAGCAAATGTGTACATGGGCCATTCGATATTTTAACATTTCATTTTGTGTCTTCATGTCTCATAAGTGCACACACAATTGTTATAACCATGTGCAGATTTTGAACAATTGTTGTGTATGGACCCTACTAATGTGAACCTATAAGTGGGTACTGTTGTGCTAGGAACTGCACAAACAAGTGAAAAAAGACAATCCCTGCCTCAGGAAGGCTATAATCTTAAATTATGATAAGAGACAGGAGAGATGGTACAGGTAGCAGGAAAGTATGCTGATGTCAGAATTGTACACAAGGCTTTCTCTTTATGAAAGAAAGGTTTCTGTTTCAGGATGGGTTGTAGTTGATTTCTGATATTTCATGAGAACTTATACTCACACACAACAAAATGATCTTCATCTCTCACAGAAAAAATCCAAACTACAATAAGAAAAACTAAAAAGCTTGTCCTGTCAGCAAAAGATATTTTCCACCTGGTTTGCCTCTTTTACTTCCAATGCATACAAAATGATTTTTAATGTTTCTTGGACCACTAGTCATGAAAACAAATAAATTCAAGCTGAAACAAAGAAAATAGAGCAAATATATTCTATCCAGGTCATTGCCTTAGGCTTTACTTTCTGTTACCGCTGCATTCAATTGTACATTTTTCATACTGCATCATTATTTATCCCATCATACTTTACAGATTTTGGAGTGGGTTACATACAGCTTTTTTTCCTACAGGCATTCTTGGTGGTGTTCTCTTCTTGCATATTCTTGGCATCTTCTCAAAACCATAGAAAAACAATAATTTGAATACCTTTCTTGTCAGAGTAAATGCATTTTAATAGTGAATCTGTTGTCTAGCTTGTAATTTTAAGGTCAAGATCCACAAAAGATTTTAGGCATGTGATCAAATAATAGGAGGAAGGCACCTACATATCTTTGTGGATCTTGACCTGAAATATTAATTTTTCACTGACAATAAATAAAGTTGTTGGCAGTAATGTTATTTTCTTAACATAATCAGTGAAAGAGAGACATCAGATTTATAAGAGAAGAATACAGCAAAGTTCAGACAGTGTAACTTATAGGTTGCAATCAGTATAAAATAATGTAATATTATAGAACTTGTTTTATTTGCTGCTTCTTCCTTTCACTAGTTCAACTGCTAGCTTTTATGTGCCCAGTCATTTTGAGGAACCACACTGTTGAGTGTCCAAGTTCCTTCTTCTTAGGGATAATTAGGTGCCTAAGAAAGATATTAATAGAAGCTAGCAAGCTGAAGGGAGCTGGCCATCTAGCCACTATAAAATGCTGAGGAGAAAGGTGGGACTTTACCCTGCTTTTCTCCAACAGTTAGGTATTTCCCTGCACTTGGGATTCACAGCTGTTAACCTTTTTTTGAAGACAGGTCAGATATTTCTTATGAAATAATACAGGGGAGAAGGAGTTGGTCCTTTCATAGATTTCATAGACATTATGGCTGGAAGGGACCTCGGGAGATCATCGAGTCCAGCCCCCTGCCCAAAGGGGTATCTGAAGAGCAAGTTCCTCCTCCTCATGCTTTGTCTGATGTGGAGTAAAACTTGAATTCTGGTCTCCCACCTTCCAAGTGAATGCTCTAACTGCCAGGCTAAAACATACTCTGGAATATGAACAGTTGAAGCTGTTACACTTCATGTAAAAAATTAAATATTCATTAAACCAGAGGCTAGAACCCAAGAATCCCAAATAAGTGCTATAATCATCAGGATTTACAACTGTACGCACTCTCTCTGTGGGGAATATTTGATTATTTGGTCAAAGTGGAACAACTTTGCCAAAGGGACTGATATTGACCCACCTTAGAAGACCATGCATGCTATTGTAGAGCACACATTTAGAAGGTGAGAAGGTTGAGGTACAAACCCCACCCCATACCAAGCAGGAAAGGATGGATTTGAACCTTGGATTTCCACATCCCAGCTGAACACTGGAAACCATTCAGATATTGGGTTTAAGAGACCTGCTCCCACCTTCATTCAAGGGAAGTTAAGACATGTTTGAAAATGTTTATTGGATTACACTAGAGGTGCACCAATACTTCGGTCTGATGTCAGATTGGTACCGATATAAAGAAAATTGTCCATATTGGAAATTGGCTCGATGTGACCAATAATTTGGCAGATAAATGTTCATGCGTGCACGCAGCCACAGCACAGTACTCAGGCAGCAAGGAGCAGAGCTGCATGCAGGTGGTAAGTCCATTGTGGTAGAAGGGGAGGGGGGAGGGAAGGGGCATGGGGGGCAGATCAATGCCCCCCATGGTAAGGGAGGGGGCAGGGATAAGTGCTGCACAGATGGGGCATGGCAGGGTGGGGGGCTCCTGCTGCTGCTTGCACCCCGGGAGGTCACGGGAGGAGCATGTGCCCCTGGATCTGCATCGGGCAGGGTGAGGAGGGGTGGGTAGTCTGAAGCCGGGGCTACAGATCTTGGGCTACAGCCATCCTAAATTTTGCCATAGCCCTGCTCCCAGCACCACCGCCACCACATACCTGGTGGAGCCCCGGCTCAGTGCCCCAACTCCACTCACTTGCCAGGAAGAAACCAGGGCTGCACCAGGCACGTGGCAGCAGCAGTGCTGGGAGCAGAACTACAGTGAAATTTGTGGGGGCTGCATCCCCCTCCATAGCCCCCTCCCCAAGCCCAGCCCCTGCTGAAAAGTTCCCAGCACAGCCCCCCTGCTCCGCAAAGATCTGGGGGCATGCGCCCCCACCATGCCCTCCCAGGGTGCAAGCAGCAGTGGGAGCCACCCCCCTGATAAGCCATGGCTTCATTGCACACCCTGCCCTGCCCTATCCCAACTGGGCAGCGCCTGCCCCTGCCCCCTCCCTCAATGCAGGGGGCGTTGATCTGCCCCCCACACACACACACCTCTTCCCTCCCTTCTCCCCTTCCAGCACAATGGACTTAGCAGCTGGACTCAGCTGTATTGGAAATTGGATCTGTATCGGCCAATATGCCTCCTTAAAAATCGGCTATTGGTATTGGCCCAAGAAATTTCTATCCGTGCACCCCTAGATTATACCCACAGACAAAATAACTGAAGTTCTGAAATGCTTGGCAGCACCAGTGGCAGAATCTTAGGGATCAAAGGGATTTTAAGTGGCAGCTGAACAGGGATATTGAGAATTTGTTGCATCTAAATGCTAGTTTTTCATGCCCAAAGTGTTACTTAAGCCGTCAGGTCCTTTTGTGCATTTAGCGCAAAGTGTTTGTATTAGTCACACTTCTTTTATTTGTTTTTTGCAGTGATAATGATGAAATACATTTATTATCTGCAGTCATAAATATCCTAAAGAGATTCCTATCTTTGTTTAGTTATAGTAGTTTGAGTTATTCCTATTAAGTGAATAGTCATGGAGTTTGTAAATTTTAAAAACACAAATAACTCTGGCATCAATTTTCTGATATGAGAGTAGAAGATTTTTCATTTGGAAGAATCCCAGCAGATAAGGCAGTTCCATCTACATGACCAAGACTATCCTCCCAGAAGTTGTGAATTATTTTGTCTTTTGTTTTATATGGTGGATGTGAGAAATGTACACGTTACATTTCTACCAGAAGAATCACTGCTCTCCCAGTAGAAACTATGGGTGGACAAGTGTTCATTCAACTTCTCCTGTGGGGAGGGGAGAATGCCCTCTGCAGGAGAAAGATCTTCCAGGTATCATCTTGGAAGATTGCCTTGCAAACAAATGCCGGTATGCTCCTCTCCCAGTCTGGGAGGGGAGAGGAGCGGAGGGGAGCAACAGCCACTGTTCCCTGCCTCTTCCCAAAGCAGATTTCTCAGAAATTTTCACTACTAGAAATGAACACCCATTTGAGGTCTACGTAATCATACATTTCCTTTAAAAGTCACTTGTACTTGTCATGGAGGTTACTGCTCTCCCGTTGTTTTTGGAGAGAAAAGGGTACTTGTCCTCCTTCCCTGTTTCCTTTTACTTTAATCTTTAATAACCCTACTTTTCCTTATTCCCCTTGACCAGCAGACAAGTTTTTAAACTTGAAAAAGCAGTTTATAATCTGGGATAGTTGATATAACTACAGCTTTTGAGACTGTAAAGGTGCTACTTCAGAGTCCGCTGCTAGGCCACTTTATCCCAGAATCCTGACTCCAGGGAGCAAGAAGGGGCAAGTTATCACCTGCCTTTGCCTCTCACATTGCTGACAGCCACTGTTTCTAATTCTTGCCTTCCTAGGCCACGTCCAGATAAGTGCAGCCATGTTAGTGCCACAGACATATCTGAGGTACCACATACTGCATGTTCTGTTGTTCTCTGTGCTTCAGGGGAGTAGCGCAGAGGGGTTTTTTGACTTCTGGATATCCAGGGGTCAAAAAAACCTATGGAGAAAAAAAACAGAGTTGTGCACGTGGCAGTAGTGTGCACTGCCCAAAGCCAGAGCCTGACTGGCCAGAGCCACACTCCACTGCCAGCCAGGCTCTGCATAGCAGGATTGTCACTGCTGCAGCCATGGGAGGCCCCCAAAACTCCAAGTAAGGCTGCTGGCCCCAGCTTCCCCTACCCCTCCTGGGATAACTTGCTATGTGCTAGCACATGGGTGCCACAGGTGTTCCCCATGGACAACTAGTGGTGGCACATGGTACACTGCCACTAGTTTCTAGGGAACAAAACGTCCATGCACATCTGGATGCAGCCCTAGAGTGTACTCAGTCTTCATAAAGGGTCATCCATACAAGAGAATTTCATAGAGGGGAAAGCATTTTTGTCTTTATATTTTGGTAACCCACATCACGTGTATTGCTTCAAAAAACTTTTACACAAAATTTAGAGCTACTACAAAGAGATGCAACTCCATTGGCTTCAATAAATGTACACGGATCGAAATCGTCTGAAAATCTGGCCCTTTTTTATGAAATGCTTCATAGTTATGGAGCACATGCATTTGTATTTAAGTAAAAAAGTAGTAATTATGGTCACTAAAGGATACTGTACTTTTAGATTTAGGGTGGAAATAGCTCATCTAGAAAATTGTGTTTTCAGGCTTTGTGCAGGAATAGTTTAATGTTATTTATTAATAATCTGGCAGCACTGTGAAAAAAAACCTCATAGTCACTCCATCAGTGGTCTGAAAGTTTTATGAACGTTGACATTTTTATGTAGTTTATGACAGTGCAGATTGTAATTCATAGGTGTACAAAATATGGCCCATTGTTCTCTCGGGCATCATTTGTCTCTGAATAAAAGGCAAGCTAACATCTCTTCAAGTAAAAATGTGTATATGCCATCACAATGCATTTTATCCAAGGACAAATGGAAGGAGTAATCAAGAGAACTGTATAGGACAGTGTGTGTAGCCACTGGCTTTGTGACCAATAGGGGAAGTCTGAAAATATAAAGAAGTTCAGATGTTGTTAGCCATGTGTGAGTAGGTAAGTATGCAGTATTAAATTTTCTGTGCGATTCAGAAATTGAAGTTGAGAAAAGTTAATGGTTCACAAGGTGTACATTGTGGCTTAGTTGGTTAGCATGGTACAGTATTAAGAACTTTAGAAGGATAGATTAGATTAGACAAATTTGTGATCAGTCTTCTAACCACCTCTAGAGAAAGGTAGTGCTGCTTCTTCCATGACCATTTTCAAAGCAAATACATTTCTATGTTCAAATGGCTTTTTTCATACAATAGTATCTTTAACTCTCACAGAAATGTCAACAAAAAATATTTCAGGTGAGGCAAATACTATGCATAACAATAGGGTAAAGAATTTTGTATTAATTTTCACAAATAAAATTTAAATTGGTTTAAGTGAAAATTATTGTTCAGACTCAAGAAGCGTGTTTCAGCAGATGTACACTTCAGATATAAGTGGTAATGCAAAGAGGCCATAGTACCTTGAAATTCCATTGTCGGTTCATTCTTTGTCTATTGTTGATATTTTTCTCCATAGGTGACTGAGCTGGAGTGTGTGAGTAGTCAAGCGAATGCAGTTCACACACATAAAACAGAATTAAACCAGACGATACAGGAATTAGAGTCAACACTGAAGAAAAAAGAAGAGGTATATACCAAACTTTATTCATAGCAAGGAAACTGGGTTAAAAAATATGTGCTTTATAAAAGTTTTTATTGTTAAATTTTAAATCTCTGGTGAGCACAGTATTCATTCCTGTGCGTGGAATAAAATAAAAATAATTCTTTTTTTTTTGGCCTATTTGAAACTAATATTTTTTCTCATATATTAACTGTTACAACTGTTGTTTGGATCTGGTGTATCTAAGCCAAAAATCTACTTTTAGTTCTGTTCCATCTCCTCAACTATCTCTTCTTGCTAAAGAAATCATGCACTGAGGCACATACATCATTTCTTCACAGCAGCGGTCCAAGCAAAACTTCAGATTCCAACTGTAGGCAACTGATATCTGTAAAAGTATTTAGTTTAAAACACAGCTGCAAGTAATGCCTTCCCTTTTCAGAGAAGCGAGATTCATAGAAAGAAATTTAAAATATGCCCTCTGTTTTAAAATTAGTTTATATTCCTTACTTATAAGCCATGAAAGTCCTGTTGTTTTCTTAGAGGTACATTTTATCCCCTACCTGGTTCTGCTTAATGTGCCTTCAGACAGGTTCTGAGCC
The DNA here is from genome assembly GCF_001723895.1 of Crocodylus porosus. Taxonomy (NCBI): domain Eukaryota; kingdom Metazoa; phylum Chordata; order Crocodylia; family Crocodylidae; genus Crocodylus; species Crocodylus porosus. The sequence goes on from NW_017728909.1 coordinate 45,993,713, forward strand.
AAAAGCAAGAAAGCACAGGAGAAAATAATAATCCAGTCCTTCTCAGGGGAAGAGGGGTGGGGGCCAGGTGAACAAACTGTATACTTTGATGGCAAACATGTTACTTATTGCATTTTGAGCAACAACTCATATAACTCAGTATAGGAGTGTAAATTTCTAACATGCAAATGAATACAATACAGAAGTTGCTGAAGCCATGCTATTAGTGATTTTTACATGTAACACACTGGAAATGTCAAGGTAAGCAGTTGTTCAGTGTCATAATTAGAATGATTTGGACAGAAGAGAATAAGTATATTATCTGTAACCTGTGTTCAGGTCAGGTAATAAGTTGTTTTTCTTCCCTCAGGAAATAGAACGATTGAAACAAGAAATTGACAATGCCAGAGAGCTTCAGGCACAGAGGGACTCTTTGACCCAGAAACTACAGGTAAGCTACACTATTGTGTATATTAATTTAGATTTTTTCAAATGAGCAGTGGATGGATGCATACATTTATTATATATACAACTCTCTTCCTCCTGGCTAGATTCAACCAGGCTGGCAGACAGGAGTAACTTGCCTATTCCTGAACAAGCTTGGACCCTTCTGTCCTTGGGAAATTCACATCAAATTGCCATCTTGGGGGTCATCATTGACCACAAAATGAACATGAGCCTGCAGTGTGATGCTGCAGCTAGTAAAGTTCGACCAAAACTCTGGCTTGCATCCATTGATGCTTCTCAAGCAAATCCCGGGACGTCATTCTCCTGCTGTACTCAGCTTTGTTGAGGCTGCAGCTGGAGTGTTGCATCCAGTTTTGAGCTCCACAATTCAAAAAGAATGTGGAGAAGCTTGAAAGAGTCCAGAGAACAGCCACGCGCATGAGCAGAGGTCAGGAAAACAGACTTTACAACAACAGGCTGAGAGCCATGGGGCTCTTTAGCCTGGAAAAGTGCAGGCTCAGGGGTGATCTGATGGCCACCTATAAGTTTATCAGGGGTAACCACCAGTTTCTGGGGGAACATTTGTTCACCAGAGCACCCCAAGGGATGATGAGGTTGAACAGTTATAAACTACTGCAAGACCATTTCAGGCTGGACATCAGGAGCCAATGCGACGAAGCAATAGGCAGAGCCAACTGTACCCTGTCATGCATCAACAGGGGCATCACTAACAGGTCCACAGAGGTCTTGCTCTCCCTCTATGCGGCGCTGGTCAGGCCGCAGCTGGAGTACTGTGTCCAGTTCTGGGCACCGCACTTCAAGAGGGATGTGGAGAACCTGGAGAGGGTCCAGAGGAGGCCACTCATATGGTCGGGGGCCTTCATGGCCAGCCCTATGAGAAGAGGCTGAGGGACCTGAATCTCTTCAGTCTTCGCAAGAAGAGACTGAGGGGGGATCCTGTGGCTGCCTACAACCTTATCGGGGCCACCAGCAGGGACTTGGGGAAAATTTGTTCACCAGGGCCCCCCTTGGAGTTACCAGGAACAATGGCCACAAGCTGAGGGAGGATAGGTTTAGGTTAGATATTAGGAAGAACTACTTCACTGTAAGGGTGGCCAGAGCCTGGAATAGGCTTCCCAGAGAGGTGGTGCTCTCACCTTCCCTGGAAATCTTCAAGAGGAGACTGGATAGGCACCTGGCTGGGGTCTTATGACCCCTCCCACCCCCCAGTGCTCCTTCCTGCCCATGGCAGGGGGTTGGACTAGATGATTTGTCTAGGTCCCTTCCGACTCATTGATTCTATGATAAGAATTTCTTTACTGTCCGACCCCCAAGGTCTGAAACAGCCTGCCATCAGAGGTGCTTCAAGCACCTGCAATGAACACCTTCAAGAGTAAGTTGGATGCTTATCTTGTTGGGATCCTATGACCCCAGCTGACTTCCAGCCCTTCAGGCAGGGGGCTGGACTTGATGATCTTCTGAGATCCCTTCCAGCCCTAATGTCTATGAATCTGCCCTAGTGTTCTATTTTTTAAGGAGAAATCAGTTTTAGGTTGCAACTGGAGCTCCATGGAAGGCACTCTAGTAGAAGCTGCATAGAATTTGTTCTGCATTATTGCATATTCTGACTGTATCCGTACATTAGCCAGTGCTTTTCCCATTTGGGTTCTAGTTGCTTTCCACAGGCCTCCTCAGCACACTTGCTGCCATGGAGCATTTTTCTCAGGTAGCCATTTTGTAAATGTTTTTGGAGTTGGACCCATTAGCAAATTGGAAATGGGATATCCACCATTTTACTTCTCAAAGTCTGTTTAAGTTAAAACCCATGTGAAAATTGTTATCCTGACAGTTCAGTAGTCTTCAATCTACTGAACAACAAACTAACTAAATACAAGTTGTTGGTCTCTGTCTAGGTCTTTTTTTAAACGTTTGTTACTCAGGCAACTGTAGAAACAAAATTCCAATGCAGGAGTAATACAAAGAAATTCTGTAAAGTTTAATTTGCTACATCTTTAAAAAAAAATATACAACAACTCTTATAATTTATCAGGTATTATTTATATAATGAATATATTAATAATTATATGATTCAGTAATTTTGTGCACAAACTAAAACTTCCTTTACTGGGGCATTCAATAGATAATCCAGTAGGTCCAAAGGGATGTTATCACTTACCACAGTAGTTATCACTCTGGTCACTTCCTCCCAGAATATTTGCACCTCTGGGCACAGCTGCCACAAATGTGAAAGAAGCCTCTTTCTCCTCAGCCTCTCCAGGATGATGTATTAAGGTGCCATCCTACCCTGCGTTTGTTAGAAGATATGTATTCAGTCTTAGCTGGAGATAGGTACCATCTGTGGAGTATTTTGTAAAAGTTTATTTTTGTAAAACAGATATAGAAGGTACTGTTTCTCTCTATTTAGCCATCTCAGTATTTTTCCCCCCAGTCTTTCCCAAGCTTTCATTTGCTAAATCTCTTCTGTCCATCTCTTTCTCTATTAAAATTGCATATACTTTAGATAATAGCTGTCCAACCAATGGTCTGGGGACTAAGGGATTAAGTTGCAATCCCCAGGCTCCTACCCATCTGTCCCTCCCCCATCACTCCAGAGTCTTGGGGCTCCCTCTGCCTATCCCTTCTCCAGGGGGCAATGCAGCACAGCATGGGAAGCAGAGGGTGAGGTTGGGGCCACGTGGACGTAAGGTGCAGCAATGCAGGGGAAGGAGTGCCCACATGGGTGCGTGGTGTGGCTGGGGATGTCCATATAGCATGCTGCCCGGCGGGTCTCTGCCTTGCCCTGTTGTGGTCCATGTGCAGCCCCTGCTGGTGCAGCCCACAGAGTGGGCAGCCCCCAGCTCCTTAGAAGTTGGATAGTCCTGCTTTAGAGAGAATCCTTTTTCTGTGGTCTCAGTTTATTTTTGTTAACTAACAACAATGTTGGCAATTTTGGCAGAAGTCAGAATCTGGCTGGTGATAAAACTATTTCATCATTTCTAGCAGAGATGGGCACTAATTGAAACCCTGTGCCCAAACATGAATAAAGTGTAAATCTTGGAAATCCTTGTCTGAGTGGCATGCCTTATGCCCACATTTAATTCCTAAAGTAAGTCTTCACATATCTAGGTTGAGACATATCAGAAAGGTACATTTCTGTATCTGTATCTGTTCTATGAATAGTAGGTACTGTCGTTTTGGAACTTTACTTAAATATTTACATACATATATACATATTTAGTATTATTTTTAACTGAACAATCAGTATCACTTCAGAGTTTTGCATGTCATTTTATGATGGGCTTTTACTTTAGAAGATAAAAATAATTTAAACAATGTAACAAGATTTTTAGTTAAAATTAAAATTGTCAAAGGGGAAAAAAAGAAAAACGTGTTTATTGGGTAGGTACTTCATTATAATGATTCCATTTGTCCTTTTCTATTTGTGATAGTTAGAAGCATGTGTCCCACAAATTATATTTCCCTTTCATATTTGCCACATGCATAAAATGCATTATAAAACTCAAGTGAAGTGATCTTGCATGTTGTTTGGATTTTATTATTCAGCATCAGATTTCATCAAATAGGAAGCTGTGTTTTGGTGAAATATACAAACTATTGCCAATCTGTAAAACACACTATTATAAAATAGGAGCATTAGTTAAATTACAAGATCTTATAAAAGAAAGTTTTTGGTATTTATAGCACATCAGATTCAGGGTGAATGATTCCCTTTTAATTATTATTAAAAAAGGAGTTTAACTTTCTTCCTTCACATTTCTGTTTAATGAAAATAATTTGCTTTTAACTTGAAAAAAAATCTTTGTAATATTTTGCCTCCTACAGATTCTTTTATATGGAAGTAAATCTGAAAAAGCCTATATTAGAAAATAAATTACTTGGCTGGTCATGTTCTGTATTTTATTTACTTAATACTTCAGATATTTGTGCTTGGCTAAACATCTCTTATAGCAAATTTTATTTTATTTGATCATGGAGAGAATTTATAGGCTTGTGTTTCATGCTACTTTGGAGCTCTGGAAGTGTATGGGATGCCATACTTCATCTGCTTCACTTTATATTGAAAGTTTTGCTCTCTTTTGGAATGATGTCAGAATATGGGAATATTCTGTGAAAAAAATTGTGTTAGTGCAATGCTATGGTGATAACTGCAGCACTCAAAGTGAGGAATCTCAGAGTTACAGTTGAAAAATCCTCCTAAAATGTATTTCATCTATAAGTTATTCATAAAATTATTTAGTGTATATACTGGTATCATATAATCCAAAATGCCTTCTATAGCCTGCTTAAAAATGAGTTAGTAAACAGTACACCCGGTTGCTGGCTTTTTGAAACAGGAGCTATCTTTTGGTGGAGCGTTTATACAGTGCCCTGGCCTTTGATTGGCAAACTACAATTAATATATAATCATATGACTACAGTTATATAATTGATATATAATATATTAGAGATTATAAGTGTGTGTATATGTGTGTGTTTGTGTGCATATGCACATACATATAATATTTAACAATTTAAAAGAAAACAAGCATGAAGAAAAAGATTTATAAAATATAAAATTCAATATCTGGAGTTTTGTACAGGTTTCTGAATTTGTTTTTCCCTCATCTAAACTGTTTAAGGGATTACATCATTCTAAAGCAGAAGCTCTTAAACTGGCCCACTGAGCTCTAATCTGCATGCATGTGTGTACAGGACTTGTAGTACACATCATAGTGCTGACCCAACTCATTTTCTCCCATTACAAATGGGAGGAAGGTAGTCTACAAACAAAATGTCTCTACTGAAATATAGCCCACATAAAGCTGAAAGGATGGTGTGACAGGGGGGCACATTTGAGGTCGCGTCTCAAGCTAGCCTGCCCACCTGTTTACGGGGCAGTCTGCCCAGTCTCTTCTGCCATGACTTTGCTATTACAATAAACTGGTAGTAAATGCGGGAGGCTCCCTTTTACATGCCCCAGTGCCAGAGGGCGCTATCCAAACCTCCCCTATACCATGGCCAATGCCTCACAGATGGCATCCAAGATGTAATCATATCCTGGCTCCTAACTCCAGCCTCTCTCATTGGGCTTCTTGCTGCTCACTCATACTGGGCTCCTTGCCCCACACACACACTCTGGGCTCCTTGCCTCTTGCTAGGCGCCATGCCCCTTGCTAGACTCCATGCCCTTTCCCAAACTAGACTCCTTGCCCCTCATTCACTCTGGGCACCTTACCCCACTCTGTACCCCCTTTGGTCCTGCTGACCTCCTTGCCTGATTACCCACTAGGATCTGGGGGCTGGAGTTATGGGGTGCCTCTCCTCACCTTTCACCAGGGAGGTAACTGGCCAGGCATTTCTGGGGAACTCCCTTGCCACAAGGAGCCCCACCAGGCCACCTTACCCAGTGCAGTTTCAGGTCATGCCCAGGACCAATGAGGTCTCCTCTGTCCCCATAGCCTCACCCTTACCTCCAGTGTGTTCCAGGAGCAGCTCAGCCCGATGTTGCCTCCTTGGCTGCTCAACACAGACTGCTGCCTCTCTGGCCTATGTTTGAAAATGGCCACCCTCATCAGGTACCTGGTGGCTGCCTGCTCCTGCCATTAAAGTGGCAGGCACCAAAAATGCACTGCCACAGATGGAAATAGAACATCCTGCATTTGTGCTAGGGGGCTGGATTAGGTGGCCCTGGAGGTCCTTTTGGATGCAGTGTTTCTATGATTTTAGAAAGAAAAAGTATAAATAGTGCTAGTAGTTTGAGATATCCATAACATTATGTTTGGTTCGAAATCCTTGAATGCAGCCATCTAAGATTAACTAATACCCTCCTTTGCCACATCAAGAAACCAGATATCTTTGGCTAAGTTCCACTTACCCGTACAACTCAGACAACCACAGCTGAGACCTGTCCACTGTAGAACACAGACTTCTGAAAGTGAAATGACAACATTTGCGCTCTAGAGCCAGCTTAAATTTTAGAACAATGTATTAGGCGAACTTTGACGTTAGACAGCTCCAGAACTAAAATATCTTTAGTTCTAAGGTGTTGATCTAACCAAATCAAGGTGCTGATGTAACTGTCTTTTCCTAAATCCAACAGCAAGTTCTACCCTGTATGCAGAGGAAAAGTTTTAAATGTCCAGTGTAAAAACCATTGAATAGATTTACTTCAAATGTGGTTTATTCTGTGAATCTCATTACAGCTTGGAAAACAAGTTTGAACAAGACCAGTTCAACCATGTTTCCATATTCTTGATCAAAATATATGAAGAAGTCAGTAATCGGGATGTTTTTTAAACATAGTTTACCCCATTTTAAACAATTTGTTCAAACATTTAAAGAAGAAAAACAATTGTTTCTGAACTGAGACCAAGCATGGGAATTTTTAGCAGACAAGGAATTTGACAGAATTATAGGAAACAGGAAAATGGAATTTAATAGCAGTTGGAAGTTAATCTAAAAATAGCATGCACAATTAATTCATTGTAGGATCAAGTCAGAAAAGAAAAAGACCTGGAGACTAGAACATCCTTGGCAAGCTTATTTGGAGAGACAGCTAAAAGATAGGTAGTGCTTTATAACTCCCAAATAATTCTTTCCTAAATATTATGCTACACAAACCCAATGGCATCCTTTGGTTTATATATTCAGTAGCTAAATGGAATACAAAGCACTTCAGTTTAACTAAAATCATATATAAAATCATATAATAAAGACATCTAAGGATTCAATTAAGAATTGCATACTATAACTTTAAAACTTGTTGTTGACTGGTTCCAGCCAGTCTATCAGAAAGTGGTCCTTTAGTTCCTTTCCCACTCCCTCTTCTTGGCATTGGCCTCTGTGCGATCTCAGCTAGTCTCACTGATGCTGGTGCAAAAATCTTCTTTACTGTAGTTCTTGCAATCTAGATTGACTTTTCTGCATATTTCCATTTCATTGATCCATCACCTAGACTTATCTCTCTTGCTTTAGTTCTATCTAAAATTTGTTAATACATTAATGCAGGGGTTCTCAAACTTTTTGATACCACGACAAGGGGGCTGCAAACTTCTCTTCCCGTCCTAGAAGTGGTGGTGCGGGGCTGATGCTGCCACTGAGCACTTCATGCTGCTGCTGCACTTTGCACACCACTTCCCTGTGCCCAAGTCCAGCCAGCTGGCCACTGGGGACACCCATGCCCCCCCACTCATTGACCAGCTGGCCAGACTTGGGTGCGGGGATGTGGTGCGTAATGTGTGGCTGCAGCATGGAGTGCTCACTGGCAGCAGCAGCCCTGCTCCCCACACCACTGCTTCTAGGGAGGGAAGAGAAGTTTGCAACCCCCTTTTAAGTTGCCGGAGGGTCATGACGCATAGTTTGAGAACCTCTGCATTAATGTAACAATTATGATTTTAAATACAGCTGATAAGGAGCATGTTTGCAAAATAAAGTATCATTGGTGCCAATAAATATCAGAGCATGTATTAGGGGTATAGGTTGTAGCCATGTTGGTCTAAAGACATACGCAGACAAAGTTCTTTGTGTAAATTCAGTATCTTATTAGTTCAACTAAAATATGTGGAAAAATTCTTCTTTGTAATCTTTCAGGTACAAACACCCTTCATTAGGCTGAAGAAGCGCCTGCAGTTGGTTTGTGCTCTTTCTGGATGGAATAGAATGGAAGCCAGAGGCCAGAATGCGTGCAAGAATGCCAGTCAGTGAAAATGCAAATTGAGGCAGTCAATGGGTGAGAGAGAGGTGGGGTGGGGGGATGGGGAATGTAGACCTAGTTATAAGAATATAGCTGGTAAATAGTAGGGAGGTTACCTGGGGTGTCTGATGTTAGGCAGGTTATAATGTGTCATAAATCCAAAGTCTGTATTTAGTCCACGATTTTTTGTATCCAGTAGGTTGATGAAATTAAGCTTATGGGCTCCTCTGTAAAAGGTGTTTTGTAAATTCCCTTTGAAGATTAGAACTGAGAGATTGTAGAGAGTGGTTTTCTTGCGAGAAGTGTGCCCCCACAGGTAGTTGGATATTCTTGTCTTTGATAGATTTCTGGTATGCATTCATTCGGGTGCATAGCTGTTTGGTTTCTCCTGCATATTTTCCATCAGGGCATTTAGTGGATGAGATATATTACATTTCTGGAGGTGCAGGTGTAAGATGGCTGTGTTGTGGGGTGTAGTGGTAGAGATATGTTGGCAGGTTTTACATTTCTTGTCATAGAATGGTCTGGATCCATTTGGTGTGTTTCAAGATGTAGGAAGTTTGCTTCTGGTGATGAAGTTGGCGATGTTCATGCTTGTTTAAAGGCTAGGATGGGTGGTTCTGGGAAGATCTCTTAAAGAATTGGGTTTTCTAATGTGGGCTGCAGCTGTTTGAGGATTTTCCGTATAGGTTCCAGGGAGGGATGATATGTCATAACTAGTGGTGTGCAATTCATGGGGGTTTTCTTTCTGTACTGCAGCAATTCTTCACATGGTATCCGGATGACTCTTTCAAAAGTTTCACCTATCTCTCTGCAGGAGTGTCCTTGTTGACTAAAAGCCCCTTTGAGATTTGTGATCATTATTTGTCACGATTTTTCCAACTATTTTAGTGGTCTAATAAAAGATATTGGATTTACCCAAAGAACCTTGTCTACCAGAGCATGGATTAGTAATCTAATGTTGATCAGGAAAGAGAGTAATGCATTAACGGAAAGAGTCCCATTTGAGAACACTATCACATGCACTATTTCAATGGAAGGTAGCACTGGGCTCTCGCTATTTAATATTTTCATTGGCATTGTAGAGAAGGCATAAACAGTGAGTCATCATTAGATATTCTCACAATAAGTAACCAGATCTCTTAAGTGAAATTATACAGAAAATCAGTTATAATACTAATTAAAGAGGGAACTCTGTGCTGTACCCATCTCCACCCTCAAAAAAAACCCCACAGGGCAGAATCAACTTGCATATGGACCTGAGATACTAGAACAGGCACAAACAGGTCTCTGATTGTACCAAAATGCAATTCATTACAAGTAAAAGTTAAATCACACACATAAGGGAATGGAATACATGTAATAGATAGCTGTCCGACAATTCCTATCTGCAAAGCAATCAGTCTGAGAAAAACCTACTTGTAATAGTAGATACTAAGTTTTAGCATATGAACTTGTAATGCAATGCTGTTGCCAAAATGCCAGTGCTATTTTTGAATATATATATATGGGAAGGTCATATGTAAAGCTGTGGGAGATAACATTTTTCACATCCCAGTACAGCTGGCATATCATATTCAGTTCTAGTTCCCACAAATCAGTATACAAAATACAAATAATGGCAGAAGAAATTTACAAGGATTGGAAGAAAATATTTGATAATGAAGTATTTGTAGTGTAGAAAACAGAAGACAAGGGGACATAAACAGTGTATAGGTACCCACAAGTTAGCAGTTTAACTAAAAGAAAGGAAATGTTCAGTCTCAGGAGAAATTTAGACAAATACCAATGGATAAAGGTGAGGAAAGAAGACGTGTAAACTACATCTTGGACAAAAATTCCTAACTTATAGCAGTTGGACTGGATTATAAAGGAAGACATTTAATTCATAGGCAAATGGGCCATTATTTAGACTTGGATCATATTCCTTTTCAGTTGTGCCATTATTTAGATGATATTTAGACACCCATACAGGTAGCTGTAATTTGATTTGCAAAATGTTCTGTTACATTCCATGATGCTCCCAAGTTATAGAACTTTAGGATTTCTTCATTAAGAACGTTCTGTTAGGGCATCATCCCATGGCATGTAGAGTTAAGGATTATAAAAGGCACTAATAGAAGGAGACAAAGGAGGAAAGTGCAATAAGTTCTTTGAAAAAAAGAAAAACCCCCCTAGAACTGTGCTACTGGGAGATTTCTGAAATGTTAATGCCTTTTTAAGCATCTGTCATTTTTGCTTGGCCACAAGAGGCCTATTCTTTACTGCATTGTACTCTTGTAATCATTTATGAACAATTAGGTATTGTTTTAGGCCACGTCTATACTTATCTGGTAGGGGTGTGCAAAATGGGCCCTATTCAATTTGAATTCGGCCCAAATCGGGGACAGTGATTCAATTTATAGATTCAGATCACTGTCCGATTCAATTCGGCCCAATCCGAATCTGAAGATTTGATGCTGATTTGGAGCTTTAAATGTTTTTTCTACAAACTTCGAGGTAACAGTGCAGCTTGTGAATGCTACGATACTGGGGTGGATGGAACATCCCACCGGAGTGGGGTGGGCCCCCATATGCTCTGCGGCAAACTGATAGTACTTCTGGTCCACTTCTGGGTCCACCGGGGAGCGTGCTGGCCGCACCCTCCCATGCTCCCCCAGCTCAGTGTTTGGCCATGGGGGGACCCTGGGTGCCCCTCCAGACCCAGGAGGCACCAGTCACTGAGCTGGGGAGGTGCAGGGGGGCCCCCCATGTGCTCCCTGGTGGACCTGAAGTGCTTCCGGTCCACTCCTGGATCTGCTGCCAAGTGCACTGAGGGCTCCCTGTGCTCCTATGGGACACTCCATTCACCCTAGCATTGCAGCATTCATGAGCCGCCTGCTACTTAGAGTTATGTAGAAAAAACATTTAAAGCTATGTCTATGTCCAAATTGCCAAATCTTTCTGAATCTCTCCGAATTGATTTGGAGGATTCCAGTTCAATTTGGAGAGATTAGAGGGTCCTCTGATTTGATTTGGATTCAGAGGTTCAGCCACCAAATCAGGCCAAATCTTTGCTGAATTGAATCAGGGACCAAAGCTTTGCACAGCCCTATTATCTGGCTCTCCTTGCACAGACAGCAGTTGCTACCACCAAAGGGGAGAGCACATGCATACACAGGAGCCTCTGGTTGCTCTGCCAAGTCTTACTCCATTTACTTCCCTCTATGCTAAAGTATGGCCAAGGACAAGAAAACCATAATCCTGACCTGTGGCAAGGAACTTTGAGCACAGCTCATGAGTTAGGAGACGCATACAAATATAGTTTAAGTCTTGTTTATGATTTTCCTAGCTCATATGAGCTGCTTTGATGATCTGTCCATGGTGCCGAGGGCAGCAGCTGTTCTGACAGGTGGGGTTGGGGGTCTTTAACAGAGCATTGGGCACATCAGCTTTCTCCCACAATCTGCTCCAGCAAGAGATTCACCTCGCCCTTCCAGGGAGAAGCTGATTACACTGACCACATACTTGTGTGTAACGGTACATACTGTTTGACTTGTTGTGTCTCTGCTTACCCATCTTCCATTGGTACAGAGCCTGAATGTTATCAGTCAGTGAGAAACTTCAATATATGTTCCTTAGATTAGGTTGAGAGAGAGAAGAATATTGAATAAAACAGTGAAGGGTGAGGAGGGCAAAGGCAAAGAGGTAATCAGATGATGGAAGGGAAGAGGTGACTGCCCCCCTTGGTGTGCCTCCTGCCCCCTTGGTGTGCCAGATTGCCCTTTTTAACAATAATTTGAAATCTGATATTGTAAAAACTAAAATGTAAACTATTTATGAAAGCAAGTGACTTGTAATAAGCATGGTGTTAACACACAGCTGCTGAAAATGTAAGTGGTCTCCCTAGAGATGAGAGAAGGGGTCCAAGGAGCACAGAAAATGCTGGGAAAAATGTTAAAACATATCATTAATAAATTATTAATCTCATTTGCTCATCATTATAAACTTCCCATGTGCTTTTCATAGAGGCAGGTTCATTATGCTGACAGAATGCAGCTAATTTTCTTGTGAGATTTTTAAAAGGTGTTTCAGTGGTTGAAATTTCAAATTGATACAGATGCAAATGGCAATGAATAATACCAGACTCCAAGTAGGTTTATGCTGGTAACTGGCCAGGAAGCCAAGGGAATCAATTTGCATACAGTGGAGCCACTTGTAACCACCCTCCTCTTTAATATGCAGCCCACAGTGAATAGATGTTCCAACGTATGTCCCACGATGACTCACGTGGCCTGGATTTGAGCAGCGCTGTCTACTGAGGGTTGTTTTCCTGTAAAACAGGAAAGAACAGAAATGTGGCATATTTTAATACCATTGCAGCTTCATATAACATCCCAAGACTTTGCCACCCTTTCAAGCCACCTGGTGGTTAAGAAGACCTTTTGTGTAGATGGTTGCTCAGGAACTGTCTGCTCTTAAACAGCAAGATAATTACATTCTGAAGTGTGGTGCTCCAGAACAGAGTATAAGAACAGCTGCCCCAGTAAAAATAAGTTTCTATTAATAATCGGTTATTGTTTATTAAGATACTATTTATTTGACCTTGATATTAACCTTAGTCAATTTGTATTGTGAATTACCATATGAAGTCAGCTTGTAGTGGGATACTATCCATTCACAATAAAGTTGAGTTCTGTATAGGATACAATTTATTCTTTTTATTGGGTGGGAATCCTATCCTTGAGCAATCTACATATTCTAAATTACAGGATGACAACAATAAAATAATGCTTTCAGAAACTATTTTCTGTAGGTAGCATGTTGATTTAATTCTGCCTTATTGAGTTACTCACATTTGATGCAACAGTGGCAGTCAGTGGCTGAATCAGGTTATTGCTGTCTTCAGAATGTGATGTTCCTTGAATTTTGTACTGAAAAATATCAAAGAAATTGTTCTGAAACCATTGAGTGATATCTAAACAAACTGTTTTTAATTAATTCTAATGAAATATTGAAAATAACTCAATTGTGGCCTATTCAAACCTGTATTGAATAAGCAAGACATAAATAACAGCAGTAAGAGAAAACTGCATTCTGTATATACATGGTACATTAACATATTATGTATTTTCTCTGAAGGAAGTAGAAATTCGAAACAAGGACCTCGAAGGACAGCTATCTGACCTAGAGCAACGGCTGGAGAAAAGTCAGAATGAACAAGAAGCTTTTCGCAATAACTTGAAGACACTTTTAGAAATTCTAGATGGGAAAATCTTTGAACTAACAGAATTACGTGATAACCTGGCCAAGCTAATAGAATGCAGCTAAAGGAAAGTAGGATTTCAGTGCCAATCATCTTAAAGATGCACTGTCTCTCTTCATAGGACTATGTTGGGCTCTGCATCAAAGTTGCACAAAATTAGAAAAATGCTTCTCTAAGAGGGCCTGTTTTAAATTTGAGTAGTATATTTCAATGTAAAATTTAGAATTCAGATTGTAGCTAGTTGAAAAACAAAAAAACTTGAATTACAAATTACCTCCTTGTACATTATTGGCCATAGATAACTTGAAAGATATTACCAGTAATTTAATGCAATCCTTTTCTAATTATTAGCCACTGGAAGAATTAGCAGTGTCCCAGGTCACAGCCCCTTTTTGTGTTAGATACAATGTAGATTATCTGCTTTTTTATTGATTTAAGATATCTAATTGCTGTGTTTTGTGCAAAAACTTAGTGATGACAGCCCTGTCTTTTGTTGTAATCTTAATAATTTCTCAGGATATTTTGCACTGTTGAGAAGCAGTGCCATTACCAATTAATTCTTGCCAGGAGTGAGAGAGAATTGCATCTTTAATTGAAACATAGTTAAAATAACTGCTTGTATAAAGTTCTTCCTTTTTTTTATACTGGAAGATACTGTATTTCTTTAATGAAGTTCACTCTGGTGTTCTATAATATTGTCCAGTGTATGGTTTACTTTTCCATATTAATTCCATGTATTTATAATGAGATATTGTCTCCCATTTTGTTACACATTTTGAAGCCAATCAACATTGGCAGGTGAATCCCTGAGAAAAAAAAACTTTTTCAATTTAAATTTGGCATGCACAGGTAAATATACGTAGCCAGTCATTTATTACCTGGACTTATTAAACATCACATATAATTAGTATGTGCAGTTTCCTGAAGATGTTTTATTAGCCTATTTTGCAAGAAATCTTTTCTGAATGAGTAATGCATTTCAGTTTTGTGTAATAATGGCTAGTGGGAAATACTGTTTACTATAGATGATGTTAAGGATGTGGAGCTATTACAAGAAGATTACGCTGAGTTTGCTCAGCCAAGAGAACTGTTTCTAGAAGCTTTGTAATCACAGCAAATTGAAATGGAGACATGTTTATTCTGTATGGGTCTTCATATCACATTTTTCTCAAAACCACACCAGGCAATATTCTGAACTGTTAACTAGGTGTTTAAAAACAAGAATTGAATTCAATAATCCTCAGTGAACAGGTTTTAAAGTTGTTTTGATGTAATTTTAACAGACTTTTGGCAAACATGCATTTCTTTATATACAATATTTATTTTAAGAAAACTCTTTGAAAGGTAAACCAAGTGTCATATGTCTGCTTGCTGAATGGGGATTGCATCAAAGTACATTCTTACCATCAATTGCCTGTAATGTTGGAGAGGGCTTTTTTAAAATGTATGAATGAGTATCAGACTCAAGAGTCTAAAGATGCACTGACCTTTTGTTTGCGCCCCATATTAATTTGAATGTTAAACAAAAAAAAATACTTATTAAATTTGTACAATGGACAATTTTCTCCATTTACAGACTGCTATTCAAAACTAGAAAATATAAGTCTGTTTTTATGTGTGTACTCTATGTATATACCGTATAATACACACACGTTCTAATTTATATTTGAAAGAGAGAAAAATATATTATTTATTTCTAAAAATCATTTTTCTTTACCAGTGATTTATCAGGTGTCTCCTGACAAGTCAGGAAAAAGGTTTAGATAAAACACTAAACCAACATGTATTATACTGTATGTACTGTACACACCATTTAAGTTTCCTCCATATTTTTAAGGTATTTTCTCACCTATTTTATTTATTAAGGGGGGAAAAAAGCTTAGTTGGGTGTGCTCATGGTTGAAAACTTTCTGTGGTGAGCTACATATTTTCATTTGGTGGATTTTGGATGATGATACGAGTAACTTCGTCCAGTCCAGGTGAGCAGAGATCACCAGGTTTTAATTTACCTGGAAGTATTTGGGCTGATTCTCTTGTCACTTACATTAGTGGAAGCCACGAGCATCTTCCGTGGTGCCGGTGGCATTATACTAGGACTAAACTGGTGTAAGGGCGGGGAAAATCAGGCCCATTAATACTGACTGGACTTAAGTAGGATGAAGTAATAATGTAAACAATAGAATGTTGATGGCAAAAAAATGTAATATTATTTTTAATTATATTATTATCAACATTTTTAAAAATCTGATGTCATTTACATGTGGGAAAATAGCTAAAAAAATATTTCCACTTAAATTTTGTGTATATGTGTGGTACATAAGTATTTCTATGTATACATACACACACACATGTATATACAGTACATGGAACAATTTAGATGTGCACATTTTTAATATTTTCCTATTGAAATTAAATTTAAAATTGGAAATTAATATTTGAAAATTTCTTTTCTCATACACTAGAGATGCTTGATTTCATTTTTTTTAAATAATAAAATCTGCTGAGGGCTGCACCTTTAAATTCCCAAATAGTCATCAAACATGGATATGGGATAAGGTGGACATAAGTGCACATATAAATAAAATCCTATTGTTAAGAGTATTTTAAATGTTAATTTACAGTAGGTGAGTGTTTAGAAATTGTAATCTAAAGTTCATATTTAGGTGGTTATACCTACTGTAGCCTCTCCACTTCTGTATCAAGATAATAGTTTGCATATTTGTAAAATTAATTTTCCCAGAGACAGGTATTATGCATTGTATTGATCTTTAGAGGAAAGCGTGGGAATATATATGCCAGAAAGTACTAATGGGTACTGGAGCCTGACAGTTTTAACAGAAACATACACAGGAGAGGAGAGCAATCACATTGTGTATAACTTGTTATATGACAACTATGGAGTCTTGTAAAAAATGCAAAAAAAAAATCCCAACAAAAACAAAAGAAAAAACAAAAATACAGTTTTTATTTTGAAATACACTTGCTGTTCTCTGGAAAATGTACTTTTTCTCTTTATTTTTTTTCTTAAATCTTTTTAAAGTATTAAAACGTGTGCAAATGATAGCAGCAGTTACCTTAATCCTTCAGGTGCTACTGGATTTTGCATTAGCGTGTCATGTTGTGAAATCCTGACTTCAACATAAAAAGTTTTATAAGTATATCCTAGTCTGGAAAGTTAGTTTTTGAATTGTCTCTTTCAATAACCCATATGCTGAAATGATCCTAAAGTTGTTTTCTTTTATATAGATGTATTTAAACCTGCCAACGTTAATACAAACCATAAATTCTAGCTTTCAGCAAACTTCCAAGGAAAATAAAATAATTAAACAGCAATGGATGCTACATGAAGCAAGGAAGAGGTCAGATTTGATTTATGTAAAATCTGTAAGAGGGAATACTTTCAGATAAGTTGTTTAAAGTGGCCCATACAAAGAGGCAATCAAAAATTGAGCTGGCTGGGACTATTGTTATGACGGTGACATTTGTAGAAGGTAATTTTTATTTTAAAGAAAGAATCAAAATCCTTCAATTAAGAAAGAATATATTAATCTCTTTCCTTCATTTGCCAATCCTAGAAAGTTTTCCTTCTCCTAACTTTTTCCTGCCAATTAGAGCTTAAATCCAGGTTTAACTTTAACAAATATATGAACTTCAGTTTGTCCCATCATCATCTTTATTTCTGTGCTAAAAAGGCTACTGAATAATGCATCGTAAGTGTTATATTCTTTGAGGAAGTTGCTTTCAGTCAAGTACACAATGTGTATCAGGTTATCATCACAAGCTCAACTTTGGGGCCAAAATGGAAAAAGCTGCAATCTTTTCTTGTCATTCACAGTTCTGCAAGTAATTAAAAATGATGATGAATGCTTCATTGGATTAGAATACAGCCATATCTAAATCTGATTAGAGAATGGCTTGGAACTATTAGTGATAGTTTGAAAAAATCAGACCCACTCTGGGCAGAGGTGCATGTGCACTCACAGGAAATAAAGGTGCCAGTTAGGCACCCCGTTGTACACTCATATACTCAAAACAAGAAGATTGTTTCTAATGGGCTGTTTGCACTTTCTGATAGTGTTGGATCTGTGCATGAACTTCCAGTGGTACAAAGCTGGGAACTAGTTGGTGAATAATATTTCAAAAACCTCTAATCCCATTTGATTAAATCAGTACCTGGATTTACTGCTACTCCAAATGAGTTATAGCAGAAATCACTTTGATCCAGTATGGAAATTGTATAGGCAGAGTAAGTAGAATTTATGGTACAGATCCTGGATCCCAGTCTAGCTGCTTTCCGCTATTCTGGCATTGCAGAGCAACTTGGGAAGCTGGCTTTACTCACCATAGGATCAAGTGTCTAGGTGGAGTAGTGGGCATTGGCATATAGGGAAAAAAACATGGCTTGGAACCACTATATCAAACTAATTTCTAACTGCCCACATGACCCTTTGGGGTCTAGGCAACCAGTCCTAGGATCACAAGAGTTTAAGTGTTGTTTAAATCCATCGTCACCCCTCATAGTCTGGTCTTACACTAAGCGGTACATTGCTAGACCAGTAAGTCTTAGTTTTTAGTATTATTTTAACACATCAGTTCATGGGTTTGTCAATAAGGGAAAGAACGTATTTTTTATTCTTACGGAATCCCAAGAGATTTCTGTGATGGATGTCCTCACATGACACAGACTGAAACCAGACAAGGACGCCTGGCTGGCAGGGCAGAACACGCTGCTCCGGAACTGTGGATCTGCAACTGTTCAGGAGGAGATTCTGCTTTTCTTTGTTCTTCACGCCATTCAAACTCTGGATACATCTAGACTGGCTAGAGAAGCTGCTGGTCAAGGGAGTGTCAGCAGGGAGCTTCGTACAGTCTGGATCATATGATAACTATTAAGCATATTTCAGAATGAATATATTTTTTAAACGTATTAAGAATATTGCTAACCCACAAATACCATTTTCTCATGGCCTTTACTTGCTGACGTGTAGCGTATACTTGGTGTCTTTGCTGTTCATAGTAACTAAACACTCTCTTCTGTTTTGAAGACACAGCACCTGTGAGCTATTTGTAGCTTGTACCTTTATGCTGTTTACCTGACTGCTAAGTATTGGTGGGGGTTTTCTCCCTTCAATTTTGGGATAGTTTTGGAGGAACCACTGGCAATCACTTCATCTGGCTAGCTGGCCATGATTCTTCAATGTCTAACTACTCCATGCCTTCCTTCTGCAGTCTGCCTCACCTTAGCTGCTCCTGGGAGGCACAGATTGACAGAACAGCAACCCGGAAGGTTTGTGGAAAAGGACTTGCATTTCTGCGAATGTGGGAATTTTTAATGTGGACCAGATTCTCTGTCTAGCTCAAGCAGTGCCAGTGCCTGCAGTAGCTGATGCAGAGATTCAAGAACTTCTGTCAACAAAGGATGCTGCCAGGTTCAGGGGATAGAGGGAGAATGGTGCTCCAAAGTCAGCTTGTCTCTGTCCCATTTTTACTGGAGGTATCTGACACCAACTAGAATACCTTTTTTCAGTTAATTTTTGCTCAACCAAACTTACGGTAGAGATGCATGTGCTAATTTGTTTTGGAGTTTGGGCCAGGCATTAGGGGTACCCAGAGCATTGGCTGATTTTAATTTCCTGATGACAAAAGGAACATCTCAAAAGAAAACAATCAAACCATGCCATTCATTTTCTCTGTTATACCTGCCCAGTATAAGGTCTGGCCTCTACCAATCTCTGTTCTTAGTAACCCAGCTTAGGGTTTGCCTATACTACAATCAGAGATATAATAGCAACAGTAGCTTTACTTAATATGGGTAAAGAGAGCAGTGCAGATGATAGTGTGGAGTTCAGCAATCCTTTCATGGCTTGAAAGCTGGCTGGAAAGGGGTTTTGAGCATGAGTGAAGAAACTCACCTGATATGTTGAGAGAAACCTGAACAGTCTGCATAAGCAAAGGCTGCAGGAGACACCTGATTGCAATCAATTTCTCCTCCTTGTGGAAACAACCCACAGCTCCCTGGATTTGGCTCGCTGCTCTGGCTGGAAAATGTTAACACTATGGAAATGAGGACTTTGTTTCTAAGGAGAGAAATTGTGTGCTGGTATTCCTGTTGAGTCAAGATGGAGTCAGTGACTATAGTGCTTAGGGAAATCAAAAGGAGCCTAAATTAATTAAAACCTAGAATAGGAGCTGGAGTTTTCACAAAGGAATTGACTGGAAATTTTCAAGAAACAACTTGGAGAGGACCTACAGACAAAAAAAAAACCTTTGGGCTGTAGTTACAAAGTGTCTGAGGCAGACTGGAAAACCTAACATACAGGTCTCAGGACTGGCTGACAACTGATTTGAGCTAAGTCTGTCCCCACTGGGGCCAGTGGCTGAACTGGCTGGCCTTCATAGCTGTCTGCATTTGTTTCTGGAAGTTGCTTTCAGGTATTTAGGAAAGTACCTGCCAGAAGGACTCAGGCCTGTTAACTCCTGGCCTTTGGCTAATTTCCCTGTTTCTCCTGCTCCTGGTGTTTGGCTGTTCCCTTGACTTGTGTTTTGGGCTTATGACTTATTCAACCTGGATGTCCTCGGCTTTAGACCAACCACTCACATCCTAGTTTGTCAGTTGTCCCTGCTGTTGGCGTGCCTTGTGGTTCTAGACCCATACCCCTGAGCAAATCACTTACATCCCAGTCACCTTCCATCTAGCTACCAAACTGCCAGTCTGGAATGGCAAGATGGATGGATATGTTACCACCAACCTGCCTACTAAGGAGGAGGCAGCTTTCCAGGAAATGGAGACCAGGATAATTTGACCAACTTGGAAACTACAGTAGGAATGAAACTGAAGAAAGTAAGGAGATGAAAATGAGCTCTAGAAGGAAAACAACATGTCACAGACCAGTTTGGAAGTGAGCCACCCAGATATTCTTTGATCAGCCAAAGAACTTGGTTAAGATGGAACATTTAGAATGCTTTTCTGCAACATTTATAACCCATAGATGGGGGGGAGGTTATATTGTCTCAGCCTGATAAATGCAAAATCTTTGAGAAATAAAGTCCCCTGGGAGGCTGATTTAACTCTGCAACATCATAATCTGAATGCATGATTCAAAAGGTGGACAAGAGAGCAACAGGTACCAGCAGTTAATTCTGATGGTGCTGTGGAAGATTCCCTCAGCAAAGAGACACTTATCCAGGTCACATGTTGACTTTTGGTTCGCAGTTCAGAGTCAGATATCAGCTTGAACTGGTCAGGCAACAGTCAAGAAGTAGAAGAAGAGATTCCAGATTCCAGCAGAGCATTTGAAGAGACAAATCCCTGGCATATCCAGATCCCAAAAAGGATAATTTGGCAAGAGACCAACTTGGAGTTGCAGATTAAGATCAGTGATCAGAAGCCAGAGACACTGAGAACATGCGATGTGTCATGGAACTTGACTCCTGCTTTGCCTCGGGAGCACAGCAGTCACTAGTGGAAGTTGATTACCACGAGCCCCGTAAGTACAGCTCTGTATCTAATACATACAACAGAAAAGGGGGCTGTTATCTGGGTCACGGGTTATTGAACAATTAAAGAAAATGTGTGTTTGGTTTTAGAAGCAAATGTTACTGGCTAGAATGTATGCCATGATGGCAACTGGCAATAATGGAAGCAGTTCAATTAAATTCAGATGCTATGAAAAAAATTGGCCATGAAAGGACTGGTGTATGGCAGACCAGAGTGTCACAAGTATATATTTAGCTTCTCTCACCTAGATTGGAAAATGGGGAGGTTGAGAGAGGGGCCAATCTGAAAGACAAAAATGGTAAAACATGGATCAGCTTTTGGTTGGCTTTCTTTTTTTCTATTTGGGGTTTTGTTTTGTTTTTTAATTTGTGCAGCTAAACATAATGGGTGTATGGGTAGCAAAGGGGTCATAAAATCTCTGGATTGCACTGGAATGGTGGGTGCTGGCCTAAGCCTAACAGTTAAAAGACCAAACATGCCAAAAAGGCTGGGCAGCAATAGATCCAAAACTGAACCACCTAACTTATCTCAGCTAGAGACAGTGGTTGGGGGAACAGGGTCCTGATCCAAATGGGGACAATTGTATTTTGAAAACTTGACTATCTGGAATTTTAATCTGTTTAAATATTGGTAAGGCTAACAACTATGTAATAAGTGCCAGGGCTGGTATCTTGGAAATTTCCTTTAAGAACATAGTTCAGGTGAAGCAAATGATTGGCATGCAATTGTTTGCAATAAGAATATAAGAAGTGTCATTTATGGGTTAGGCCATAGGTAGGGAATCTCTAGAATTCGCTCTGGAAGTGCGTAGTGCAGCGGCAGCTTTAATCTTGGAGTTTAACTTGCAC
>NW_017728909.1:46015522-46051646 GCF_001723895.1 Crocodylus porosus
TCAGGAGGCAAAAAACATGGCATTTTTAAAAATGCAGTTTTCATCTCCCAGCCATCAGGCTCAGGCAGCAAGTGGCAAGCGATGGGGCCCCTCCACCAATCAGCGGTGGGGGTACATGTGTGGGAAACTCCAAAATTAAAAAAGCTGATGCACCATGCACTTCTGGTGCAAATTCCAGAGATCCCTAATCATAGGCCCATCTTGCCTAGTCTCCTGTGTTGTACACTGGCAGAGAGTAGATGCTGAAAGGGAGATTGAACAGTGTGTGACCAGGTGTTTTTTTCCACTGCTCCTTTTTTACTTGAAGCTTCCAGCATTTAAGGTCTAGCAAGTTCAGCTTCAGAGGCTGTACCCCTAACTCCCATACTCAATAGCTACTGAATAAGCAAGCAGTTTATTGCATCTCCAGGCACTTTTTAGCCTTTGGGGTAGAATCCATAGCTACGTGGAGGATGTTCCAAGAGCATCAAGGTGGGAAGAGTTTTAAACTCTTGTCAAGATCATGGACTTAGAGCAGTGATCTGTGGCACCCGGGAGTGCCTTGAGATCCTTTCAAGAGTGCCAGAGGGTACAATACAAAGTTAGATGTGCAAACATGATTCACACAATAAAACCAAAAAGTTCAAATACGACTCTGTAGCGTTAAGAACATTCTGACCTGTCGTGGGCTTTCGGAGTTCTTTGCAACAGAATAATTGTTCCATTATTTTTCTGTAGTCAAAAAACAAGTGAAAACCTCCATTTTCTGAGGGGTGCCTTGAGTCTAATGAGGTTAAGAACCACTGGCCTGGAGAAATCTTTAACTGTTAAGTGTAAACCAGGGTTGCACTAAGTGCTGGTATGGAAGAACACTACAAGGCAGGGAGGTGTGACTGACAGCTCCTGGAGTTCCCTTTCTACTGGGCTAGATCTTGTGCAGTACTGTGTACTTAAAGTGTCAAACAGTGAAATTAGGTGAGACTTTCTGTCTAGGAATCAGAAATTGTGCTGTTGCTCAAATGGTCATCCCCAGTGCTTCCCTGCTACAAGGTAGGAAATTTAGACTCAAGAGACTTAGCTAGAGCTGGGTCTCCTAGGGCTGCTACTTTCATACCTCAGCTCAAAGCAAGACTCTTAGGACATTCAGGGTTTGTAGGCTCCTGGCTCCATGACAGACAGCCTGGATACCTCACAGTTTGCAACTCTGGGGCTGGCGGCATGGCATTCAAGCCCATTTCCCCAGGACTCCCTGTGCTTGAAACTTCCTCATGCTTTTGTTTCACTGGAAGTTCATTGAAGCTGATGCAGTTTTGTACAGCACTTTAGATGAATGCATTGGCATTTTCTAGCAAAAGCCACTTTGATCAGAAAATACTCAACTAGCTGGACTTCTGCCTTGTGTCTTGGTCTACTTATGTTTCAAACTCTTTCATATCAGATGTGGATACTAGTGCTTGTGATCTGGAGCCAGTGTGGATGCAACACCAGAAAGAACTTGAGAGGGTTTTGGTTTATTTCGGCAAAGACTGAAGTTCTCTGACGACAAATTATGCTGCCATTTGAAAGTCATTTGTGCAGTGGTTGCATCTATGAAACATACTGTTTGTATGGGGTGAAGTTTTGGTTAGGACAAATGGTGCATCCCTACAAATAGCTCTTTAGACTCAGGATTGATTCCTCAGATGCAGTTTCCTAGGTTGCTGGAAAAACTGTAATGCTGAGATTTCACACTTGCACAGAGGCCTAGGCATAAGGAGGGCAGTGCTTTGAAGGGGTCATGATTTGAAGCCAGGGAGGAAGAATTTGGATGTTTAGCAGGATATGTACATTCAGAAATGTCTATCTCCTCTCTCATGGTTTTCAGAGTACAATTGTTCCTTATGCATCTGCTGCCATAATGGATGTGCATTTGTATGTAGCTGGGTTCCAGGACTAAATTCAAAGTTATCCATATCACCTGAGATAAGTAGCAAAGAGCCAGGATTTCAGTGTAGCAGCTCCTGAAACTGGATTTAGGGCTATGGAAAAGGGTTGGAAATGTTGTAACAGTAATGGTTCACCCATGCAAAAAGAGTGGGCCCTGTTCTGGACAGTAGATTTCACAGAAATGATAACCAACCCTTAGGAGTTTGTGTTTGAAAGGAAATCGGGCAGGAGAAAAAGAAACTCCAAGGAGTTTTGGATGGGAACAGAACCATTGGTTTGCACTGCAAATACGTAACTAGTTAAGGTGGTGTCAGTTGAAACTAAGTTACTGTATTGTTCTGGTTATTAATCAACTTTATTTTTTCCTCCAGAAGAGCCAGAGAATCCCATTTCACTTAATTAAATGCAGGATTGACTTATAACTGAGCCTTTGCAGTCTTGACTATTGCACTTGCAGTATTTTTGTGCATGCAATAAAAATATCAAATCAGAAATAAGTTTCAGTGCAGGTTTTATTTTAATATTTTAGTGCACTTAACTATTTAGGTTCCTTTCTTGGTTATTTCATTCTCCTGTGGGATTTTGTAAGGGCAATATTTGCAGCAATTGAGTTATGGTCAGGAAAAAAAGCCTAAAACAGAATTTGTGTGCAGAGTGGACCTGTGACTGGAACAATACAGTACTTACTTGCTTCCTGTCTGGGGTGGTATTTTAGGTGTGCTATTTTTAGATGCCACAAGGTTGACAGGCAGAGCTGAGATGGGGCAGGGGGATGTTATGGTTTGAGGGTAGCTGCCACCTTTCCTTTAGGAAAGGTTAAGAAACCGAGGTAACAAGATAGCTACAATGATAGGGAGATGCAGGCATATGTCACTCTCTGAAACAGAGGCTTGTGAAGGCTGAAAGTTTCAGCAAAGATAGGTGAAACAGAAAACAAACTAGAAAAGTGCAGCAAGGAAGCGGCAGCCTAGAAGAGCAGGCTGGCTAGCAGCGGCAGTGAGCATAGACACTGCCTCCTGCTGCTTCGTTCCTGTCCTGTTCAGGGAGACTGCTTAGCTCAAAATGGAGCAACAGTATTTTTCTCTGCTTTTTTCAGTCTGATCAAACCCTCAGAAACGTGATGGATCTTTTCTTTGCCCTCCATTTCTCCTTTTTCTCCTTCCTCGTGCTTTCAATCTATCCCTGTACCACTCCCTCAGTTGCTCACTCATTCATTCTTTCTTCCCTACACACCCAGTCATCCTCTCTTGTTACCTTCCAGTCCTTCTTTCTTACTCCCCAGCACTAGCCCTGACTCAGACCCCTCATCTCTTCCCATCTTTATGTTTGCTCATGCTTTAGCCTCTCCACAAATATTCTTTCTCCTGTTTGTTGAGTCCCTCTGCTTTTGGGCACTTCTTCCCTATAAATCTGTTCCTTCCCCAGGCTTTTTAAAACCCCTTTCCTCCTGGTGTTTGTCATCTTCATCCTACTGTTCCCTTGGAGAGGTGGAGGGAAACCTGACAATGGTTTGATCCAGGGGACCACTAAGAAAGGTGCAGCCACAGGTTATTTTTGATTCTACAGGGCAGAGTTGAGAAGACTGTTACCAAGGGGAAAGGAAATGCATGTGAACATGCAGGCTGTGATTGCACTTGCATTTTTATATATATTAATTTTAACGTGATCCTAAAAATATATGAACATGATGAAATTGAGTGAGTCAGACCTTTTCTCTATCAAAAACTTTTGTAGAGAGGTTCCAGTTAAGGCAGAGTTCATATTCTGACAAAGATGAATTATCCAGCAGAAGATGGCTGAGTCAAGTGTTTTTCACAGATTCATAGATATCAGGTTCAGAAGGGACCTCAGCAGATCATCAAGTCTGACCTTCTGCCACAGGCAGGAAAGAGCGCTGGGCTCAGATGACCCCAGCAAGGTGCTTGTTCAGTCTCCTCTTAGACCCCCAGGGTAGGGGAGAGCACCACCTCCCTTGGAAGCCCCTTCCAGATTCTGGCAACCCTTACTGGGAAGAAGTTCTTCCTGACATCTAACCTGAGTCTGCTCTTTCTCAGTTTCTGGCCATTGTTTCTAGTTACTCCAAGGGTGCCCTGGTAAACAGAGCATCTCCTATCCCTTGCTGTCCCCCCCCTGATGAATTTGTAGATGGCCACATCCCCTCTTAGCCTTCTCTTGCAGAGGCTGAAGAGATTCAGGTCCCTCAATCTCTCCTCATAGGGCCTTATCTGCAGGCCTCTAACCATACGAGTGGCCCTCCTTTGGACCCTCTCAAGATTATCCACATCCCTCTTGAAGTATGGCGCCCAAAACTGGACGCAGTACTCCAGCTGTGGCCTCACCAGTGCTGCATAGAGGGGAAGTATTACCTCCCTGGACCTGTTTGTGATGCACCAAGTAACGCATGATAAAGTGTGGTTAACTTTACTGATCACCATCGTATTGACGTCTCATGTTCATTTGGGAGTCAACTATGACTCCAAGATCCCTTTCAGCTACAGTGCTGCTTAGAGGGTGACCCCCCAGCCTGTAAGTGTGTTGATGATTCCTTCTCCCTAGGTGCAGCACTTTGCATTTGTCCTTGTTGAATTGCATCCTATCCTGTTCTGCCCAATTCTCCAACCTATCCAGATCCAACCGGATTCATTCCATGGCAACTAATCTGTTTACTTTATCCCATAATTTGGTGTCATCCACAAATTTGGACAGAGTGCTCTCCATGCCCTCATCCAAATCACTGATGAAGACATTGAACAGCACTTGTCCAAGGACCGAATCTTGGGGAACTCCACTGCCCACATCTTTCCAGGCTGATGCCAACCCATCCACCACCACTCTCTGGGTGCGTCCCATTAGCCAATTTGCTACTCACCTGACCGTGTAATCATCTATGTCAGTTACTCAGTTTATTTATTGAGTGTCAGTGTGTCCATGGAGTACCCCCTCTTTCCTCATGTTTCCTGCCTGCCACGACTTGGATCTTAAAGAAATAAAATGGGGAGGAAGTGATTGTTACCAGAGGAAGTACCCGCAGGAAGCACCACGCGGGAATAACTTGGTTTTCTCCTTTCAGCTTTTATTCAGTGGTTTACAGGTTTAACCGGGGGGTGGGGGGGTGAATCACAGTCTGAAGGGTTAATCCTGACTCTCACCTGGGTCACCCTCTGTACTCAGCAGGGGATCTCCAGCCCCTTACTTCAGGCAGTAAGTGGGGTAGTATGCCTACTTGCTTGTGTCGGCATTGAAGGATCAAGGTCCACAGGGTCCCTTCTTCATCTCCTGCCCAGCGAAGGGAGTCTCCGGGCTTCTCTGTCTTGCCCGAGTCCTAGCCCGCTTTCCCCCATAATTAAAGTAAAAAGGAAAAAAAAAGAAAAGTTTCCTTTTGTTCAATTCCCACCGCTAATTGACTAATTAGTGGCTTGCTACAAACGCTGCTTGTCTTCTTTTGCCGAGCGGCTTCAGCGTGCAGGCTCCGTGGCTCTCCCACAGTTGGGGCTTGCTTGCTCACCCCTTGGTACCCCTTTTTCCTCGGGGTCCTGAAGTCACCCGGACTCTTCAGGGGTCTGGGCAGGGGTAATCCCTCCTGCTGCCCC
Organism: Crocodylus porosus; assembly: GCF_001723895.1. NCBI lineage: Eukaryota > Metazoa > Chordata > Crocodylia > Crocodylidae > Crocodylus > Crocodylus porosus. Next base: position 46,021,018 of record NW_017728909.1, read on the forward strand.
TCTGGGTCAACGTAGCGTCCCTGATCCTTAATGCCGGCTGCGGCTCCAGCACGCGGCATGGCCCCGCTTCTCCCTGCGCTCACCGCTGCTCTGGTGGAGCCAAGGTAAGATAAGGCAAAGTCTGGGTTCCAGGATCCCTCTGATCCTGCGCCAGGGTCTCTCTTCCTAGATCCTTCTCTCTGGGGGGTCTCTCTCTCTCTCTCTTTCTCTCTCTGTGGTGCCCGAAGGCACCCTTCCTCTTCTTCCTCTCCTTTTTATCCTCCGGGGTTTAGCCACCATTGGCTCCTTAGGGCCAGGGGCCCACCCTCCTCATGGTGTAATTCTTTCCAGCTGCCCCCTTTTCCTTAACAACAGGGTCTCAATGAGAACCCTGTTACAATGAGAATAGCATGAGATACTGTATTGAATGCTTTCTTAAAATCCAGGTAGATGACATCTACCTTGTCCCTTGCATCTAGGCATTTTGTGACCTGCTCATAAAAAGAAACTAGGTTAGTCAGGCAGGATCTACCTGCTATGAACCAATGCTGATTGCCCTTCAGCATTATTTTTCCTGCTGGGCTCCCACAAATAATTTTTTCAAAGGTTTTCCCAAGCATAGTGGTAAGGCTAACTGGCCTATAGTTACCCGGATTCTCCTTCTTCTCCTTCTTGAAAATAGGGACCTCATTGGCCCTTTTCTGGTTCTCTGGGACCTGACCTGAGCACCATGAGTGCTTAAAAAAACCATGCCAGTGGTTCTGCTATGACACTGGCCAATTCCTTTAGCACCCTTGGATGAAGATCATCCAGGCCTGATGATTTAAACACATCCAGCACCTCCAAGTGCCCCTTCACTAAGTCAGCGCTAACAGTTGGTGGGCTGGTCTCCCTCCTGTGCTGGTCTATAATCCAGGTGGGAGATTTGTCTTGATCTGTGTTCACAAATATGGAAGCAAAAAACTCATTGAAGAGTTCAACTATGTCCCTCCTATCTGTCACCAATTGCCCTAGTCTGCCTTGTAGGGGTCCTATGTTACCCTACACCTTATTTTTGCTCCCTATATACCTGTAGAAGACTTTATGTTGTCTTCAATTTTTGTTGCCAGCCTAAGTTCCATTGCAGCTTTGGCCTTTATGACTCCCAACAAGTGTGAGCCAAGTAGGTATACTCCTCCTCGGTAGCTACTTCCACTGCCTGTATGCCTGTTATTTTGCTTCTAGGCTTTCCTGGATTTCCCTGTTCAGGCAAGAGGGTTTCTTGGCCCCTTTGCCTTTTTTCATGTGTAATGGGATTTCAGCTAGCTCCAGGCTTGACTGAAAGTAGCAATGCCACCAACTTTGAATCTCATTAGATGTAGCCATGTCACTTCATCCGCTATACTCTCGGTTTCTCATGTAGCTTTCCTTCACCTACTTCAGGGGTTTTAGAAGCATACAATCATAGAACTGGAAGGGACCTGTATGATCATCAAGTCCAGTCCCCTGCCATGGGCAGGATGTATTGGGCTCAGATGAGCTCAGTGAGGTGCCTGTCCATCCTTGTCTTGAACACCACCAGTGAGGGCAACTGCACCACATCTGCTGGGAGCTTGTTCCAGATTCTGGTGACCCTTACAGGGAAGAAGTTTTTCCTTATATCAATCCTAAATTTACCCACTATTAGTTTATTCCCATTGGTCCTCATCCTCCCTTGTGGTGCCCTCCTGAATTGTTGTTCTCCTAGTTCTTGATGCTCCCCCCCTGAGGAGCTTGTAGGCAGCTATCAAACCACCTCTCAAGCCTTCTCTTCCCCAGGCTGAACAGGCCCAATTCCCGGAGTCTCTCCTCATTGGGCCTACCCTCCATGCTCTTAATCAAATAGGAGGCCCTTCTTTGTACTCAAGCTTATCCATGTCCTTCTTGAAGTGCAGTGCCCAGAACTGGGCACAGTACTCCAGCTGAGGCCTCACTAGTGCTGAATAGGGAGGCGTACCTCCCTGGAACTATTGGCCTCACAGCAGCTGATGAAGGCCAGAGTTTTATTGGTCCTTTTGGCAGCCTCGTCACGCTGTTGGGTCATATTCATCTTCCAGACAATGGTGACCCCCAGGTCTCATTCAGATATTGTGCCAGCCAATAGGCTACCTACCACCCATTGTGTAGTTGTTGTGAGGGTTCTTCCTACCCAGGTGAAGGACCTTGCTCTTCTCCCTTTCAAACCTCATCTGATTTTGTTCCGCCTATAAGTCAAGTCTGTCAAGGTCCTCCTGGATCTTTGCTCTATCCTCTGGTGTGCCCACGTTGCCCTACAGCTTGGGATCATCTGCAGACTTAATCATTGCACTTTCTACCCCTTCATCCAAATCATTAATGAATATATTGAATAGCATAGGTCTGAGCACCGATCCCTGGGGGATCCCACTGGAGATGGCCCTCCACGATGAGGCCATCCCATGAATCACCACTGTCTGGGAGCGGCCTCTCAGCCAGTTGTTCACCCACCTACCTCACTGTAGACTGGTCCAGCCCAGTACTTTCCAGTTTATTAGAGAATCCCATGGGAGACGGAGTCAAAGGCTTTACTGAAGTCTAAGTAGATGATGTCAACTTCATGTCCTTCATCCAGATGTTCAGTGACCTAGTCATAGAAGGACACAAGGTTCGTCAGGCATGATCTGCCCTCAGCAAATCTGTGCTGGTTGCTGTTTAGCACCCCATCTGTTATCAGCTTGTAGGTGATGGCCTCCTTAACCAACTTTTCAATGATGTTACCTGGGATCAAGGTCAGACTGGCTTGTAGTTTGCGGGGTCATCTTTTTTCTCTTTCTTAAAGATGGGCACCACATAGGCCCTCTTCCAGTCATCTGGGACCACTCCCGAGTTCCACGATTCTTCAACTAGCTTGGCCAATGGTGCTGCTATAAGTTCGGCCAGTTCCTTCAGGACACTTGGGTGCAGGTAGTTTGGTCCAGTGGACTTGAAGTGACAATTACAAGCACTGTTGTTGGGTTGCACAAGCTTCCAGGTTTTGTTCTTCTGTGGAATTTTAAATGCTGCTGCTGCTAATGTAGAAGTGAGGAATGGAGTGGAGATGGTCTGGGAGGTGTGAAGTGCTGTGTACATTGATAGCAAAATAGGATACTATAGGAGATGGTTTTGGAAAATGAAGCCAAATGGTTTGCATTTATTGAGAATGGGGATGTGGAATGATACTGAAAACCGAGAGAGATGTGAACAGGAAGGAATGGAATGGCATGTTAGGAAAGGAAGACCATGTTTCACGTGCAGTGTGTTGATTGCATTACAAAGGAAAAGTGTAGCCCCCCCGGAGCAGCACAACAATGGCAAAAAAGGTGTGGGCAAGTATTAGGGAAATTAGGATGGAGAATAAGGCATGGAATTTGCACAAGCTGTAGAAAAAAGTAACAGTTATTCCTGAGATTCAGGCTAGGGACAGATGGTCAAAAAGCCTGAGCCTGAATTGATTCAGTCTTTGCAGGTTAGTCTAACCTGGCTAGACCAAACCAGTTTGTAAGGATACAGACATTCCAGAAATGCAGGCACATGCCTTCAGTGGCTCAGGCTAGAAGCCAGGGGATGGTAGAGCAGCCCTCCCTTCCTTTCCACAATACTGAGCTGGGGGGGAGGGTGGTGTGGCCAGGCCACTCAGGAAGAGAGCAAGCCCTGCTTGAGCAGGGAGTCATGAAGGGAGGTGGAGTAGTAGGGGGAAGCCATGCAGACATCTGCAGTTTCTGCCACAGCTCCAGCCAGGGAGCAGAGGGAAGGAGCCATCTCTGCTGTGGAGCAGAGAGCCCAGCCCAGAGAGCTTGCTGGGGGAATCTGGTTCAACTTAAACCAGGAAGGGGTCTGGGGCAGACATTGCATAAACAAATTTAACCCAAATCAATTAAGTCTGATACTGCAACCAGGTTTATCTCAAACCAGTTTCAGCCATTTTGAAACTGGTTTATATGCACTGAACCTCTGTTGTTCCAGGTTTAAACCAGTTTCTGATCACTTAAATCAATTTATGTGTAGTGTCTGTCCATAGCCTCAGTGTCTGAAGAGATGGCGATAGGAAGCAACACCAGCAATTAGATAGGCTTGGATACTAGTGTCCAAAGCAGACAGAAGCTCACCCATGTTACAGTGAATAAGGTAGGGTTCCTGACTGCACCTTCAAAATATAATCTATACCACAAAGGTTTTGCAGCTGAAATGCCAATTGGAGATGCAGCTTTACCCTGAGGAATGGTGAAGTCATCTCTGCAAACAACATGGCAAAGGATTATTAGAATATATGCGCATTTGATGGGTAACTCCCACTGCAGTTACACTAGCAGCACTTGGCAGAGTAGACTATAATTACCAGAACTGTGTAGAAGAGCAATTGTGTTGGCTAAAGCTTTGGCTTGCTGCTTACAACTGCTGTGCAGCAGCATGGTCAGACTCACCCCTGCTGGTGAAATGTTTATTGGCTTGCATGGGATTTGCCTCACGTGTCTTGTATTTAGCATGAAACCTCCTGCAGTGGTACTAGCCAGTAACATGACAGGTTGGTCTCAACCATGGGGAACATGAGCAGCAGGACTAAGGAACATGCAATGGGTTTAACAAACTTCTCTCCTTTCCCCAGGTACTCCCAACACTGGACATACTGACTGGTGTGAAGGAAGCTTACTTTAGGTATGCTGTTGTCTCCAGACTTCACAACTTGATGTTTTATTTTATAGAATTTGGAAGAACTGACACAGTGAATCACCAACAAGTAGTTATTATCTTGTAGTTTTTCTTCCTTTAAATGTAGCATGTTTCTCAGGACCACACACTGCTCAGGTTAATCTGTTTGACCTTACAAACACGTTAACATTTAAAGGGGAAATTGCATGTAATTTAGAACAATGCCAAACAACAATAGAAAGTGGAGTTACACAGCCTACTAGATTATTAGGATACCCACATTGTAACTGAGAGACTGAACTGGTCTATGGGTTGTTTGTGTAAGATTATGTTGTACTTATTCCAGAAACCAAGGTAAATTGTATAGAAATCATGAAGACCTGTTTTTATATTTAAGCTCTCATTTAATTTGTAACTCAGGTATTTTTTAAATCAAGCAAGTTTATTTGAAGGCTTGTTCTTTTTCCACTACCACCTCACTGCATAAGTGGATAAGGGATAAAATGCAAAATTTTCTAGAGCAGCTGATGGTTTTAGGACAAAACTTGCAGGGTTACAGAGAGGTGCCAAACTGCCATCTCTTCTACTGGCAAATTTTCTGGTTTCAGTTTTCTACTCTTATTCATGCAGCGTTTTTGCCTTTTGATTAGGAGAGGAACTTATATCCAAGTAGAAATGTATTAACCTGCTGCTTTTATAAAATCCACCTTTCAAACCATTGCTACTGCCACCATATTGTTTAAAGGAAAACAAACAAAGCCTGCAATTTAACACTGAAGTGGGTTTCAAAGTTTATTTTACCAAGAGCTGTCGAAATAGCACCCCCCAGTCAGCCAAAGACAAAACACCTTACCAGAGAAACCAAATCATGTTAAAGTTGGACCAAGGGAATGGAAGGGAAGCAACCTGGCATAAAACAAGAGGCAGCATTCAAATAAATATCCTTTATTGAAGAAAAAAAGGAATCATTTTTAAGCACCAAAACTGTGAGTATGTTGTTACATCGCATGTACAAGGAAGGTGATTTCAGTATTGTGTGTACAGGTTTTAACTTTGAAGTCATCATAGTAAAAAACATGAAATACACAGCAATAAACTTACATTGCAGAAAAGTTTCACTAAAGTAAAATAACAAAGGCAAACAGTTAAAACAATTGTTTTAGTTTTCATGTATTGCTAGAAATGCTTGCTTAGTTTTTACATTTTTACACTTGTTCCATAATACTTTAGAACATGGAGCATTATTAAGTATTGTAAATTTGCAGGAGTAGTTTTACAATAAAATGTGCTTTTAAAATCTCCACTTAAATATAACCGTTAAAGGACTTTCTTAAAGCCAAGCACTGTGTGCTAGTGTTTGATTCTACTTACAATATTGCACAAAGCTAGTCGATGTCGAATCAGTTTTCCATTGGATAAGTTTCTCATTTATTCAAATAAGCTAAAAAGAAATCAGTTTGATTAACCCTTTAATGGTTTCATTCATGCAAAGTGATTTGCAACCTTCTGCATTTCATATATTTCATGTTGTGCTTCTCTACTAAGGAACACACAAGATGAAATTTGTATGTAAATAGGTAAGTAGCAATCATAGGTATGCTTGGAGGTGCTAAATGAGCATCTTTAATATCACTCACCTTTCCACTATTCATGCTAGAGGAAGTGTCCCCCCTAGGAGGATGCAAAGACTCAGAAAAACCAAGCTACTCTAGGGTATATTACTTGCTGTAGAAGCCTTGGAATTACCAAAGGAGGCAAAGCTACCCGACCGAAAAACACGAGTTTTATTTAAAAGTCAAAGACTTGGTGCTGTGCTTGGTATTTGCTGCCACCCTACTTATCAGGACAATCAACATTTTTCTTGGTTTTTTGTTTGTTTTTTTTAAGTGATACACTGCTTGCTAATAGTCTTAGATACTGGCTTTAGACAGGTCCTTCCTCACATGCCTAGTAGTACACTCACCATATTAGATTGTATCTGAGCATCCATACTGGAGAACAGAGGGAAGGCCATTCCTGTCAAATTCTGAGGAGCAGGACCAAATATATTTAAAAGATCTGAATTTCAATAAAGATCCATCACTGCCAGACTGCAGATATGACCAGTCAAAGCTGGACTCATGGATGAATAGTTAGAGTGAATGGGCAGTGCAAAACAAATCTGTATAATAACCCCAAAAATATATTGGCATACCCACCTTTCCCTTCCTAAAAATTCTAAATGTTTAAGTACATGTTTTAGCAATTTAAATATAAATTTATTTTGTACGAAAACTTTAAATTACAGTACATTTATAGGATAAAAACAGCCACTGCTGTACTTCATACAGCCTTACATAGCAATAAACAGGACAATGTGCTTCACTATACCAAAGAGCACTTTGCAATAAAGTTTAGAATGAACTACTGTCTCTGTGCTCCAGTAGCATTCAGCATACGCAACGTGCTCTATCAGTAAGGTGCTTCCATCTTCAACTGCTTCTTTTTCCAACAAGCTTTGCTTGTTCTGATCTGATTCTCTAACACACTACATCCAACACCACATTCATGCTTATGGAATCAATACCAGTTAATACAGGTTTAAGCAATTGCATAAGTATTGCAATGAAAATAGAATCTGCATACAAATGCAAGTAGCCTTGATTTATAATGACACTCTTAAAACTCAGTGCAAGAAATGGAATAAAGGTAACATTAACTATTGAAAGTTTCTGCTTCTACTTCTCAATTGGATTTCAGTAATGGCTTCTCTGGATTTGAAGACTTTTGGTTTTTACAGGATATTATGCCAATACACAAAATGATTTTATACAATGAATAAAGTAAAATAGGTGTTGGGTATCAAAGGACACTACACATAACCATGGTAACTTATTCTAGAGGTGTATACTGCAAAATCTTGGCTGCTGGATTTTTAAAAATTTCCAAGGTAGTATTCCGGGGGGGGGGGAATCACATAGGCTAAAATAAATAAATTTTACCTAAATAATAAGCAGAAGTGAAAAAGGTAAGTAATTTTAATGGATTTTGGAAACTTGTGAGGGCAGTACAGAAATTCAAGTAAATGCTAATCCCATTCCTGCTCAAAAGGTACCACTGTTTACATGTTGGTTGTTTGTAGAAATAAAATACATTCTTTGTTCCCACCAATGAAAGTGTCTTATTTCCCAAAGGACAGGCTGTGCTCAGTGTTCCTGCATTTACGTTATATATTCTATATTGGGAAGTTCCAAGTCCTTACTTCCCTTCACCACTGGACCCATTTCATTTCACCAAACAGCTTTGATTAGAGTAAACAAGCAAGTTTCCTTGACATGAAGTGCACAAAATCTTAGTGCTGCAAAAATGTGTGGCTAGTAACAGAATAATGTATCCACAATGACGTAGCACAGCCATGAACAGCAAATGCTGAAAATCTCTGAAGAGAGATTTTCCATGCAGGCCTTTTCCCCCTTGCACAGACAAAGAATCGATGCACCTCAGTGACATTTCCTAAAGAGCAGACATGTTCTAATCAACCTTTTGTCAGAAATGCACCGAACTAGCAGGTATTATCACATGTGTTGGCGTGTGAATGTCGTATTTTCCCCATATTATTTTTCCTAGATAACCAACTGCAACAACAAAACCACTACAACATTAGAAAGCACTAGGAACATTTTTACGCTTGAAATTTAACATGGCTACATAAAATTTTTACATCTGGTGCTGGTGGTTTGTATGAAACCATGATGTCAAATGACTGCTGGGAATTAGATTCAAATCTATTTTTTATATTTTTTGGAACATCCACTGCCTTTCCTCATTAAAAACAGCATTTTGATATTAACTGCTATGCTCGGCACAAACAGCTGCTGCTTTGTCTGAGTGCATAAAATATGTTCCTACAAAGAAGCAACATCTACAGATTCAGTTCTGACAGGAACCTACTATACTAGCCAAGTACAGAATATATCCAGAACAGGATTACTTTGTTTTTTTAAAAACATGCATAGGTTTCCAAGGCAAAGTTGACAGATCGTATGTAGGTAAATCTGAAAACTCTGCACCACAACACAGGAGGAGCTATTTAAAACACTTCTACATAGGGTGAGACTCGCAGATAATTTTTGTGCAAGGAAGGGGAACACTGCTCCCATCTTTTAAATTACACATTTTCCCCCTAACTCAGAAGTTTTGCTAATGCCCAACACACATTGTCTAGTCTGCATTTCTTTTTTTAGAAGCAAGCAAACTGAATGTGTATCATCCCATCACTGCTATCCATTGAGCCACCAGGCTTCACAAATTGTATTGTTCTAATCTGTTTTGTGCTATGGCTAAAAATGTCACACACTTGACCATCTTATAATGTGATGTAAATTAGGAATGTCAACAACAACACATCACATATACCTGCTACTTAACTGTATTGTCTAAGCTAAATGTTTACATAATATAAATTTTGAAAGTATTGTTATTGCCACAGAACCCAGCATAAGACAGCTTAAACCCACGTAATGAATACATGTAGGGGAAAAACTTGAGTTTCCAAGTCCTAGGCAAGCTAATGCTGGATGTGTCAGAGCTGATGTTCTGTCAGAGAAGGATGCTGCCCTGACAGCTGGTGCATGCAGCAAAATTAGTACCACTTTGGAAAATGCTGCTCCGAAGTGCTCCTTTGAAACTGCAAATATTTAAGTATTGTCATAAATAAGGCAACAAGCTCAAGAAAATGCCTCTAATGCCAAATGCAGAGTGGCAAATTCTTTTAAAACATATGACAGATCTTTATTTTTGAGAACAGGAGCTGCAGAACAGCTCAAAGGTTCAAGAGAAGAGGTTCATTTAGGTTATAGTTGATTGCTAAGGTAGGTCTTCTTGTCCTCACAGCTATTTAAAAAAAGTAAATGGCGAGATATTAAATCTCCTGTTATAAAAGTTAGTGGAATATGCATTCCATTATACAGCAGCAGCAACTCCTGACTGCTTTAATGAAAATCAGTACATTAATTTGTCTTTCATAAAATGAATACTGAACAAAAATATCATTTTCCAAGAAGGAAAGGGGTGGTGTGTTTCTCAAACACACTACATGTCATTTTAGTGAAATACAACACTAGTCAAGACTCAACTTTCGTAACCGGAACATTTGTCAGCCAACCAGAACATGGAGCCTTTAACATGGTACAAGATTACCTACAACCCTGTATAGCTGTATCTTTCAAGACAATGGTATTATAAGATTAGCTGCCTGCAGCTATTAGTCACGCAGTTTAGGATGACTTCTTTTTAGGTATGTGTTGCCCTGAAGCTGAACCCTCTTCCTTTAGAACCATATACAGCCGGGTTAAAAGGAAGAGTATTTTTTCAGCCAAGTAGGTTGGGTAGGCATGATGTACAAATACTTCTGTAGCCACTTAATGGAAATAATAAAAACTAACAGAAGAAAAGCATAAATCTCACAACTGAAGTGGAAGTATGCAAGTCCTACAAACTTCTTTAAGAGTTTTTTAAAGAAGGTTGCTTACAGTAATTAAACAAGAGCAGTTCAAACTAAGAGAAAAATAAATTTTAGATATTATCATATTACAAAATATTGCTTCTTATAACAAATTTGTAGGTAAAGATATAACTATTAACTCAGTTTCACACAACTAAATATTACTCTTTAAAAGAACGTGGAAAAGTGTTAAGGTGTAAGACTACATATGGCCTTCTAAAGAGGTGCTGGAATATGCCATGTTAAAATGTACCATGTTGTAAACAATACATTGGTAAATACAGGTATTCCTCTGTTTTTTGTTTTTCATTATCCTGCACAGTCATTTGTTGTTGCTTTTCATACTAACATACACTTCTTCACACTCAAAAGAAAAATTAAAAAATAATCTTAGTTGCACTTCCATTTACATTTGTCTCCTTATGGTACAGCTAGGATTTCTGCTCTTTTCTGAAGCATTCACTGTTGTGTAACCAGCTCATCTGGAAGTAGCTATATAATTCATTTTACAAGCAAATGATACTTTTCAGTGCATTGAAGGGTACGTTTCATAGCTGTCCTGATGTTTTTAACTGCACCTCTCAGTTGTTTTGTCAATGCAGTGTTCTCCCAACTTAAAATAACTCTCATTTAACTGGCCATGGATACTTATGCAAACAAAAAAAAAAGTGCTGAAACAAATGGGCAAACATGCTGAAGGCCATCTCCTCCTCATTATGTGCGACAGCTAAGTGTAGCTTTTTGCCCAGCTGAGAATTTCCAGAACAAAGGAAACATCACCTGAAAATAAATATTTCAGGATTTTTTTTCTTTCCCCGTAAGCTAAACCATTTGCCAAAGAAAGCCCGCTTCCCCAGCATGGCTTGGATGGTTGAAACTGCTGGCTCTGAATTTTCAGAAATGAAGGGGAAGAATGGTCTTCAGCTGTGGGTTCTCTTCTTACTTCAGTGGCAATGCATCACCTGTGAAAACAAATAAATACATTTAGGTAGTTCCTTTCAATTACTGAACACATCCTCTCCCTTACCTATTACTGCAATTTCTGTGAGGATTACTGAGAAACTTTTTGAAACCTCTAAGATTCTCCCTGCTCCCAGATTTGGACAGCCAGTATAGGGAGGTGAATGCTAACTTTTAAACAGAATAGAAACCGTAGTGGAATATTCCACTTTAAATTCTCAAGTTTACAATCCATGCATCTCTTCGTGGGGGGAAAAAATAAAGACCTATTTGAAATAGCAGTTTCCCACATAAACATGACATGGACCTTTGTTGGGGGGAGGGAGAGGGGGAAGGGGGCAGGGAAGGCAGAATGATTTTCCAGAAATCTTAGCTACCATAGCATAACACGATTGAATGCTGGCTTCAGGCAGAGCCCACTCCTCAGCCTCCCTCAATCTCTAGCCGCAGCTTTAAAACTACAGCAGTAACCCTGACACATCCACTGCTGAACTGGCTGCAGCTTTCAGCCGTTGAGCCGAAAACTACTGCCCATTTGGCAGTGGCTAAGATGGGTTCAGAAATGTAATCCTGAAGGATGCACTCCACCTGTCCTGCGGTTAGGAGAGGGCACCATTATAGAGGGTAGAAGCCATTACATGTTTCAGTTTTGGTGCAGAATCAGCTTCCTTGCTTAAGACATGCACTTCAGTTTTGAAGGGCTGATTTTGGGGGGAAAGATGCATGTAGTATACAAGGAAATATGGTACCTTCATAGGAAAAACTGCACTTTCAGAATGCAATAGAGGTAATTAGTTACATTAATAAATATGCATTGTGCTCTCACAACCTATACACATTTACAACATTCATAACATTCCACAATTCTATATTTTGCAAACCTTTACTGCTTTCTAGCATTACAATAGCAACTGCTGTTAAAGAAAAACAAAAGTATCCACTAACAACTCTGCTACCTTTCCAATTTTCTGAGCAAGAAGCAGACCCAAAAATCATAAGGTTGTCTTCATTAAATTCACTCAGATTGTATTCCAATTTATCCTGGACCTAAATTTCTCTGTGATGTTTCTTTTAAAGCTGTTATTTTAAGAATGCAGGGAATACAAGAGAATCCCTTCTTGGTACTTTTAATTTTCTACCTCTAGCAGATTCTTCTCTCTCTAATGAACTTAAAGTATGTAAAGACACTTTCTGTATTTGACAGACAAACTACCAGATTTAGGTTTAACTTTTAAGGTAATATGTTCATTAAATGTAGTTTCTATAGACTGTATTCTGTTTGTTTCATAATGTCTGTAGCTCTATAGCATAAACACTTTCAGTATGAAGCAACACAAATTTACAGCGTTCCAATTTAAAATCAGTAGTTTCATCCCTTTAAAAGGTATTGAACTGATTTCCTTGTACTAGAAAACAAGTGCTGCAAGTTCTACAGCAGTTGTTTATTTGGGTTAGTTAAATTCCTGAGTAATTATATCTGTTAAATCAATTTATACATGTAATCAACTCAAGTTATCAAGTTACAGCAATCTGACAGAACAGATTTACATTCACTAATGCTTTGCAGGGGGGGAGGGGGGGGTTTCTAAAATCAAATTAATTTCAAAGGTTACTCCCTGCCCCCCAAAATTTAAACTATTACAGACTAATCAAAAAATCATCTGTTAGCCAGTTACATCTGGCTATAGCATTTCCATGGTAAAATACAACCTAGTAAAGAGAAAGGAAATAACTACATGTCCATCCTTAGAATATGTAGTGTGCACCTTCTGCATAGTGCTGAGTCCCTTCAAGTCTTACTGACATCAGTGGGAGCTGAAAACTGCATCTGGCAGGGCTCCATTCTTTATAAGGGAAAGTGTTCACTCCCATGGTGATTTGGATTTGTATAACACTTGTTGAAAAAGATGGCTGCTGATGCCCTAGAGATTCCTCAGGTAAAAAAGGGAAAGATCTTACACACCGTAGTATATCAAAAGTAAACAAGGTTTAATTAGGCTGATAAAAAACCTACTATGTAAAATCAAAGGTGACCAAATGTATTTTGACAACATCTAGGAAACTGAGAATAATGCAACTAAGAAGTCAGCCTCAAACTGCCATTGTGTACCCATCTCAGTATGCTTTGCAGCCCCCCCTTAGTCTGCCTGGCAACAGTGTACAGGGCAGCCCTGACTGGCTAACCCAGACTGTACAAACATTCACTCTGTTACTTCTACTACTGCAGCTCCCACATGAAATCCTAAATTCCAAGTACTGAATTCTGTCATCACTTCGAAGTTAATTGGGAGTTTTAAGTGAGCAGTGACTACAGCTGGAAGGATGGGTAAGAGGGAGAGACAAGGACCGTATGCACGTTTAAACAGTCTGGGAGGATTCTCCAAGGTTTGTTCTTGTGGTAGAAAAAAAATCTTTACTCAGCCCCACATGAAAAGACGTTTGAATGCTGAGGCCCTGAAGAGTGCAGGGTTTGAAGAGCTGACACTATGTAGCCACAGTGGCAGCAGGGGATGGGGGAGCTGTGTACCCATCTCAGTATGCTTTGCAGGCTCCCTTAGTCTGCCTGGCAACAGTGTACAGGGCAGCCCTGACTGGCTAACCCAGACTGTACAGACATTCACTCTCCCAGAAGAAACTCTCTTGCAAGTGATTTAACCCTTGTTATTCCCAGGTTATTCTTCTCTTGGAGTAGCCATTTTTATTCTCAGAGGAAAAAAGCCTGAACACCTGTACACTCATGATTTCCCCTGGAAGAGCAGCAACTCTCCCAGGAGAAACTGAATGTATACAAGGAATGGTCAGTGACTGTGCTGAGATCCAAACAACACACAGATCAGCTGAGTTTGAGTTCTGTCAGGAGTTTGGTACATCTGAATATTTTGGGTTTAACAATTTCCTTCTTCCTAACAATACTGATGGCAAAGAATAAAGTTAAAATGAAAACAGATCAATTAACACAGCCAGCTTCCATTCAGTAGATGAATTACCAGCCAGGTAAATTACCAGCCAGGAGAAAAGGTAGCATTTATTTACCTTTTCTAAAATTCAACACTGGGTATTTTATATCAGTGTTGTCAAATCATTTAATCATCATAACGACACAAAAAAGTCATAATATTTCATAGTCACAGTACTGTGCCTCAAAGATGTAGACACTGATCCTTCTTTAAATGACTGACTATCCCTTTTTAAATGACTTGTACTAACCACCACATCTAAGCTATGGCACTGACTTAACCCCACATACCCTTCACTGAATTACTGCGTGAAAACGTTTCTTTTGCTGCCCACTATATATGGCTTGAATTTGATATATATTTATAGCATTTCCCCCTTTCCCCCCTCCCCCAAAACAGCCATGTCCTAGCTGTAGAAGAGAACTACTACAGTACAGTATTGCAGTTCAGGACAGAGACATTCGAGAAATATTTCAATGTCTTTACACTACCATATCAGCCTTGATTTTGAAGACTAAAATCCCTAGGCAATTTCTGTTCCGTTTGTGAACTCATTAAATAGCTAGCTGAAATCTAATGTTAGCACTTACATCACATCAAAGTACAGTGCCTGGAAGTTTGTGTGTGTGTGTGTGGGGGTGGGGTTATGATTAACAGAGGTGTAAATTACACTGGCTTATTTACTGTTTATGATCTAGAAATCTAATTAATCAGACCCTTCACAGATCTGAAAGAAACCATCAAAAAAACAGCCACACACAAGACTTCAATATGCTTAGAGTCATATCTAATCTTCTTTGACTTAGAATTATTCAGCCCAAAGTTAGAAGCACCCTGTATTTTTACAAGTCAGAGGCAATTATTAGAAGATATCTGAAAGGTAGGAATATATTAAAGATTGATTGTATGGCTTTATTATTTATGAAAGGTCCTTTCAATTTTGGAAGGTACACAGTCTCTCTAAAACATGCTATACCAAACTGTAGCTTGCTGTGGGGACAGTTTCTGTCATCAGCTCAACAAGACGACAAGCTATCATGAGGCAAGAGGCCAGGAAAATATTTATCTCACTATAAACGTAAATCCCTTTCAAATGTCAGTAGTTCGAAAGTCCCATATAGACTCTTTTACCAGCCTGCATGCATATCAAGGACAGTTAGTCAAATATCTACTAAACATCCAAGACTGCAAACCACAACATTTAGCAGGTATTTTACACAAAGTGCTTAAAGAGATATAATTAGGAACATTACAGGTTAGTTTTCCCAGTCTGTGCAAGGCAAACTTTCCTCCTCATCTTCCGACTCTGGTGATGCTTCCTTAATTCTTCGAAGTGCTTCATGGATGCTACGCGTCAGAGGATCAGTGTCAGGCAGAACTGTAAAAGATTCACGTAAAACATCCTTTTGCACCTTCTTCAGCTTCACTCCTTTCCTTATCTGTGCCAAGATGTTATTGCTATCATCTTCATCAGGAAAAGGAGGGAGACTTCTCTGCTCCACTTTTCTTAGGTGAAAACTACCACGCTTCAAGGAAGCCAGCACCTCATCCATAGGGGAACTCACTACAGTAGACAAAAACATGGCCAGTGTTAATCTTAATGTATTTACTCATACCAGCATCTTCATTTTTATATCTTCAGTTATACCAAGCAATAAGATGATGCCATTTCCTAGGTAATTTAAAACCGTAAATAAATCTCAATACCATGGATACCATGAGATAACTGTTAATTGTTTCCATCTTTGAGTGCATCTCCCCCATTGCCACATATAAAATGGATGGAATGACAAAGTATATCCAAATTTGTATGTATATGGATTTCCAATATTAAAAAAGTAACTAAGACTGAAAAAAGGGAGCAACAATATTACATGGTAACAAGCTATTGACTAATCTGGAGAAAATGGTATTTAAAAAAAAAATGCACAACTGTGTTGCTCCAGCAGTATTCAGTTGTTCCAAATTATTTTAGCATTTAACAGAGTCTTACACAAATTTTGGTTTTTATCAGAACGGCATGGCTAGAGTGCTCCTGCTATACTTGTCATACTATGTTGATGAGTGAAAATGTCACCAGAAAAAATGCTTTTTTTATTTTTTTGGTAGAAGTGCATGAAAAAAAGTTGTTGTATAGAAGAGTTTAAGTCTATATAAGCCTGTTGAGTACAAGCATGAACCACGAATCAAGACCTTTCCTATGAAATCTCAGATATTCTAGTTGTAATAGGGCAATCTGGCCAACACACCTCATGCTCTTGAAAATCTGATCCTCATGTTCACATTAAATAACTGCATTTGTACACTGCTTTGCATCCATGGTCAAGGTGTTTTCCAAAAAAATGGCGAACTGCTACCCTCCCTCTTTTACAGATGGAGTAAGGAATGCACAAGTTGGTTGAAACTAACCAAAGCAAGTTCACTTAGTGGGTCCATGGAAATTGGAAACAGAATATGTCTCCAAACTAAGCCCTATTTACAATTTATTAAACCTCAGTTGCCCACTAAGTTTAGATTGGTATAACTAACCAACGATGCACTGAGATTTATCTGCAGAATTAGTTTGCAGCTTTAATTCTGAATACGTTTGGCTGGGTTTTTTTAAAAGAGCAAAAAAAGTAATCACATAAGCGAGTGTACACTTAAAACTATCTTAATAGTTTGATCAAAACAACTTATATGATGAAACCCACTTTTAAAATAAATATTTTTTTAATACTCTGCAATTTTATGTGTGCATACCAAGTTGCTTAAATGCATCAAAATGTTGAGGACACTCTCCAAAAATCAGAGGGGATAAAACAAAAACACTAAAAATCTCCCTGATGTACTTTAACTGGCCCAAAGTTTCTTCTTTAGCTTCATACTCAACATGAGAAATTTCAGATGAAAAGAATGTTTGAGCGCCAAACCTAAAGAGAGGTTGTCAAAACGAGATGAATTTACGTAAACAATTAACTGCAATAAGTCAGTGCAATTCCATGGTATCACTTAACAAGTGCCGCTATAGTCTTCATTTCATGGATTTCGTAATCTTTAACACGATCAACGAAAACCAGAAATCTGGAGAGCCTATAGGCACTATCCCACCTGGGCACAAGCTGACTGGTAAACATCAGTGCCCTGCCAATGCTGATGGGAAGCTGTGCAGATGTACAGAACTGCATGTGCAAAGTTTCTTAAGGACTGGGACTTCGTGCTTACAGCAGCAGAGTTGAAGTGAATGTCTTTTCATGTTGACTTCACTACCTATCTAAGAATCCTAAAAGACAACTTGTGTGATATGCCCATGCTCTTTACAGTTTGCCTGGTACAGAGTACCACTTTCAGCCATTGTAAAGAGGTCTGGTTGACAACATTTTTAAATGTTGGAAGAATTATGCAAGTGATTAAAAATTTGCTTCCAACTTGTAAACTGTCAGACATGCATGTTTGCATTCAGACCTCACTCAGAGTTATGGAATTGATAGGTTTTTGGACAAAGATCTGGGGAACACTTAAAAAATGTTTTTAATGATTCAAAAATTGATTCCTGGATCTTCCTGGGTCACTCACCACAAAGAAGTTCAAATAACATTTATTTTGAACAGGGAATCATGAAGCAAAAAGGAAAGCTAAAAAGACTGGAGTTCCCATAATGCTTCCATGAACGAGGACCTTCCATTATTTATGGCTCTGTTTATAGCTCTGGGCCTGTCTACAATTAAGGATAATTAAAATCACAATACTTGCACAAAGCAAAGAAAACAAAGGTCATTAAATGAATGGTCATGATAATACAGAAAACAAAGGACATTAAATGAAAAACTACCAAGAGGAAAATCCTATATCCACTGCATACCCACACACCTGATGGCCAAGGTTCCTGTCCAAATTGGTAAGGAAAGATGATTTTCCATGCTTTTCAAGGAAACAAAGAAAACCAAGCATCGATATTTTAAAGCCACCTGTGTTTTTAAACTGCTGATAAGTAGCCTGTGGTAGTTTATTCAAGGCTGCCAGTACCAACTAGGTTGATGTAGAAGGAAGTAAATACATAGAGAGGACACAGCACAGATAAGGTAAGTGTTAATATTAAATTTGTTTGCATACAGTTAAAAAAAAGCTGACTGAATAAAATATATATGCTTTACCACCAAAGCTTTCCATGCACTTCATTATCTGTTTTTGCAGATCTGGAAACTGAGGCACAGAGGTGGAAACAACTTGCCAAAAGTCACCCAGAAGGCTACAGACAAAACCACAATGTAAGCCTGGTCTTCCAAATCTCAGCCCAGGACTCCATCCAGTAGTATACAACTGAAACACCTGAGCAAAAATTGCAAATTGTATCTGAGGATATATGGGATTAGAGAAGAGAGCAGAAGTGGCAGGGACTTCTTCGATCACTGAGTCCAGTCCCTGACTAAGGCAAAAAAATGCATCATGCTTGAACCATTAATAAACCTGTAATCTTTTTCAGTCTATACTGTATAACTGCTGCACACAACAGTGAAAGTTCCCATAATTTGAACGGGTGCATTTTTTAGTCTAGGGAGCTATGCCAAGTGTTGCATTACTTTTTATACAGAAATATAACACACCTATTTCTATAGAGCAGTCCCAAAGAAGGGAACTAGCCAACTGGTAATATATAACTTAAATGCTAATTACAGTTAAATAAATATAAATACAAATATTACCTCTTCTCCTCTGCAAACCTTCTAAATCGCCCGTCTTCTTTAGTTTCTTCTTGGCACTGACTAACTGACTGCTATCAAAAAGATGTGCTGATGGGATACTGACAGACTGTGGAACTTCTTTATCCTCACTTTCCTGTTTAATGAGGCTGTCACATTTTCCTGAGGATTCTGTGGCATCTTCCTTGGTAGGCGGAGGTGGTGGTGGTGGTGGTGGTGGTGGTGGCGGCGGCGGCGGCGGCGGCAGAGGAGGAGGAAATGATACTACAGTAACAGTATCTGGCTGAGGGTCATTACTGACAAGAAGTGGAAAAGTACTAGCATGAGACAGTTCAGAGGTAACACCATTAGGAGGTAATGAAATATCTTCAAGTTGTTCTAAACTCCTGGGCTCCTGGGTTTGTAAAGGCTGGGTCGCTTTTCCTGATTCTGTCTCTTCAGTTTTCTCTTGGGTTTGCGAAGTTTCTGGCAGAGATCGAGGTTCATCTGTGGAGGGTATTGAGCTAGCTGAACTTTTCCTTTTTGCGTGAGCCAGTCGCAGTCTGGTTGATTTAAGTACAACTTGCCCAGGGTACCGCTAAAAGGAAAAACATTATTTAAGATTACGTGAGTGTATGCAATGTGCTATTCTAGATGCTGAAAATGAACCGATCAGGGCTTTAACTTTTCTGATCATTACTGTATTGCAAAGGAATCACATCCAAGAGTTATTATGCTGTACATTTTCAATGTAAAACATTCCAATAAGGTAATATTCCAGTACATGGCAGCCTAGTGATGACCTCTGACATTAACATAGTGTAACCATCATAATTTGTAATATAAACCCATCACTCTATTTACTCCAAATGATATTTAGCAAACACTAAAATCCTCTCCCTCTCCAGATATGCAGACTAGATGTATACAGATAGCAAGAGTAATGCATTTGGGAAGTGGGAGGAGTAGACAGGAACGTTTTTTGGAGGTTAAAAATGCTGCAATTACTGGGATTAATCCTGGTCCTTTTCTCCTTATTCTACTGGTTACAATAAAATAGGAGAAAGATCCTCAGGTCTGATCAAGGCTGAGTTGCTGTCTCCCTGTCAATTCACTCTTCATGCACCAAGTTTTACTCAGCGACAAGTGAAAAAAAAATCAGGACTTCGTTGAGAACCAAATATTGGTGGTTTTCCTAGATAGCAACACTACCACCACAGTCCCCCTTCTCCTCATTCCACCCAAATAGACAAAATAGCCCTCAGTAACACCATCAGGCCATCAAGCTAAAAAAACAAACAAACCCCCAAAACCCCAACAGATCTCAAAATGTAAGTAAGGACTACCTAGGAAGACAGCAGTTAATATTTTCCAATAGTTCTGTTCTGACCCTCCAAACACCTACGTTTTCTTTCAGAAAATAGTTTCAAAGCAATTTCAATCTGGATCCTAAATCTGCATCTACCATGTCATTGAAATCTACAGCTATGTATAAAAAGGCTGTGGATTAAATTAAATGCTGATCTTAAGACACACAAGGGAGATTTGCCATCCAACAGGTGAAACAGGCACTAGCCCTAAATGTCTTGCAGGCATGCAAGCTGTTTAGGTGTACACTACTATTTTTTAATAGCACAAAACTAAACAAGTATCCAGACAGTAATGGAAATTTTCTTAATTTTACTGCTTATTCCAGTTTTATTGCTTGGCTATGTAGACTAGCAACAGCTAGAAGCATTTTTGTATTCAACCCCTCTGTCTGTATCTGTCTGGCGTCTTTTCCCTGATACATTGACTTCAAACTCCCTTGGGAAAGAATTTTCAGGCATTATAATTGGAGGGAGGAGTGAAATGGTCCAATATACATGGAAAATGGCATATGGTTTGTACTTCTGTAAAAGAAACACTGCAAACTTCATTTAAAGTTCTTCATTAGCTATAAGAAATGAGAAGAGGAAGTACATTTACCATATCTTGTCCTAAATCCTAGAATGCAGGGAATTTTGATTCCTATTCTCCAATGAATGCTTAAGTATTTAATGAAGAATATTAGATACTACACAAAGCTATTACAAGAATAATTTAAAGAAGAAAAAAAGAAGTGGTGAAAAAGAATAGTCACTTTTCTTTCATTACCAGTTTAAATGTGAAGATTAGTCATTTTTCTTGCATTACCTGTTTAAATGTGCGAAGCCTGTCCAGTGTTTTTTGTCGCTCCTGACTAACCCAAGAGCTTTTTCTTTCCTCTTCGTCTTGCAGTTGATCTCGCTTCTGAGAAGGGGCACAAAAACATGCCAATTAGTTTTACAGCGCAACGCTTAATATCGTACACATCTGCGTCTGGATAACAACTATACCAGTAATTCAGCAATTCTGAATGACTTGACAAGTATGGTGCCAAATAAACTTTTTTTTTATAAACTTGGAAACCAGCCTTACCTCTTTGTTGCTCATTTATAAGACTACTCTGCATTCTGCATTTTGCAGCATAACATGTGTCCCTTATTTACTGATACTATAATTATGAACTTAGAAAATAATCCCTAAAAAGATAGACTGAAATGACTGAGATGGTTTACCTTCGAAACATGACAGAGATGGACATGATAACCAATACTGAATTTAGAAAATGGTACACAGTAGATCAATATGGAACCTTATTCAATTTATGACAGCCCCCTAATGGCACATGGGGGGCAGTCATAAATTTGAAGGCTGCAAATTCAGAACTGTTCAAGGGAAGTACTTTTTCCACACAGTACAGTCAGAACATAAGACTAGTAACCACAAAGTATTGTTGAGAAGAAGAGTTTAGCAGGATTCAGATAAAAATGAAGCTATGCTTAAAAGGAATATTCATGCTTTAATACCAAAACTGACCCAGCACTTTGGAAGGTATATAAACCTTTACATTTCAGAGCATAAATCAACCTCCAATTTCTGGAAGGTAGCGGGATGTTTTCCCTGGGTATTGATTATCCAATAACAGCCTACTTCAGGTTTCCTTCTTCTGAAGCAGCTGCCACTGCTCAGTGTTGGAGGTAAGTGGACTTAAGGGGATGATTTCATCCAGACTGTGAGATCAATTAATGCAATAGGACTAGCCAAAATTAAACTAAAAATGTAAATAACTAAATAGCAAAGCATACTTAGGTTCCTGTGCCTGAAAACATACTACTCGTAAAATAAGGAATTAGCCCACCTGGGAGATTTTTTTAAAACAGAGTCAAAGGTTCATTAACAAGAGCCTCATTTTCAAACATATTTATTCTGCTACAAGATAAACCTAAGAACTGTGTCTTTGTACACATCACATCATTCAATAAAAAACCTATTCTTTATATTCTTTGACTCAAGAACTCCACATCAGGGAAAGTTAGAGTGCGCAGGCAATTGCTGAAAAAGAACAACAAATGCCCCCTCCACTTGTATTACACAATTAACTGGTTAACTACACAATTAATTTAGACCAGCTACACATGCAAAATAACTATCAAGCTATGAAAGGTTCCATCCAGCAATAAAGTTAAGAGCTGGAAAATGTGTAATAACTTTACAGCTGGTTTCTATCCAGCTTTAATTGTAACAAGGTCTATGCCCCTGCAGGACTCACAGCTGCAGGAGCTTGCTACTTGACAGGGCAGGGGGAGCCCAGGATGGGGACCCTGGGATCCCCCTGTGCTGGCAATAAGCCATAAGATCTGATGCTGGATCCCACAATCACCTGTCATGCACGCGTGGCATGGCAGGCAGCACAGCTGTGTGGATCGTGCATCTGATCCTATCATGTCTTTACCGGAATGTCTAGTGGGACCCAGTGTGTGGCAAGATGTGCACAGTGTATGCCAGTATTATCCCTCCTTCACACTCATGCCAATAGTTCCTCACTTACATATATTTATAACTGAATTTTACTTTTAATGGGGAAAAAATAATCAAACAATAGATGGCATTATTATAAGTACACTGATATGCACTCAACCTATAAATCAAAATACTATGCATTATGCTGGGAAAACTGAATCACTTTTTTGGTATATTAAATAATTATTGTGTAGTCCAATTTGAGATACAATAAGTCCCCTTTCAAATAAACTATTTGCACTGACAAATCTGAAGAACATACATACAGCACTATTTACATGAGAAAAAGTGGCAGTTTGATGTACCCTCAATCCTAAACCGATCCACTAATTCTAAGGTGGAAGCAGTATTCGCCTGCCACATGCAAAGAAAACTCAAATACCATTTTATTTATAAAACAATTATAGAAGCTAGCAGTACCATTTTATTCAGGTTTTCTGACACTTCTTGTTATAAAGCTCTGTTTTCAGTTGGTTATATTTGCTAAACTTCAGCCATTCTGACTGATTGGGGGGGTGGGGAGAGAAGGGCGTGGAAAAAGAGAAACTGGTCACCCATCAAAAACATTTAACCATTTCCAAGAACAAAGCTAAGGGAAATTATTCTGGTTGTACATGCTAAAAAAAATTTAAAATCTCTTGGCAGCTTTTTCTCTGAAAGCTCTGACACCACCTTGTGCTGAAGCAGAAAGTTGACGTTTAGCAAGAGGGTAGTCTTTGTATTTTGTGTCTTTATCCCCACGAATATCTGCCAAGTCAGCCAAGTGATAAAGCCTCTAGGGAAAAACTGCAGTTTGTGTATTCTCAGTAGAGACCACTGCAATTTCAACAGCTACATTTCTTAGAGATTCCTTGGTCACTGAGCAAGGCCAAGCCTCCCAGAGTCCCTCGTGCTAACCAGACTGGCACGTTCCACCTCTTCCCAGCTCCCACCTGGGATCAGACTGCACGTCATCCCAAAAAAGTGACTAAACACACTTCCGCTGGGCTTTCCCTATAACGTTGCTCTGGGCCAGCTTGAGCCAAGCATTGCGACAGAGAGCAAAGAATTTCTCCTGTGCTTTCAAGCAACAGCCCCAGCTGACACCCAGACAGCGCAGAGAGACAACAGCCTGATTTGAAGGCAGGAGAAGAAGAATGGAGGTGAGCAGTAAAGTAGTAGTCAGAAAAACAGTGATGCTGACAGCTAGTGAGGTTGCACAGAGAAAAGGGCTGAAAATAAATGCTACAGAGGAAGAAAAAGAACTGGGACAGCTGCGGGGGGTGGGGGAGAGAACAGAAGAAAAGGTGTGGGTGGAAAAGGAAAGGGAAGGGAGTCTGAGCTAGCAGGGCACACTCCCGTGCAGTCTGGATTAAACCTAAATCTCCTGACTTTCACCATTCATTTGCAGACAGCAGGGGTCTGTAAACCCCACTAGCAAAACTAGTGCCAGACTACTGCCATCAGCTGCTCTATTAACTCAAGTAGAGTTCTGTGTGGTAGATTTAAATGACTCATAAAGGTGTCATCATACTGCATGGAGCAATTTGTTTTCTCTGCTGCTTTTATTTTTAAGTTAGAAATTACACCAAATTCCCTACTTAAATTACAATAATTTTATTTAGGCTAAGTCAATTCTAGCATTGTGTTTCTTTGTACAACTTTAATTGAGCCCTCTCTTGTGCGTGCATTATGTTACAGTCTATAATTACTTGATCACATGCTGTTTTTTCCACAGGACCCTATTTCATTCGATGCAGACCTCCTGTAAGAGTGAAGGAGAACTGCGAAACGATAAAAACTGTTGTCTGTTGGCTCCCTGCTTTATTTGTTGATGAAGTTGGAAGGTGTGTCATAAATGAGATAGGGATAGCAGGAAGAGAAAGTATGATCTCAGGCACAGGTGAATTGCTTCTCTTCTTACTTTATGCTACAGAGTTATTGCATGATGCTAAGCTACTCACAAACTGTTCACAGGTTCTTACCCATGTTTTTGACTTCAGAGCCTGCAATGCGATTTGCAGAAGGTTGAACATTCCTAGCTATAGCTGAATTAAATGAAACTTGTACTTAAAATACTTTAAAATGATGTATAAACACTCCAAGGAAAAAAAAGTTCCAGAGCACCCCAAGTTGGGCACCCAAAATTACAGCGTACTTTTGACTTTCATCTATATGAACCTCAACTATCTGTATAACTGGGTTAATACAACTCCCTTGCCTTTCTGGAGGTTCTGAGTATAAACTAATACTTGGGAAGCACTCATACAACAGTGCCATAGGAAAACAAGCATAAGGAAATAAATAATTTAGCATTCAAAGCAAGTTTCAAGTGACACAAGGCAAGGCATGGGACCATGCACTGAACATGAGACTGAATCAAATAACTTCTTAATTAAATTCTATTCATCCCATGAACTAAACAAGGTAGGGATCCAATCATGGAATTAAACAGTCATAAGGCAAATACCTAAAAGGAGAGAAATTAAGATTTCACAAGCAGCTGTGACTTTAGAATTTCTTAATTTTTGGCTTGGCTTTGCAACCTTATACTTTAACAATACTGTATGTGTGATATCTCACACAGCTGTCCTGGGGACAGGCTCTTTACACTGCCCATTAATTCAGTAGCATCTATACAGGACCTGTAAAGCTCTGGCTGCTCAGTAATGGGAGAGATGAAGAAGATTAGAGGGTTCACTTTGCATCTGCTGGCATGACCCATGAATCTTTTCAGTTACTACATGTGTGGGTGTGTCTAGAAGGTGCATATTTTTGGAAAAGGCTGTCTGAACTGCGCTGTAGTTTGTAATTACATGTGCTTCTGTTTGTATAGCACAATGGGGTCACGACACTGCAGGCCTCTAGTCACTATACAACGGAAATGTCAATACTGCGGTCTAAGATTTGTGATCAGATTTTTAAGCCCCAGCTGAACAAACAGGCTGTTCAGATACTCCTCTATAGTATCCGATAGTATCAGCATAAGTATCAATATTAAAGACAGCTGATGTTTTCCATGGTTCTGTAACAACAGAACTGATTCCATCTCTTCAGATAAAATGAACCCACCTGTGAACCATGCTCCAGAATATATCTTTGGTTACTGAAAAAAAATAAAACCTCCTGACTCTGGATAGGTAAAAGACCTTTCCAGCACAAGAGCAGAGTTCTCACAAGGCTCATGATACTACATCCTTATAATCTTAATTCACAGCCCTAAAGATCAGCCTGCCATTGTTTCCAATGATGTGGGACTGACGCCAGACTGCTTTCCAGAAAGAATCCTCTTCCTATGCTGTTAAGACTGCAAGGAATACAACCGTTATACAGAACAGGAGGTACATGGAAAGAGAAGATGAGGACAGGAAGGGAAGTGGCTAGGACAGAAAACCCAGAAAGGGAGGGAGAATGAGATGACAGAAGGGTTGAGAAGAACATGGTGTGTGAGAAACTGAGAGGAGGGGCTTGGAAGATGTGAAGAAGAAAAGTAGGCTACAGAGAAGGAAAGAATGGCAGTTCATACTCCTATAACCATGTCCAAATTTTTGCCCCCACACTCCAGATTGAATTTTTAATCTGAAGCAATCCCTCACATATTGATTTAAAAGAAATGTAGACAGGCAATTCTGAACTGGGTTAGGAAGAAGCAGTTGTAGTGTAAGATAAAAAGAAACAAGGCACAGACAAACATTTTAGCTGTGAGATCACTGAGGAAGCAACAAAAACCCAACCTGAGAGCTTTCTAAAACTGTCTGGAGTGAAAATATTCCCAGGTTTTCTAGAGAGAACAAAGAGCAGCATGAAATGTAGCAGAGCTACCCCAAGATGTCAGTGCATGCTAGAAAGCAGTAACCAAACATTATTTCATACTGCAAGCTAAGGAATCTGGACTTCTTCATCCTACCCAAGAGGTTGCTAATAACTACCTGGCTGCTTACCAGTAGGAGAGAAATGACCCAACGATATAGAGTCATTTGGGAAGGTATGGGATACCTAATTAAGGAAAAAGATTAAAGTAATTAAACAAAATGTAATAATACCTGAACTATTTTGCTGAATAACTACCCAGAGCAACTTAAGTCATTTTCTTAATTTCTTGCACCCAACTTCTAGTACTTAGGCTAGTACAATCCTATCTTAGGCAAGAGTCAGACAGAGTGCGAGTGCTGCATCTGTTCCAGGCCATGCATTGTAGTGGATCTAACAAGGCTCACTTGCCCTGCCTTTCTTTCCTTGGGATACGCTATTTACAAGAAAAACATGTCTCATCACCAAAAATGTTGTGTTTGTTTTGTTGCACTGAAATCAAAACAACAGATCAAAAAAAGTCTGAATTCCTGTACTGCACAGTCTTACAGTAAATTGGATTCTAATGTGGATTCTTTTAACACCTTGATATAAGCTAAAGACTCAAGAAGCAGCTACATAGCTTGGAGACATACAGAGACAAGTTAATATGAACAGTTCTTGAACAGGTAATGCTATGTTGAAGCTGATTAAAAACTTTTAAATCACAGTCCTCCAATGCCTTCCAGGTTACTGGACTTCAGCCACCTGCCCTACCCTCTCCAACACAGGGAAATGTAGTATCCACAGCAGTGCTGTCAGTCTTAAGAGTCACTCAGTTCTATCCATATTTGCTGTACTGCTATTAGTCATTGGTCTTTCATCACAGACTTTTTCTACCCAGCAATTCCTTACCTCCCTGCCCATTGGGCCATTCATCCTCTTACTATCAACTCTAGCTTCCCTTTTCTCCAGGCATCACCCTTTACCCATTTATTTCTATATTCCACTGTCACCCCACTGTAATTATTTTACATTTGTAATTAGACCAGTAAGTATCAAATTTATCAGCTCCCCATAGCTTTTGGTCTTCCACTTCACTCTGTTATGATCAGGATATTTTCCAACTGATTGCAGAACATAACTTCAATACTAAAGTCAATAGGGCCTGGGGATTAAAAATAAAATAGCCAGTAGGCCTGTGTGAAGTGGCTAGTATTCACTTCAGATTAGGCCAATTAGGAGGACAGCAATTTGATTTGGCCAAATCTAATTTGGAGATTCAGCTGCTGCTGAATCAGCTGAATCGCCGAATCACAGGCCCCATCCCCCACCAGCCCTACCTCCCGGCTCTTTGAAAAGAAAAAGTCCCAAGTCACCAGCTGCTGCCAGGTGGGGGGCAATCCCTGCCATGAATCCCTCACCTGCTGTCCCAGCTCCCCTCCCTCCCCATGGCTGACCTACCTGCCCCAGCTCCCAGCCCTTAAAAAGAAAGAAAAAAAAGCCCCAATCACCAGCTCCTGTGGCAGCCAGTGAATGGGGACAAAAAAAAAAAAAAAAGAGCTGGAGCTGGGGCAGCAGGTAGGGGATGTGGCCTGGCAGGGGTCCCCCCATGGTCTCCTCCCTGCTCCTGCAGCACCCCTCCCCTGCCCCCTATTTCCCAGTATGGAGTCTGGGTCCAGCTCCCTGCTGCAGCCACCAGGGACTGGGCAAATTGCCAAACCTCTCCGAACCTTTTCCAAATTGATTCGGACCTTTTCATTGGTCCCCTGATTCTATTCAGATTCCGGGATTCAGCCACTAAATCAGGTCGAATCTCCTCGGAATTGAATGAGTACCCGAAGATTTGCACAGCCCTAATGGCCAGATGTCTAGCTGTACATTTTGCTCCCTGGGCCAGTGTTTCCCAAACCCAAACCCAAACCCAAACTCCACCACAGTGACATCAGGCACTTTCACACTGCTACTGCATCTGCAATCACCATTTACTGGCACTACCAAGTTGCCACCCATTCCCTTTACCAGCAGCAATGGGCAGTAGAGAATGGGGCAATGTAAGGAGACAATTCTGCAGGTGGTGCACAGAATGCAATGCTACCAGTCTTAAGCATTTAAAACTCCTAAATCAGAACCCCAAAAGTATGAGTTTCAAAAATAATGAACTTAAAACAATTTTATCTGCCTTCAGGTTTTTCAACTCTTCACTACAAAGGTGACTGCTATAAACTTTCATGGGTCCAGAAATTTGGCAGCTGCTTCACCCCCAAATTTCTGGCTCCATGGGGAGCCCTTGGCCCTGCTGACTCAATCTGGTGCCTGAACCCAGAGCACAAGACCAGGCAGGGTGGTAACTGGGTCTCCAAGGTCCAATCCCAGCACGCGGAGGGCAGCAGAGGGCAGTACCAACCTCCCAAGACCGAATTATGGCACACAGGGCGGCCTGTGCCAGGCCCCAAGACCTGCAAACAGGCTCTGCACCACCCATCTGGCCTACATGGCCAGAAAAGGTAGAGCAGCACTGATCTACATGAAAGTCAAAATTATCTTGCAATTACTGACTTCAGGATTTGTGGTAGCAGAACAGTAAATATCATAGGATTCATGATAAAATTCTTGAGGGAGAAAGTCTATGAAATGACTTCTGAAAATGAACTGCAGCACAGTATTGAAGAGATGCACGGAAATCTGACTCTAATGGTCAGGCTATGCTTCAGAAAGTGACAAAGCACAGTTGATAAAGCTACTGCTTGGCTGCAAGAACAGAACAGAAAGTATCACTTCTCCTTGTGTGTGAAAACGTCTATTTTGCAAGTTCTTGGGGGGAAAAAAAAAAGTGTTACTTTTTTCAAGTAGCCCTTTGGTGAAAATTACATAACATGGTCTCTAGACAGATTCATCATGGTTTGAAACTGTATGAGATTATAAAATGAAATAATCATTTCATTAAATAATTTAATTGGAATTTGACACTAATGGAATTTGGATTGCCATGAATCTGTCCTAGACATTATTATTAAATACTGGTATCATAACTGTGCCCAAGACCTATCAGGAATTTTAATCCTAACTGTATTTAACTGCAACTACTGCTTTCACCTCCCCCTGCAGCCTCTGTGTTGGGACTGTACACAATACCATGAAGCATAAAGCTGAGGAATTCTTGGACTACACACTGTTTTCCAAAGTACCATGGGATAAAAAGAAGGGATTTTTGGAAAATGGCAAATTACCTTCCCAACATCAACTGCTAACAAAGTACGAGACAGCTGCCCAAAATTCTTACGATGTTCAGCCACACTGTTTTGGAACATGATAAATGAGAATATGCCAATGTGACAAACAGTTGTGCCAAAATCATATGGCATGCAGACATACCAAACAGTGTTAGCTATAACTATGCAAAACAACTAAACCTAACATGGTTGAAGCCACTGTATAGAGAGGGCCATAGCCTGTCAATTCTAGTACAATTTGTGAATGCTGTATTATCAAGGAGGAATACCAGATATTACAGCATTTGGAACCTGATTTAAGTGAAGTTGAAAACCCTAATGCAGTGGCTCTCAATTTTTTGGACTTGAGGCACACCTCTGAAAATGCTAGCTCTTAGTTTTCACTATTTTTTTTTTTACTACATAAATATAATTAGGCTTGGCAGAATTCGATTCTTTTATAATTTTGACAGAAAACAATGTTTACTTTTAAGCATTTATTTTGATTTTTATCAACTTAAAATTCTCAGGCTTGCACAAAGTTAGGTGCACCAAGAACAGACAATTTATAAATGACAGTACACTATTATTATATTGCAGTTTAACCGCCCACTGCAACAAACATAATGGCTGTAAGACTGCCACCAGCTGAGTGGCAGAGCTGCTGTCAGTCCTAGTTCCACTCATCCATAGCTCCCACATCCACTTTGTCACTTCCTTTTCCTTTGTTCCCAGTCCCCTGGAGTTTCTGGTAATTGCAGTCCAAACTAGTCAGCACAGATGTGTACAACTGCTCCCCCTGTTATCACATACTCTATCTGCCATCATTTTTCTTATGCCCCTTTCTATAAATTTTAATTATTAACAATGGAAATATTTTCATTGGTTTCTAAGTGTGAGGTGAAATCAACATTTATCAATATCTATTTTTTTTTTTAAATCAGATCCTGCCAATGCTAAATATAATATAAAACGCCTGGCGCTCTGGTGTAGTGCCTGAAGACTTGAAGAAGGCCAATGTGGTGCCTATCTTCAAGAAAGGGAGGAAAGTGGATCTGGCTAACTATAGGCCCATCAGCTTGAATTC
>NW_017728909.1:46051657-46055539 GCF_001723895.1 Crocodylus porosus
AGCCTTCACAAGAGAAGGCTGAGGGGGGACCTGGTGACTGTCTATAAACTCACTAGGGGGGACCAGAAGGGTTTGGGAGAGACCCTGTTTCCTCTATGCTCCCTGGCATAACAAGGAATAATGGCCACAAGTTGTTGAAGAGTAGGTTTAGATTAGACATCCGTAAGAACTACTTCACAGTTAGAACAGCTAGGATCTGGAACCAACTTCCAAAGGGAAGTGTGGCTGGCTTCTACCCTGGGGTCTTTAAGAAGAGGCTTGATGCCTACCTGGCTGAGGTCATTTGAGCCCAGTTTTTCTCCTGCTCAGACAGGGGGTCAGACTTGAAGATCTACAAGGTCCCTTCCCACACTACTTCTATGATTCTGTGAAATCAGTTTGTAACCATAAAGACATCTCCCCTCTGGACTGAAAAAAATGCAGGCACATCCCTGCAGTGGCTCCAGCTGAAGCCGGGGGGGGGAGGAGGAAGGGAGGGAGGGAGGATAGGCAGTAGAGAAGCCCTCCCTTCCCTTCCATAATGCCGAGTTGAGGAGAGGCATGGCTAGGCCCCACCAGGATGCGTCCTGGCAGGGCCTAGCCATGCCTCTCTGATTTGGGAGGGGTTTATCCTTCTCCTGACCAGCCTAGCAGGGAATTGATAACACAGTGTTCATCACCCCATTACGAAAACAACAGAGGGACACTACCAGCTACCTGTTGATTCTGCCTTTGTCCCATCTGCCAAAGCACAGACCGTAGCCAGCATGTGGTCTTCTAGCTAATGCTGTGTGTCTGTGTAAGGGAGAGGGGATGGGGAATGCCTGCTTAGAGAGGGGGGAGGGGCAGAAGCCAAGCAGATGCCTGCACCTCTGCCAACTCTAGCCAGGGAGCAGAGGGGAGGGGGCAGCTCTATTGTGGAGCAGAGAACCCTGCCCAGCCCAGATAGAATGCCGAGATGATGGGGAAGTCTGATTTAATTTAAACTAGCAAGGGGTCTGTGACAGACATTGTATAAACCAGTTTGACCCAAATCAGTTAAGTCTGATACTACATTCAACCAGGTTGAGCTAAAACTGGTTTCAGCCATTTTCAAACTGGTTTATGTGCACTGAACATCTGTTCTGTTACAGATTTAAACCAATTTCTGATCACTTAAACCAGTTTGTGTGTAGTGTCTGTCCCTAGACTCGTTGTTTAAATAAGTTAAAAAAATCCTTCCCATGCATTTGTATTTGTATTACTTCATTGGTATGTGGAAGACAAATCTCTTAAACAAATTATTGGCAGTCATAGTACTTCATATTTATTGACCGTAACAATTTTCCAGTCTTGAATAATTTACACCAAAAAAATTTTTTTCCCCCCACTAACTAAAAGAGCAATTTAGTATTAACATGTTTCAGATTATTTCTTTAAAACAAACAAACCAAAAAAAAAAAAAAAAAAAAAAAAAAAAAATCAGTATAACACACAAATCCAAGGACTTATAGCAAAAGAAAATAATGAATAACTAATCCCATTTTGTGTGGGAGTTTAATTTATACTGTTTCTCTGACAATTTTACTGTCCAAACAAAAACAACCAATCCTGAACCTCAAATTTGCTCATCTTTATCCAAATTTACCAGGTTATGTACCAGCTGTTTGACACACTAATCCAAAAGCACTGTTATTTACACATGATGAGGATATGAACAATTAGCTAAAGATTGATTTTAATAACAGAGCCCAAACTTACCAGCTGCACAGTATGGTGCATTCTGTACTCTTCTTCACTCTGATGGCGCTGTTGGATCTTTTCATTATGCTTTGCAATGCAGATCTCCTGGAGAAACCAAACACATTCTCTATAAAATATACATTCCAAATATCATATTATAAAAGCCTAAGTGCAATACTTTGTAAACACCACCAAGCATTAAAAGTAACACTGTTAAATGAAGATTGAGAGAGAACTGTTTCAACAAGCTAGTCTACTTATGGCTAAAAACATACATTGTTTTAAATGCTATCTTTTAGAACCAAAAGGACACACATAACAAAGCTGCTAGCCAAGTCCAAACAATAACATAATCAGAGGTAGCTCTGACTTCACATAGCTGGAAGTGCAAAATTTATATCAATTAATTGCTTCTATCATTCAAGGAAACTGGGCATTCTGTGCATGCAACTGAATAATAGGACACTTTAAAGTGCTAACTCCCATTCAGCATGTGCAATCCAGACAGCACAGAGGAACATGGATACAAAGTGCAGACACATCTCTGCAGGTAGAACATGTCCACTGTATTCCCCAATGGTTATCAGAACGCCAAAGTGAAGGGAAAAAAAAAGGTTCCATCACCCTGAAGCTCAGCACCTTCTCTCAGATAGAGAAATTGAGGAAGATTTTATAACGTCTATGAAACAGCCTAAGTCTAAGAACAGAAATAATACCCTAAGTGTACCCAGGGCTGTTTTACAACAGACAGTAATACCAAAGCACACAACTTTAACTTGCCAAACTTCACACATACTATAGTAAGAACCTGCCACATGGAGCACTGCTTTTAAACATGCCGCTCCATGGCAGAAAAGCTTTGCATGTGTTCAGTCACTGCATAATGGCACTAGGGGCATAACTGAAAGTGGTGGCTTTGGCTTCAGCTATCAAACAATAAACCCATATTGGTGTTAGAAAGGCTCAAGCAAGTCAAAGAAAATAAATAATAATAAAAAAAAAAAATCAAAACAAGGCCAAAAAAATTACGAACACAATGGTAACTTTCTTCAACTGAAAAGGAAGCATGAAAATGCCCCCTCTTACATCCTCAAACACAACCAAGGTGGTCATGGTGGCCACAGATGTAGGCATGTGGCCCCAACAGGAGCTACTGTCTGAAAAGTTAAAAATAAAAAAATAAAAAGAAATTCAGGTGCAGATCACTGTACAGATTCACACACAAAGCTCAAAAGTAATTTAGGTATATAATGAAATGCCCATCTCAACTTTACCAGCACCAAATGCTATATTATAGTAAACTCTAACATTGTTAATCTTTTAAATACTTCACTAGTCATAAGAACTTCTTGATTAACATAACTGGAAACTGAAGTCTTCTCTTTATCCAAAGAACAGGTATATCAAAAGTTTCAGAAGAATAAGTTTTCTATAAACTAAACTTTACAGACTGTAGTAGTAAGTTTACAAAGAAATGACAAGTTTCAGATGAGACATGCTCTGTTAATGTTCCTGCCGTCTCATCTTTGCTTCATCATCTCTGGCTACTAACCTTTAGGGAAGACATTGCAAGACAGACATGATTGTGACAAGTTGAGGAGAAGAGTGGAGAGAGAAAAAAAAAAAAAAAGACTGCGCATCTCTAGTTCTTCTTTTAGTACATTTTTCTGAGTCAGTTTTACTTTAAAAAAATTAAGAGCAAAAATAAGCGCTTGTAGCGAGTCAAAACTGGGGTAATGGCACAAAACTCAAACAGCCTTGACTTTCTGGCAATCAAGAACTAAACAATTCTGATACATTTTATTTCTCTTACTGTAAATAACTGTATTAGTGAAAGTATGTATGTGCTGATTTGGAACTGTTCAAAAAAGACCTGAAATCTGACAACTGTTCAAGTTACAAATTTATTTAAAGATAGGAAACAAAGATCTTGAATTGTGGTACATCCTCAAAGTTAAGATGACTAAATGTTCAATTCCTAGTTTTAGTATATTTTCTTTTCCTTTTTGTTGTAAGACATGATGATTATATGTTAATTAAAATAACAATGCTGAAATTTAAAATATCCCTCTGGATGAGCCATGGCTTCATCCCCTGCCCCGCCATCCCGCCCCAGCTGGGCAGTGCTTGCCTCAGCCCCTGACCCAGCCCCACTCCTCTCTCACCATGGAGGCCTTTATC
>NW_017728909.1:46055639-46081888 GCF_001723895.1 Crocodylus porosus
CTCCCCTTCCACCATACCAGTCTTACCAGCTGCACACAGCTCCCCAAAAATCTCTATCAGTGCACCTCTACTTTATATGTTTTCATATATTTCACAGACCTGCATTTATCTTAAATAAGCAGCACTATTCTTCATAAGTGCTGAATGCTCAATACCTGCAAGAAAAAACTAGACCATAGAAGCTAAGGTAGGGATGGTAAAATATAGCCTATGGGCTGGATTCAGTCCACTAAGGGATTCTATCCAGCCTAGGGTGGCCATTGGTCCTGTTTTATAGTGGACCATCCTATTTTTAAGCCCTCTGTCCCTGTGCATTTCTGAATGAGGAACAGACTGCAAAAAGTCCTGTTTTTCAGTTCAGTGTTGGAAATAGTCAATTGTTTGTCCTCACAATTCTACTGGCTATGCCTAGACGTCTGGGAGACAGGTGGGTCTGGGATTGCAGGGTAGTGACAGCATGGGGCTAAGGCAGAGCAACAATCTGCTCCCAGCAGTGGGTGCCAGTTCTGCAGGCAGGGACATGTGGGTCATGGATGACAGCTCTGCCCCAAGCCCCAGGTTATCACTGCCCCACAATCCCTCCCCCAGCCCTGCTCACCTGTCCCATTCCTGAACACAGTTCCCCACCCACCCCTAAGCCCATCCTATCCACCCAGCCGAATGTACCCTGTCTGCAGAGATATACAGCCAGGCTCCATGGAGACCCCACCTGCCCGGTCTGGTATACCCAGCAGTGGGTAAGGGATGAGTCCCAGGCTAGATACAGCCAATTGCACCCTCCCTCCCCGCCAAGTCACTGCACCTCTCCCCCCTGAAACAGCTCACTAAAACCCTAAGTGGCTCTCCAGCCCAAATAATTGCCCACCCCTGAGCTGAAGTAAGATCAGCCCAGGTCAGTGTTGCAGAGGCAACCCTTCCATTATGGTCACTTCAGCAATGGTGACTGCAGTGAGGGACAGCAGCACTTCACATTGGCTAATGCAGCCAGCTGAAGCACTGAGAGACAATCAGCATGCCCTTAGCAAAACATAGACCAGATCAAACAATTGGGAAATACTGCACCCTTAGTAAAATGCAGGCTAGATCACACCTTTGCAGGTTGAATCCAAACTCTTTGCAGGCCACACCTGGGGTCACAACACCCCAGCCAAACATCTATCCAGCCTCCTCTTGAAGACCCACAAGGAAGGAGAAAAAAACCTCCCACCTTCCTTGGGAATCCATTCTAGAGCCTGGCAGACCTAACCGTAAAGTAATGCCTCCTGATGCCCAGCCTGAACCTTCTCTCTCATAATTTACGGCCATTATTCCTAGTAACCCTGGGTGGTGCCTGGGGAAACAGAGCCTCACCCGATTTCCACTGGTCCCCCCTGGTGAATTTGTAAATGGCCACCAGATCCCCTCTCACCCTTCTCTTGTGGAGGCTGAATAGATTCAGGCCTTTTAGCCTCTCTTCATAGGGCATGACCTGCTGCCTCTTGACCATGCAAGTGGCCCTCCTCTGGACCCTCTCAATGCTAGCTTCTCTCAATGCTAGACCCTCTCAAAGCAAAATTTTCCTGAACCAAGACTTGATAGGACTAGAAGTCAATTCTTCAGACAACAGTCAGATGCTTAAGCTCATGAAATACATACAAGTTTCTCAATTATCAGAGCATTTCATATTATGGAAGCATATCTGCTCATAAAAATTCACTGAATAGCTGCAAATATTAAGTAGGGCATAAAAATACCCTGCCACATCCCTCTTGAAGTGCAGCACCCAGAACTGGATGCAGTACTCCAACTGTGGCTTGACCAATGCCACAAGGAGGGGAAGGATCACATTAGCCTTACTGATCACTTCCTCATGAACATGAACTAGTGGCTCATATTCATCTTGGAGGCAACAATGACTCCAAGATTCCTTTCTGCCACTGTTGATAAGAAGGGTGTTCCCCAGCCTATAGGTGTGTTGTTGGTTCCTTCACCCTAGATGCAGTATCTTGCACTTGTCTGCATTGAATTCCATCCTATTCCCAGCTGCCCTGTCTAGATCTAGCTGGATTCTGTCCCTCCCCTCCAGCATGCCCACCTCATCCCACATCTTGGTATCATCAGCAAATCTAGACAGCATACTTTCCACACCCACATCCAGATTGCTAATAAAGATGTTGTATGGTACAGGCCCCAGGAAAGAGTCCTGGGGGACTCCGCTGCCCACATCCCTCCAGGTCAAAAACGACCCATCCACCCCCACCCTCTGGGTGTGACCACCCATCTGACTCTGTAGGCATCAATGCCACAGTCACCTAGTTTTTTTGAGAGAATGTGGTGGTAAATAGTGTCAAAGGCCTTCTTAAAAGTCCAGGAAGATGATATTCACCTTGACGCCCTTGTCCAGGGACTTTGTGACCCGATCATAAAAGGAAACCAGGTTAGTCAGGCAGGATCTGCCCTCAATGAACCCATGTTGGTTGCCCCTGAGCATTACCCTTCCCTGCCGAGCCCTTGCAGATGTGTTCCTTGATAATTTTCACCCGTAGGTTAGTGATCCCAATCTACACCGCTGGACACATGACACTTGTACTGAAATAATTTAGATCCATTTTTACAGTAACTTACATTTCACTGGGGTCTGAACTGGACAGAGCACAGCAATTCCAGGATAGCTTCACACAGTGCTATTTCTATGCCTTAATATCACGCGAGAAGAGATCATGTTAACAGCCTATTTGCCTTCTACAAATGGCTACTCTAGTATGAACTGCAAACATAGCATATCTTCACTGGTGCAGTTTACTCACCTATTTTTCCATGGCTAATTCTACAATGGAGTCAAGTAAGCTAAACATTGTGTGCCTACTCTCGCAGGGTATAGGATCAGTGGTTCTCAACCTTGGCACACTTGAGACATTCCTTGGGAAATTCTAGCTCTTAGTTTTCACTAGTTTGATTACAGAAAAATAGAGCAATTTTTCCATTGCAAAAACTCAGAAAGACCACAACAGGTCAGAATGTTTTTAACACTGTAGATGCCTATTTGAAATCTCTGGGTTTATCTTGTGAATCATGTTTGTAAACGTAACACTGTTAACTAACATTGTGTGGTACCCTGTAGCACCCTTGAAAGGATCTCAAGGCACACCAAAATGCAGCAGCACCCTGGCTAAGAATCACTGGTACAGACATATGCTACAATTGTATTGCTATCAGAAGATACTGAAACACTGCACTGAAAAAGCTTGTAATGTCTGCATGATTCTATAGTGATATGAATGTAGCAAACCTGCTCCAACTTGAACCTGCGTCATCCAAGTGATTTACGACACAGACAGAAGTGACAATTTTCACCCAGTCTGGCCACAGAAGGCAGTTTAAAGCTGTGACCAAACACAAGTGAACAGCTGAAAACAGCTTTAAAAATTGGCCGATCAGGTGAAAATCGGAACCCTTATTGTACGATGGGTCAGATGAAGAAGTTACAAAACAGAATGTCTTCTGTAACTTGTGCCTGTGCTGCCCATCAGCCTTGAGCTGTGTTCAGAATGGGAAGGGAGAAAGGGAGCCGAGGAAGTATGGTCTGGGGGGGTTTCAGCCCCTTCTGGAGGGTGGGACTGGTGTATTGGAGCCCCTACTTCCAAGGTGAGGGGGCTCCAATTCAACCACACCACCCTCCAGAGCTGGCTGGGAACCCCTAGAATGAGCTCCCTCTGCTCCCTTTCCCCCCTCCCCCTCTGAAAACTTTGCATCTTTGCAGGGAGGAGCCTTTACTGGTGGAAACTGGCTGCAGGCTGGCAGCCAACAGCTAGATTCCCCTTCCCCCTGGAACCAATGGTGAACTTCTGTTTGGTCTGGGGATCGTTGCAACAGAACGCTTTCAGAAATGCAGTCTCAGTTACAGTGCGGAGCTGCACATCTACTCTATTAGGATTAGAGGCCCTTCTTTTTAAGGTCTGTATAAACAGGCATAGTCATTTCTGTCAGAGAAAAGTCACAGCTCTTGGACTGGGTGGCAATATTCTTACGCTTACTTCTTACTCCACAAGGCATCTTACTAATTTCAGTAGGACTCTGTGGGAATTAAATTGTTCCATCTTTCTTGCACTGAACGCTTTTACCGATTGCATGGAAATCTAAGCAGCCACTGATTAGACGCAGCAAGATAGGGTAACAGGAACCAGAAAGTAATGATCTCCTAAGTCAGTTTCATTGACCAGCTGGTCCTCCCAGCCATAAAAGGATAAGTTTCCACAGGATGGAGTATTTCAGGATCTTAACCACCATTCCAGGGCACGCTCCTAAAGGCAGGTTTCCCCAACTACACCCCTCTCTCTCTCTCTCTCTCTGCTGTTCTCCCTACTAGGTTCTTCTTTATAAATCCAGTTCCCTCATACAAACAGCCATTTGTTTCAGATCCAAAGCTACTTAATATTACTGTGCAGCCAGCAGGTGGTAGACTGGGATAACAATATAGCTACAAAGCTTGCGCACAGAATCCACAGCTGGATGCTAACAATGAAAAACAGACATCTACTTTTCCCCCAAATTACTTAATAAAAACCACCTTGTTGGGAGTGTCATGAATGTGCAATAATAACAGAGGGAAATAATTGAATGATAAGGTGAAACACTCCATTTTAAAAGGGAATTTCCATTTTATAAGAACAAATACAGTCTGTATTCATCTCAGTAGAGCCAAACAGTAACTAGAATTTTTAGCTCAATTAGAATATAACTGCTCTGGCTCAGCAGTATTTAGCTGTTTCTGTAAGTTTCATTGAATGAGTAAGAGATTTACTCTTAATGAAAGTTCAAACTGTTTTCTTCCATATTGATTTTAAATAAGTTCCTAAATGTATAAGGTCTGTCACAACATTAGCATTATTTAACTAAGTTAATAAAGAAATGATACCCCATAACAGAGAAAAATCTTGTTCAAACACAGTATGTCAAGTGCATTTGATAAAAAAACCCCATAATTTTATGTTTCTATATTATTCTACAGCTTTTGTACTATATGGAAAGGAGTGTTACTCTATCAAGTTTTACTTTTTTTCCCTCAACAGAATGAGATAAGGTTCTCAGTTAATGGGATAAGGAAATCAGCTATGTGTCTGGGGAAGAACGGTGAGGAGCAGCAGAAGCTGGTCACAGAGAAGCATTCCCAGCCTTCTGCTTTTCAGGATCTCTGGTGCCAGAAAGAGAGAACTGCCCACAGGATACCCTCATCCCAAAAAGCAATTAACTGAAGCACTGGCTATAAGACTTTTGGTTAAGTTTCTCTTATGGGACAACATTCTAACACAGCAAACTGCAGTTAGATGGCCTATTTTTATTTCAACTACAAGAAGCATTACACAGAGGTAATGATCCCCAAATGTGCTTGTTTACAGTAAAATATGTGCTTAAAATGTTTGCTAGATCAAGGCCTTAATGACTGGAAATGCCCTTTGAGCAGCAAGAGTGTCTCAGAGTTTGACCAAAAATCAAAAAGAAGGCAAAAAAGGACTGAAGAAGAGAGAGAGGATCCAGCAAGTAATCTCTATACCCTCTGAACTCATTTTTATTAGGCCTGTGCGAAGCCGCTACCATTTGCTTCAGATTCGGGGGACAGCGATTTGGATCACTGTCCTGAATTGATTCGGCCAAATCCAATTTGGAGATTCAGCCACCACCGAATTGACTGCATCTCCGTATCAAACAGGCTCCATCCACTGCCCTCTCTCCCAGCCCCATCAATGGATGCCCCGCCCAGCCCCAGCATCCCGGCTCTTTAAAAAAACAAAACAAAAAACAGAGTCCAGGTCAGAGAGCTTTGAATCAATTCAGACTTTTTTTTTTTTTTAATTGGTCTTCCGATTCAATTTGG
The DNA here is from genome assembly GCF_001723895.1 of Crocodylus porosus. Taxonomy (NCBI): domain Eukaryota; kingdom Metazoa; phylum Chordata; order Crocodylia; family Crocodylidae; genus Crocodylus; species Crocodylus porosus. The sequence goes on from NW_017728909.1 coordinate 46,061,491, forward strand.
ATTCAGAGATTCAGCTGCCGAATCTCCTCTGAATCGAATCAGTACCCCAAGCTTTGCACAGCCCCAATTTGTACCTCAATTCTTCCACTTAACAGTTAATCACCAACTAACAAAACCAGTCTAAGTTACGCCATAAGCTTATCATCTATCCAGGTCCTCTAACTATATTAGATATGCTTAGAACATATTTCTAATTCAATGTTGGACTGCCCCCAGACAACGGAAGTCTGAACATGGTTAATTACCTGGACGTTATGAGAGTATTTGTAAAGATGGCCTTCACGCATGTGTAAAGCTGTACTTAGATGTAAATACGTATTGTACCTGCAAATTTCACAGGACAGTATGAAATATCACCTGCTAATCTTTACTTTTCTCTTTTGCCAGAATGATAGTGGCTTAATGTCCACCCTGTGCAAAAAGGTTTTGAACTGAAATGTATTTAGAAGAGTCAAAAGGAAAGCTTGCTATAAGGCAGAGTTATAGAATACTTAACCCCCTTAAAACTGAATAGTTTGAGGGAGCCCCAGCTACAAGCTGAAACTACAGTATTATGGAACTTTCTGGAAGACTACTGCATAGGCGGGGTTTCAAGCTCCCATCTCATGAATGTCCACTGGACTTCTTGCTTTTGAAAACAACACGATCCCCTTCAGTCAAATAGATGCAGATGTAGAACAGTATGTAAAAGGTCTGCTTATGGACAAATAAGAGCCATTTGACCCCTGCCCCAAAACCTAAAATTTAGGAAGTAACAACAGAGAACTATTTTTAAGCACTAGCAATCTTTTTTAAATAGTTTATTAATAAACTAAGCACATCTACAACAGACAACATATGTTTGTCTGTATTCAAGTTAATGCCAAGTCTTCTGGGGATGAAGGTGGCACAAACGATATAACCAATAAATTGAAAGACAAGACTAGAAACAGAGACAAAACACAGACGATTCACTGGAGAAATAACAGCTATTAATAGACCTTTTCTGCAAACTATAAATCAGGATAAATATCAAATAAGGTAACAGCAGTTTCTGTTGCTTCAGCCAGGAAAAAGCTAAAGTAAAGTCTGCATATGATTTAGAGAGAGCAGACTAATAAGCAGGCTAAGCTCCCTTGCTGCTGCTACTCAGTTACTTACTATAAGGAAAGTTATTTTTTTCCCTTCGTTCTGCCTTTCAAAAAACAAGATGAGTATCTTACTCCAGGGTGGCATATTGTATGCAGTAAAATACTGTACGTTTGAAGAGAACTAAAAATGTGATCAATGAGGCTAGGGAATGCCATAACATTTAATTTTCACCTTTTTATTCCTGAGGTAGGCTTTCTTAGCAGAAATGCGCCCACGCCTTGCTTCCAGCTGGCGTACTTTCTGTTGTAATTTCTGAAGTTCCTCTCTTTGTAAATGTACAGATGTTGCCATATCTTCTTTTTCAAGCATGGCTTCCATACTTTCGTAAGTGTCATAATAAACCACTTCATCTCTCTTTTCTGTTTATAAAAATTTCAGCAACAAAAGAAGTAATCAAAATCAATGTTTGTACTTGATTAACATTTTATTTAGTTCAACAAAACACTGTGTTGCAAGATTTAATGTAAAATACAGTATACACACATCACAGGAAAAGAAAAAAAATAAAAGGCCAATGCCAAGATAACAAAGGGGCACAGCTGTGTAAGGCTCCAAAAGTTTGGCTGGGGGGAGAGAACACACCAATGAAGGCTCCCATTATTCTCAAAGGTTCACACAACTTTTTAAAAAATGCGACTATAAATATACACTTGTTACTGAAACACTCTGTATTCGCAACACCACACACCTCAATGTGTTCAAGTTTGCAAATGAATAGAAGGGAAGCACGTATGCAGCCATTCCATCTGATTTCCATTCTGAGGTTCAACACACATGAGCTCTTTCTAAGGAATGTTTTGAGGCTTTTTTTTTTTTTTTTTTTGCAACCATTTCATACTGACTTCATGAACAGGAAGATAAGCAACACACCATTTCCTGAAATTTCCCATCAAAAGGCTTTTGACCAAAGTCAGTGCTTCTGCAAACTGGGGGCAGATGTAGGTAGTGCCTCAGCTGGCTGCCTCTGAAGGTGCCACACTCCAGAGAAGGAGGTAATTCCCAATAGTTTTGTAGGCATCTATTTTTTTAGTTTATATTTTTGTTATCACCCATCTTGCATGAGTGGCGCACTAATACACTCATTATGGAACTAAGCTCATCTCTTAATATTTGCCAGCTAAACTCAACAAGAGAGAAACAAAGAGCACCTATATACGTGCAGCGAGGCTGCTCCAATGCACTGTAATTACAGAGCACTGGAGCAGACTTGACTGGAGCGCAGTAATTACCATGTCGCGTGTATCAGCATCCCTGCGCTGAAAAATGGCAGCGGGGGCACTTTAACTGCAGTTTGTTAAACAAGCTTTATTTTAAGAGCCCCCACCGCCGTTTTTCAGAGTGAGGACACTGATGCACGCGATGCTCCAGGCACTTTAGTTAGAGCTGCTCTCAGAGCTGCTCTAATTAAAGTGCCCCCCCCAAAGCACATCTATAAAATGCCCAAATACAGCAACTAATCCATCGCTCTGAGTGCCTACATGAGGAAAAGACAAAAAAACTAGAACTCTTGGTTCCAAAATTATACCTTATTAGACCAACTGGAAAATGGCCATGTCTTTTTGCCTCAGACCAATACAGCTACCATGTACACCCCTAATACATGAGGAAAAGACACAAGGCTTCTCATCTCTTCATGTCTCGAGAGGCAGGCAGATCCAAGGAAGATCAGGAATAAGAAAGAGTAGAGGCACTCCCTTTTCTCTCTTACAGTCAGTTCTCTCTCAGAAAGGCTGCATTCCTGTTCCATACATAACTTAACTCCTTCCTTTCTCCAACTATCAGATTCTTTTGAGGAAGGGCTTCCTTCATCTCCAAAGGCTGCCCAATTTAAAAGCAGATGCTACTTAGTGATTTCTGCCTACATTGCCTGCTAACAAAATTTTAACTCAGAAAAACACAGGAATTCTAGCAGAAAAGCAAACACAGAACCTTATAAGCATAAAACCAAAGCATTTTTAAAAATTAAAACCCAAGCCTGCTCATTTAATCTAACACTCAAAGTCACTGACATGTTTTAGCTAGACTTTAAACAGTCATGTCATTGGATCACATAGGCTGCATACAGACATTCAGGGGAGGTTAGGGGGAGGTTAGATCAAATTAAAAATGGCCACCTGATCTCACTTGATATACATAGGAGTGGACCTTAAACTAGTTAGGCGCATCTATGTGCGAACAGCACAGAAATTCAAGGCAGTTAGGTTGATTTAAAAATGGCCAACCTGATCTAAATTAAGTACACCACTGAGGGAGTCTAATTTAGCTCGTGTCTGGCGAGATCAATCTAACTGAACTTCTATACAGATGCCAATGCAGCCCCAGGGCTGGGAAAGCCCAGCTGCTGGCTCCAGCCCCAGAGCTGCACTTTTCCTACCCGCCTCCCTGGCATCCAGCAACTGGAACATTAAATATGCCAATTAAAAATAACTCCCATTTTGTTTAGGTCTATAACATTTAGACTTGACACCAAAACATTAACGTTAACAGCTAACTATCATGTTTTATGTTGATGACCTTCCAAATTTCTTATTAGAGATATAGCTAGCCTCTGCAGGTATAGTAAGCTCTTTTAAAAACTGTATTAAAAATCTGGAGCTCTTTTAATAATTTTCTGCTGACTTTTAGGTATACAGCATTCAAAAGATAATTTAAAAGGTCTTTCGGCTAATTTTGCACTTCAAAAGAAAACTGATTTTGTTCTTAGTCCCTTCTCTTTTCCCTCATCCATCTTTCCAGTTCAATGGATTCTTTTCTAATGATATGAAAATACACTGTACAATGATGTCAGGGTCAAAACCACATTTCTATCCTACAATAGAGGCTCCCAAACTGTAAGCAAATTATCTATTATTAGCTACTTACTGGTAGCCCATGGAGAATGTACTGGTTAGGCTGCTAAATTTTGTTTAAAAAAGTCATTAAAATGCATTAGTTTTTCCTCTGAACTTCTCTCTTCTATTATTGCAGTTGCTGTGGGATCACAAATGTGAGAAGGGATCACAAGGAAGTCTACATGATTATTAATGAGAGAGAAGGATCTCTGAGATGCTCTCAGCTGTAATTCACAGTATCAACACAAGTTTGAAAAACTTCTCTTCTGGAATGATTTTTCCAACAAATAAGTTCCTTTGCAAGTCCTTTACCATTGTGACATACTGCAGCGTTAACATCTAAGCACAGGACAATTCAGAAGATCAGGTTAGAATGTAATAAAATATGTGAATTTCTTTCTACCACCACCTTCAGGGGATAAGCACAGATAAAGGATTCTAATTTGTGTGAAACCAAATACTTTACAAAACTCAAATCATTTCAAAACTTCCCCACGCAGCAGCTCTTGTAAATGCAACAAACCTGCATTTAGAAAACAAATTCCTTCCTTCCTAGCACTCATTTTTTTCAAGCATTGCATTGGCTCTTAGATACAAAATTCCAGTTAAGCTCAGTGAGTATCAGAGCAATTTCTACCAACCTAGAAGCTTATGGCTTATTATGATGCAAGTTTTAATTAATTTAAGAATAGCTATCTAGGTAAATAATACTATGAAGTATTAACTCCCATAGGTTTTACAGTGAAAGTAATAACCATTCCATACTAAACAATACAAATTATGTACATTAAATGCATACTTCACCTGACATCAGTCTTTTGATGCTTTCAAGTTGTGCTGTCAGTAATAACTCCTCACACTTCAAGATCTCAAACTGCACTTCATACAACTGAAGCTGAAGATCATAATAATCAGCTTCTAAATGATCCAAATGGGCTATGGCTTCTGTACCACCTTGCAAACTCTGCATCTGAAAGGAAGGAGGAAAAAAAGGTCAAAGGATAAAAAAAATAGCATATGACTACAAGATCTCCATAAAACAAGAATGAAGAGAGTATTCTTTTCATTAAAATATATACAATGCTGAATAAGCTAAGAAGCAGTTATAGTAGGTATGAGGTATTATAAATTGCATAATAAACTCAAGTATTGCAAGTGCCGATTACTATTGTCAAATATTGCACTGTCCACCTGCCCAATTTCAGACGCAATATTCAGCATGTTTTTTGTATAGCTGTAGAGCCGTCTAAGGCATTTCGTTCATTATAGGGATACTATTTCGTTGAGGATGTGGAAAGGGCATACTCCCAACCTATTTCTGTATTTCAGTCTCCATAGACTGAGGGCTGATATCCATCAGCTTTTTAATAAACTTGGATCCAAAAACATTTAACAGTTGTTATTCTAAAAAAAAACCTAGAAAATTGAAGCAAAGACCAACAGCACATGTCATACTGAAATGGGAAGTGGCTAGGTATGCCTATGCTCCCTCAGGGCAACAAATAAAACAGAAAATCCCCCAGCAAATAAGAATAAATATTTTACACCCTGTATGCTATGTGGCTAACCTTCCTGGATGCAGACATAATAAAGCGGCACACCTGCCTAACCACAGGTTTTTGTGCAATTTTTCAGGCCTGCCTCCAAAATCTCAGTGCTGTAGCTTTGAAAGCACCAATGACTAGAGAATAAAAAAAGAACAATGGGTCCTGTGTAGTCAGACTGGCTAGAATTCTTGAGCTATACTGCTTTGCGAGTAATCTAAAGCAAGAGAAAAGGTTTATTTTCTACATTAAAAAAATAAATCATTTTATTACTTTTTTTTTTTGGTCATGTGTCAAATTTCAGGAAAGAGACAGAATAAAAATCTCTACCTTTTCCATTTCCCACTGCAGCCAAATATCTAGTGCAGCCAGGTCCTGTTTGGCTGAAAAGTGGGACTGGCTGTTTTGAACACTGCATTCACCAAATATTGAAAGGGATCTCATTTACTGCATCTGTCTGGGGGACAGTGGAGACCATGGATCCTTCTGCTTTACAGTTACTGGTAATGCTACACCCAAGTTCCTTCCAGTCTCTCCAGATTCTAGATCCCCTCCCAGGAGAACCAGGAGATGTACTCTAGTTTGTTTAATACTTGTTTCTGATCTGATCTATCCCCTTATCCCAAGGAGGGATCCAACTTCCTTCATTATATTTAGATTCTACATTTTCGAACATGACAAGGGATCATATAACAAAATACAAGGAAGACTGCTTAAAATTAAAAGTAGATCCTTAAGTTCGCATTCTCAAAGAGAAATTCTACACTATTAAAGGAAAGAGTCAGCCATGAATTGACTTGTAAACTTACTGATAATGCTATAGTTAGGTAAATGTCTTCCATCCATGACTCAAATATGTAAGACCATCTCACTGCTAATTATTTAGGATTACTTATTTAAAATATTTCATTTTTCTTAGACATTCCTCCTATTGTACCGTGCAGTAACCAAATGCTTTTATGTGTATACGTCAGCAGTCTGATATGACTTAAGCATGTCAAATACAAGTAATTTCTGAAAGTTTGCATTGTACTAACACTGCAATTGAAAATGCCTAATTTGTAGGGCTGTGTGAAATGGCACCGTTCCATTTCGATTTGCATTTCGATGTTTCAATGGAACAGTGTTTCATTTTGAATTTTGCTTAGATTCGAAACTGCTGTTCCATTTTATTTTAGCAGTTTTGCTGTTTCAACGTTTCACCCATAGGTTATAATGGGGAAGCACAAAACAGCCTATAAAACTTTGTCATGTCTTGCCTGCTTTGGATGAAGCTTGGGGTAGTAGCCCCTTCTGAAGCCATGACACGTGCCAAGTTTCAAGGAGATAGGTACAGGGGTTTCTAGGAAGCTGCACCTCTGGCTACTGACAGGCAAAACTCGTGTTGTGCGTGTGTTAAGCCACAGCAGAATGAAAACTGCAGGAATGGTAGCCCCTGCTGAGGCCACAAAGACTGCCAAGTTTCAAAGAGAAAGGTACGGGGGGTTCTAGGTTCTGGGGCCCTGCACCTCAGGCTGCTGACAGACAACACTTGGGATGTGGGTGTTTGTGCGACTGTCTGTGTTAGGGCAGGCCTGCTGCAACAACAAAGCTTGCCGGCTTTCAAGGACATAGGTGCAGGGGCTTCTGGGGCCCTGCACCTCTGGCTTCTGATAGGCAAAACTCGTGACATGGGTGGGTGACACTGTGTGTGTGTTAAGGTTCACCCTCAATGTAACTGGGGCCTCTACACAACACAGTAGTGTGCCCCAACGAGGCCTCCTCCACCCCTACAGCCCCAGTCCAGTCCACCACTTCAAACAGCAACAGGTAAGATTATGTGATGTCTTTTTAGTAGGCCAACTGTATAGTTAGAAAAATGTATTTTAGCAAGCTTTTGGGTTGTGAAATCCTGTCAGGCTGAGGAAGCACCTTCAGTTGGTGCATCTGCTGGTCCTGGGTGGAATGAAGAATAAAGCAGCCAGAGGCTGTCCTGGCACACAATGCAGGCAAGAAAGCCAGTCAGTGAAAATGGAAATGGAGATGTTAGGGGGTGAGGGACAGGCTACCCTGAGGGGCAGGGGGTGGGAGGGGAAATACAGCAGCACAGGTAAAGTTGCAGAGGTACCTGGGGAGTCAGATGTCCACCAGGTTGCAGTGTGTCAGAATTCCACTGTCTAACCTATATTGAGTCCATGAGTTGCTGTACCTAGGAGGCTGAGGAAGTGAAGTTCATAGGCCCGGCTGTGAAGTGGTTTGTAAAATTGTTCCCTCTCAGGATCAGGCCAGAGAGACTGGAGACAGGGTGTTTTTTTGGTGAGGAATGTGCCCCCACAGGTAGTTAGGTATTGTTGTCTTTGATAGATTCTGGTGTACAGTTTGTGGGGGTACTGAAGATAGTTGGCAGGTTCTGTGTTTTGAGCTGTAGGAAGTTGGCTTCAGTTTTGGTGATGAAGTTAGGTACTTGCTTGAATTTACAAACAACTTTTCAGAGCCGGGCCTATGAACTTCACTTCATCAGCCTCCTAGGCAGTAGGTACATAAGCTCATGGACTCAACACAGACAGAGTTGCAATCTGCTCTCTGCACACCCCTGCCCACAGAACCCACACATGCCACAGGGGCATGCAGGCAGTGGATCAAGGCTGTGACCCCATACTGCACTGTCACCACCGCAGGGGGAGAGGAAAGAGAGGAGTCCTAACCTACCTGCAATAGTTCACCAAAACAGCCTATGTGGCCCACAGGCCCAAATTATTGCCACCCCTGCTTTAACCTGTTTACATTAGAGGTTTTTACAGGACACTGAGTAACTCATGCTTTGGAGCGATACCATTAGTGCTAGCAAAAGGAAAGATTCAGTACTGTTAAAAATTACATAGTTTTAGAAACTAGAGAAATTTAACCCTTAAGCTTGTCTGAGCTGCCATGCAGCTTGAAATAACAATTCTGGCATCCATGATAGGAATGGCCAAAAGCTAGCTAGCTAGTTTTGCACCTGGGGCAAAACCCTGTCAGAGACAGGGGGAGAATGGATGTCCCAAAAGGCTGGAAAGCAGGGGGGAAAGGAAGGTAATGTCAGTCTTACCTGGCCAGGGACTCAAAGTCATGGTGTAACATGCTCTGCCCACCCCGACTGTTGTTGTTGCTGCCACAGGAAGTGTCCCCGGGGGGGGGGGGGGTGTCTGCCATTCTAGCACCCCCTTTAAGTCAACACCTGAGGCTGATGTCCCACTATTCCACCCCTTCTTACATTACCCGGATTGATAGCATTAATAGGATCTTAGGCTGGCCAACATAGTAAAAAAGAGGCAAGGAAACCTTCTGGAGTGAAAATGGAGTTAGAGTAGAGCCCTATGACTTGATATACCTTTGTTCAATACCATGCTCTGCCGTCAGCTCCCACATGAATTTTGACAAGTCTCTTCATGTCCCTAGCCCCACTACAAAGACCTTCTACACAATTAATTCTCAATTATGTTCAGCAAAACATTTAAGTAGGAAATTAATTTTAATAGAGGTGCACCAATATATCAGTCCATATTGGACTGGCACCTATAAAAGGAAAATTGACATTATTGACAAGCTGCCCTTTTTGGCCAGTGTAGCCAATAATGTCACTGATAAATACCACATGCATGCTTAAGTGGCTCTTCTTCCCAGGATTTTACTCTCCCTCATAAACAAAGATCAATCATCTTCCCCCTCAGCCTTTATTTTGCTAAGCTTAACATGCTTTTTGTCTTCTCTCATAAATTTAGGTTCTCTGTTCCCTGATCATCCTAGCAGGCCTTCTCTGAACATGCCCAATCCGATTTAAATGTTTTTGAATACCGGTGACCGAAACTGCATACAGAATGTTCCAGATGTCTCACCACAGTCCTCTATTGGAAATACCTTGCAAGATTCATACAATGACTGCATTTGTCTTTTTCATGGCTGGATCATATTGATGCCCCAGCCATCCTGTCATTAACTAATACATCCAGATCTTCTCCCTCTTGTCTCCAGCTGAGCCTTCAGATTACAACAGAAAATACTTAGTCCCTTACAATATATATTTGCCCCTGGCATATATTTTTTTATGATGCTTACCACACAGTAGCCTAACACCACCATACAGGAGCGTATTAGCACGGTTTTTGACCAGCACATTACTGTGCAGTGTTATTAAGTTACTGTGCAGTAAGTGCCTTGTATAGATGTGCCCAGTGATTACATCTATCTTGGCTGAACAGGCTTTGCCCTATCTACAGTCATATTTTTCTGCTTCCTTTGGATCCCGACTAGTTTCTAGTTCCTAAATCATATAATCACTACATTAAAGAAAATTCTACAAGTGACCGCCACTGGAGGGAGATGGAAGGAAACCAAAACTTAGACAACAAAGGACAATGAGATAAGAACTTGAGTCTCTGAACAAAAGTGCATGAATGGAAGGCTCACCCCTCAAGAGCTGCAAGTAGCTGGCTACAAGTGCTGGGAAAACCTTAAGATCAGAAGGAGCTCTCTCGTAACAGTTCTACACACTAAACAATTCAAAACCAGATATTAGGGTAAAGAGGGAGAACTTGGATTCAATTTAAAAGGTGACTGAGAAGACTGATCTCCCACTGATCCACATTTAAATTTATATTCCCATCCAGAACTTTGATGGCCAGGAACGGAAAGCATCTCTCACACCCTCATGAGCCAAAATGCAAGCAACAAAGGTAATAATTTTGCTTGTATAGGATGATGCTGTGTCAATATTTTATCAAATTCCATGGCACACGATCATTATAGACTGCAGCGTAATTTTATGATATTAACTTTTGGCTATCTGCAATTTCAGCTGTTAAAACGTACCACTATTGTTCTAAGCTCCTCTACTCTCTTCTTGGTATTCAAACCCACAAAAAACCTGTAGAGAGCTGCTTGCTGAGCACACTGGTTTGTAAAATAGGAAAATATAATTCCTGCTCCAAGTTATCACTTGTCACCAGCTATCCATTGTCAACTCTTTAATCTTTCTAAGAAATCACATTGCTTTTTTAAAACCTTAATTTTTAAAATGTGAAAGGTGTATTTTTATCTTCAAATCAGTGAAATAAAATAATTAAAAAACTAGGTCTTGAAGAAATGTTTTGTCTTGGGTTTTAGTCCAAGAATGATATGCTTAAAGTTGATCTTTATGGAACATTTAAAAAATTTTTTCTTCTTCTGAGTAGATGAGGGGAAGTCATGATGAGACATGGTGTCATGATTTCAAACTCTTCGAATTCTTAGGGTTTGCTATAGCTCTGAATATGACAAACTTCCTGTTCTCAAAAGAGCTTTTTTTCAAAATCTTAGCCATTCCCTAGAAAAAAATAATTTAAAAAAATTAACAAGACTTACATTATGTTCTGATTACTGTACTTCAAAAGTGGTTATTTGGGTTTTTGCCAGGAATTAAAAGCAAAAGGTAGGTTATCACTGATAATAAGTATTGTTCTACTCCTTTATTATTGCATCATTTTAAGCCTGACTATTGCCACCAGCTTTGCTAACACTGAGGACCTTTACATTCATTTTAAGTACTTAAACTTCTCATATTATGTTTTGGGGCTTTTTTAATCTCTTAACAATTTTGCCACTTAATTAGTTAAGGTAAAAGCTCAAAACTACTTTGAGCTGATGGGATCTATACAGAATACATAAATAGCATTAAAAATGAGGTCCCTTACTGTCACCCTTAAGTTCACTAAGCTGTACAATCTTTTTAAATGGGCTACAGCATTTTCTTAGCTATACTAAAATGTACATTTTGAGCCCTAAATTCATAAATATATGTACATAAAATATAAGATAGTCTGGTAAGAATATTTTGCTTGTTGGAATAAAGCATGCTAGTATTCACAAGTACAAAGAAGTTACCTGCCTTGTACACGTCAAATTAGTGAGAAATTAGTGCCCCTGGTTTGTGTAACATCCTATACAATTTATGATCATGTTATATAAGAAGCATGCTTAAAATTAAAAGCACTGATGAATGCTTCAACATATCTACTTAAATACAGTAACATTTAATTTGGGTGGAGGTTTCCTATACCTTCAGACCTAACTGGAATTTTTGAAAGAGTAAAAGTTAATATTTATTCCTTAACACCCCTTTAAAAATCACAGCCTAACATGCCAATTAGGAGCTCCAAAAATTGCAATAGGAAGGAAATGAGACATATATGAAAAAAAGTCAAGATGAAACATAAGCCTTTGAAAACCCTTGTCTGAGAGAATTACTTTGTACTTTCACTGATATGTTGATTTCTTCCCTATTACCTGTTCAATAACTATTAGCTTGCTAGAAATACCTGTGTTTTAACCACCTTCCTCATTGTCATTCTCCTACCTCAAAAACAGATTCAAGGATTAACATACATCCTCTATTTTTATGTAAATAAATACCTAAGGAAAGTCTTATTCCTGCCTATACTCCCAGTATATGGGAGAGGAGGCAGGGGGGAAACTTATTAAATATGGGTACTATAGCATGGGCTTAAATTTAAATCACACACTTAAAGGAATTAAGTACTCACACCTTCAAGTTAAGCACAACCTTAAAATGATTTCTCAATTCAAGACCAATACCAAGGAAAGGAGAAGCCCTACTCAAGGTGAAAAGGACAAAGTAGTAGTTTAATAAAATGCTCTCTCATTTATTAAGATCTTACAAAAAAAGGAAGTATTTATAAATAATTATTATTTACATACCAGATTGAGTCCATCAAGTTCAGTCATACAATGATGGAGGGGAAGCAGGTAGTTGAGCCCCATGCCTGCAAAGAGGCATTTGCTGGAGCAAAATAACCAGTTATGTACTTTGATTGATATACCCTATTTCACATGCTCAGAAATTTCCAAAGGGAAATTTAGTATCTTTCTGTTTGCCATCATGATGACAAGCCTTGGCAACCATTCCACAAAAGAAGAATCTGGTCTACCTCAGAGGAAGCATTTCATAGTTCCTCTCAAAGCATAAGCACAGCGAGAAATGGAATTTAAGTGGCATAAAGGAGAAAATGAAAAGCTCAGTTATGTACTGATGTGGCTGTTTTTAACAAGAGGGTTACTGGTTTTGATTGCCAAGTAATACAGAAACAGAATTAAAACTAAGCTAATCTATGAAAGCTCGTGCCTCTCTGAACAACTTAGTTTGCAAGGTGACACACTGCCCCGTCTCCTGCGCATTCACAGCTAATCCCTTTTTCAACTAGTATAAATTAAAATCCACAGGCTTGAATTATTTTCAAAAAAAAAGAAAGGCATGAAGCATGAATGAAGCACAATGAAGGATAAGTCAGAAGAAATATATACTTAAATGGATTTCAGACAACAACTTCTGAAGCATTAAGTTCTTTTTATCCACTAAACTTCCTCCTTCAGAGATCTGGAAATTTACCGGAACCAATTATATGTTGGCTATCCTACTACTCCCAGAATATCATTAAGTAATTCACTTAAATTCAATTAATTAAGGATTCTGGCTAAACATGACCATAATATAATAATATAAATAAGTTTGAACAAAATAACCAAATTACAAACATTATACTAAAAATAGAGCCCGCTGACAAAAAACATTATCAATATAAATATAGTAGTAAATCAAGACATGAATCTATAATATTGTTGTCTATAGATCCACAATTGAGACAAAATTAAATCTAATATTAAAATGTATCGCTCATATCAGTAATAAAGGGTATTTAACTCTAATCATAATAAGTAATGATAAGTAAACAACCATTAAAGTTGCATTAAAGGGCTATTGTGATTATTTAAAGCCAGTATCAAATTCACATGCACATAGATTCTAAAAAACAGTGTACAAGTTTGACTACGGTAAAAAGAACTAAACTGGTCAAAACTGCTTGCATAAAATGTCATGATTACATTACGTGAATCTTAGAGACCATAAGGGTATGCACAAATGATAAAATTAAAAGCAAATTAGTAGGGGATATTAATTTAATGCAGAAGAAAGGTCTCATCCCCTGTTCATCCTCCCCATCACCCCCCCAAAAATACAAAAGTAAAAGTAAAACTTCATTTATATAGAGGTATGCAATCACCTCTATATACACTACACAAATGCACATAAATCAAGACAAAAATATTTTTTGAAATCAAATAAGTTATGTTGTAGTAGATGTTTGATTTGCTTTAATTTTACTATTTCTCCATACCCTAGATTTGGCTAATACGACAGAAAAAAAGCAGCAAGTAAAAAGCATTCCTAGATAACAAGAGACTTCAGAACACAGGAGAAGTAAAATATAACAGACAAACACCTTGTACTAACATACGAACAGCGCTTCCTAAAATGATTAATAGCATCAAGATGAACCATATCATCTTGCATTAACCTTTATAACATATTAATTTTCTAGTTTAGACTAAAAACATGCATTTATTGTTTACTGTAGAACTACGAAGTTGCAAAAGACGAGCTTTTAAAAGTGTATGTGTGTGAAGTTTTAATTTTTGGAATAAAATATCCCTACGCACACGTCATATCCTTTGCAGAAGGGCACCACAGACAGAGCTTGTCAGAAGTAACTGACATCCAAATTAAAATGATAATAATAATAATACGATTTTACATAGGAATGTAGGTCTGGATGACCCAACACGAGTCACAGGCAATTGCAGAATAAAAACCCCTTTCATAAACTTAGCAAGTTCCCTTTAAAATAAATCATTTTCCACTACTGACATTCAAAAGCTGTTTGAGAACTTCACTCTGTGTTCGGAAAACTAATTTCCAGCCTAAATTTATGCATGGCCAGTTTATACCCATTTGTTCTAGTGCCAGCATTGTCCATTAGCTTAAAGAGCATTTCTTCCTCCCTGGTGTTTACTCCTGCTGAGATCCCAAAGAAAACAATTAGATCCCCTCCCAGCTTTCATTCTGCCAGGATAAACAAACCAAGCTCTTTTTGTCTTCTCTCACATCACAGGCTCTCTATTCCTGATAATCCTTGCCCTTTTCTACACCTGTTCCAGTTTGTATTCATTGCTCTTAAACAAGCATGACCAAAAATTACACAGTATTCTAGACAAATACTTTCCCTCTCACTACGGGAAATACTTCAACTGATAAATATTACAATCTAATTTTATTTTCATACCTCACCACATCAATGGCTCATAGTCACTCTAATCTAACACACAAAGGTCTTTCTTGTATTTTGTTATTTCTAAGTAATGAATCCTTAGCTTATAGCAGGAAATTCTTCTTATAATTGCATGTTATAGTATGGGAATAAACCTGGCACTTTGTGCTAGGTAATATTTCAATTCTGTTACTCTAGTACAGGGGTGGGCAAAACACAACCCATAAGCTGCATCCAGCCACTGCCTGGTTCTAACTGGCCAGCAGGGCCCCTAAAAAAAAAGGTATAAAAGTAATTATTATTTGTCCGTGGCTGCCTGCCTAAGCTGACAAGGCACCAACAGTGGCAGGAACCAGGACCACCCAGGGGCAGCAGTACCAGGACCCGGCCGGCTTCCACGCCACCCCTCAACCGGAAGCTTCTGCCTAGCAGAGGCTTCTGGCCTGGCGACCCTGGTGTCCTGTGCCTCCCTCTGCCCAAGAGCGCAGTTAGATAAGAGCGGGGGGGAGACTGGAGCAGCAGGCAGGTGGGCAGGGGGAAGGGGAGAACAGGTGGTAGCAGCAGGAAGATGGGGAAATGGTAGTGGCAATGGTGGCAGCTGGAGGGACAGGCGAAGCAGCAGCAAGAGTAGAGAGGCAAGAGCATAGCAACAGCTGGGCTGGAGTACAGGGCAGGAGCATGAGGCCCACACTGGTCAGAGCCCAAGGTGGAGCAGCGGGAGCAGGGCTCTCTGGAGCTGTAGGAACCAGCCCAGCCCCTGTGGTTCCTGGCTGGCTCTGGCACCACACAGTTCCTAGCTGCGTGGCTAGGTCTGCGCAGCACAGCAGAAGCCAGCCAAGAACTGCGTGGTGCCAGAGATGGGTGGGCAGGGGAGCAGCAGGTGTGTGGGTGCCCCGGGGGCCAGGGCCATTGGGGCCCAAAGCAGGGCAGCAGGAGCACAGAGCCCAAGCTGGCAGGAGCTCCATAGACCCGAGCCGGCTTCCCCCTGTTCCTGCTGGCAGCCTGGCCATGTGCAGTCCTGGGACTGCACACTGTCAGAGGTCTCTGCCTGCCATGTGCCATAAGTGCCCCAAGACCTCACTGCCTGCTGCTACTGCTGGTGGCAGGGGCTCTGTGCAATGAGCGAGGGGGGGCATATTTGTACAGGGGGTCCCCATACAAATATGCCCCCCCATACCCTGCATAAATCCCCCCACACACCCACACCCCATATACAAATATACTTACATACACACACTTGCACAGCCCCCCACAAACCCTGTACTGATCCACCCATGTCCCCCCTTCACCCCCAGTATACAGAAGTAAAACTTCATTTTAAGCTATTATGCAATCACCTCTATATAAACACTATACAAACGCATGTAAATCAAGACAAAAATATTTTTTGAAATCAAATAAGTGTATGTTGTAGTACATGTTTGATTTGTAGACTATACATTTGTTTTTTTTTTCTGGTTCAAATTGGTCAGGGAACACAGAGTACAGAGCAGAAAACAGCAGCACATCAGGTGGAGGAAGGGAATCAGAATGACAGTTGGGGAGGGTGTAGGCCAAAAAGGTTGGCTCCTGATGTATTACAACATGCACTAATTAAAAGTTTAGTTAGTGCATTCTACTTAGAGTAAAGGAGGGAACCCTATGCCTCTCTTGTCCTAGATTGCCAGTGCTACAGTGGAATATTTTTACATTTGCTAAATATAACAACAAAGTCATAACCCTAAAATTTTCAATCTGATGTTCTATGGGGCTCATAGGCACTCTCCCTCCCTTGCATATAACCCTATTATGCTCATACTTGTATTAACCTATACAGCATTTAGATCCTAAAGCATAATTCTGCAGAGCAAGATGCCACAAACAAGCCATCAGTTCAGCAAAATATCACTGTCTGAGGAATATTTAAGAAAAGCTAGTGGAAAGCCAATGACTTCATGGATGAAATAAGAAATGAGTTAAGAATTTGGGATGGAAGATCACAGAAGATTACTAACATTAGATAGTATTTCCAAATGACACAAACAATATTTTACTTTAAGGCAGATACCACCACATGTGGTAGAACTGCTTCTAATATCCAAATAAAGTTTTTCTGTGTGCTCTTTCCCAAGAAAAATACTGTTTTGAAAAGAAGTCGCGCACAATACAGATGCTAATCTAAATAAGGAGTTTGTAGAAGTGGTTCTTCCACAGAAAAACACAGAAAGTAGCAGTGTACTTAGAGAACATGCCTGGTAAAAAATGGCAAGGGACAAGAATATTCCCCCGTTCAACATTTGTTTTTGCAAACACCTGTACTGGAAAAAAGTGAATTAGGAGTCAAATGGGTGTCTTTCCATAAAGCTGTTAAACTCTTACTGGGAGAAGACATCTTGGGAATAATATTGAAAAAAAAAAAAAAAAAATGGAAGGAAAATAGGAACAAAGAATGTAAAAAGAAAAAAGAATCCATGCTTTTACTGGAACCGCCTACTACTTGCTTAATAACAACTCGGGAGCCAGAAGCAGGGAGGAGAGGAGGGATCCAGGCATACGTGTGTCCCGCATGCACGTGTGCCCCCTTACCTGACCCGAAGCAGAGGCCGATGCAGCAGCAGCCGATTCCCAAGGTAAGTGGGCAGAGGGACTGGATGCGGCCAAGCCGGATCCGGATGGGAAGCCCCCCAGATCCCTTTTAGCTAAGCCGGTAGGGAGCTGTGCTCCCGAGCTGCTCCGCACGAACAGAGCGCGCAAATGCTCTGTAAGAGTGCACTGGCATTCACGCTGGTGGGTGAGCAGGAAGGGCCAGGAGGGAGACTCCTGCTATGGCAGGGCAAAGCACCGCACTCAGCCATAAACAAGCAGCAGCTCCTACGATGGTGTCGACACAGAGTGCTGCCAAGGCCCCTGCAGCCTACCCGGGGCTTGTCTGAGGCCTCCACCAAGACAGAGCCCATGGTGGGGCTGGCATCCCCCACCCCCTGGCCTGCGGGAGTTGCCCAGCAAGGCCTGGGGGGTCAGGGTTTGGGGACCCCCACACCTGACCTGCAGGCGCCCGCCTTAGGGCCCTGGAGGCGCAGGTGAGGGAGCTCCAGGAGGAGGTTAGCAGGCTGAGGGGAATCAGGGAGGCAGAAGATGAAATTGACAGCTATTTCCTTTCCCTGCAGGGCCACACACCCAAGGAAGCAGCACCTTGGGAGGTGCCCTCCACTGCAGAGTGGCAGACGGTCACCTCCAGAACCAGGGCTGCTCACAACACAGCAGTATCAGTTCCTCCAGTCCAGCTGGAGAACAGGTACGAGGCCCTGGCAACTCTGGAGAAGGAAGGAGAGGAGGCAACCCCACACTCTCCGCGATCCAAGCAGGCCAAAGGAGCTAAGCAGTCCCAGAGGAAAAAGTGTCGAGTGATTGTCACAGGTGACACCATCCTGAGAGGTACAGAGGGCCCCATCTGTTGCCAGGACCCTTCGACACGTGAGGTCTACTGCCTACCTGGAGCAAAGATTCAGGACACGAAGGGGATCATCCACACCATGATCCAGCCCACCGATTACTACCCCATGGTCCTAATCCATGTGGGTACTAATGATGCGGCCAGAAGCCCTGATCACCTGATGGCGGACTACCACGCTCTGGGGGGCGGGCTGAAGGAGATAGGTGCACAGGTGGTTTTCTCTGCTGTCCTACCAGTGAGCGGACATGGAAGACGGTACACAACGTGCATCGCAGAGACCAACTGGCAGCTTCGGGAATGGTGTCGTGAGCCAGGCTTTGGTTTCGTTGACAATGACCTGCACATCACAACAACAGACATGCTCGGATGGGATGGGCGCCATCTTTCCCCTAAAGGTAAGCATGTGTTTTCTTCTAGGTTGGTGGATCTCCTCTGGCAGGCTTTAAACTAGGCTTGTTGGTGGAAGGGGAAGACGAGGGCAGAGGAAGCCTTGGACTGCCAAACCAAGCAACACTCACAAGTACAGCCCAGCCTAGACCGATGAGCGGAACATATACGCAGGTAAGCAACAGGGCCCAGGGCAATGCTGAGAGTAGGGGGCCAGTGGACATATCCTCAGGAGGCCTCAAATGCCTCTACACAAACACTCGTAGTATGGGAAACAAGCAAGAGGAACTTACCCTCCTACTAGCTGACCACCAACCCAGACATAGTGGGACTCACTGAAACATGGCGGGATGCAACGCACGACTGGGCGGTGAATATCAAGGGCTATAGGCTGTACAGGAGGGATAGGACAGGGAGGAAAGGTGGGGGTGTGGCACTGTACACTAAGGAGGAATACACATCCTCATCAATTGGAAAGAGTCAGAGGAGGGGCACTCTGAAGTGCTCTGGGTTAGAATACAAGGAAGTTGAGGGGAAGGAGATTTAACAGTGGGGGTCTACTACAGGCCACCCAACCAAGGGGAAGAGCTAGACCGGGAATTCTTAAGTCAGCTCACGGAGGTAGTTAGGTCAAAGGACGTGGACATCATGGGTGAACCTGAACTTTCCACACATCTGCTGGGAAGAGCAGTCAGCCAGGTCTGATTGCTCACGTAGGTTCCTAGCCAGAATGCAGGACCTCCATCTAACCCAGGAAGCGCACAGCTCCACCAGGGGAGATGCCTTTTTGCACCTGATGCTGGCCACCAGCAATGACCAGGTGAGGGGGCTGCGGGTGCTCGACCACCTGGGCGACAACAATCATCGCCTGCTGGAATTCACCATCCAGCACAAGGTAGAAAAGGCCAAACAGCAAGACAGCAGTCCTAGATTTCAGGAGGGCAGACTTCAATGAGCTAAGGAGAATAGTCGGGGAAGCACTGAGGTCCCGGAGGGGAGGGGAGCCAGGTGTCCAAGAAGAGTGGTCATTCCTTAAGGAGACAATCCTCCAAGCCCAAAGGGAGGTAATCCCAACACGGATCAAAGGCGGCAGGAGGGCGCAAAAGCCCCCATGGCTCACCAAAAGCATCCGGGAGTGTCTCCTAGCTAAAAGGGAGGCATACACCCAATGGAAAGGAGGAGCCATCACCAGGGACAATTACACTGCGGTTGCTCGGGGATGCAGGGAGGCAGACAGGAAAGCCAAGGCAGAGATGGAACTGGGACTAGCTTCCCGGATCAAGGACAACAGGAAGTCCTTTTTTAAATACATAGGGGGCAAAAAGAAGGTTCCAGGTAACGTGGGACCCCTGCAAGACACACTAGGAAATTTGGTCGTCACACCAGATGACAAAGCTAACATATCTAACAATTTCTTTGCCCCCATTTTCCTAAGCAGGGACCAGAACAGCCATCCCCCCTTCTGGGCCACCCTCAGACCCCAGGGGAGCTGCACCTAGGCCAAGGGTTAGTGAGAAACTAGTTAGGGAACTTCAGGAGGGACTGGATGTATTCAAATCAGCTGGTCTGGATGATCTCCACCCTAGAGTACTGAAGGAATTAGCTGAGGTTATTGCGGGACCCCTGGCACAGCTGTATGAGCACTCGTGGTGTTCTGGTGTGGTGCTAGAGGACTGGAAGAGGGCCAATGTGGTTCTCATCTTCAAAAAGGAGAGGAAGGAGGACCCAGTGAAACTATAGGCCAGTTAGTCATATCTCGATCCTGGGTAAGCTTTTTGAGAGAATGATTCTGGCACATGCCCACGAGAGGCCAGCAGTGGAGATTATGCTTAGGGGCAACCAACACAGGTTCATTAGAGGCAGGTCCTGTCAGACCAACCTGGTGCCCTTCTACGACCAGGTCACAAAATCCTTAGATGCAGGGGTAGCAGTGGACATAGTCTTTCTGGACTTTTG
>NW_017728909.1:46082391-46110394 GCF_001723895.1 Crocodylus porosus
CATACCTACAGGCTGGGGAACTCCCTTCTCGTCAGTGCAGAGGCAGAAAAGGATCTTGGAGTCATCATTGATGCCAAGATGAACATGGGCTGGCAGTGTGAGGATACAGTCAGGAAGGCTAACCATACGTTGTCATGCATCCACAGATGCATCTCAAGCAGGTCCAAGGAGGTGATACTCCCCCTCTATGCAGCACTGGTCAGGCCGCAGTTGGAGGACTACATCCAGGTCTGGGCGCCGCACTTCAGAAGGTATGTGGACAACATGGAGGGTCCAGAGGAAGGCCACTCGCATGATCGGGGCAGCAGAGCAGGCCCTATGAGGAGAGGCTCAGGGACCTGAACCTGTTCAGCCTGCAGAAGAGAAGGCTGTAACAGGCCACGAGATCTCCCCTCAAACTAGTCAGAGGGGACCAGCAGGCACTGGGGAAGTCCCTGCTCCCCCGAGCACTACCAAGGGTGACTAGGAATAACGGTCACAAGTGGGCAGAGGGTAGATTCAGGCTGGACCATCAGGAGGTGCTACTTCACTGTCAGGGCTGCTAGGATCTGGAACCAACTTCCAAGAGAAGTGGTGCTGGCTCCTACCCTGGGAGTCTTTAATACAAAGCTTGACAACCACCTTGCCGGGGTCGTTTGACCCCAGTACTCTTTCCTGCCATGGCAGGGGGTCAGACTCAATGATCTGCTCAGGTCCCTTCCGACTCTACAAACTATGAAACTGACAGTATCTCAGTCTACAATACTGATAAATCAAAATGTAGGATATTAAAATAGACTTAAAAGTTTGGACATTCAAATTTGTAAAGTACTAGAATTAAAATTCATTCACAATCAAACCCAATATATTGGTTTTATTTTCTCCTGGTCATTATTTTTCAGTTCTGAATGAGAAGTTACCTCTTCTTTCAGTGCATGTTTCTTCTGTTCCAAACAGATTTCTTTTGCACGCATCAGCTGCAATGTCTCCTTAGAAACTGCATACTGCAGCTTTTCCATACGTTCCACTGCTGCCGCCCATGCTGCCTTACCAAACTTTTTCTGATCTGCTCGCATTCGATCATATACAGCTGTAAGAAAGATGACAAAAAAATATTTTAAAATTGTATTTTACATTACTGGTGTATGCAATTATAAAGCTAAACATGTTTTAAATTGTACCACCACCACATACACACAATCTCCCTTGTTATAACAAACTAATTATTTGACATGAAGTCACATTTTATGTATGTTATTGTTATCAATATTGCTGAACATATGTTTTATTCTGAAAATCAGATCTGAGCTCCTCGCAACTGCAGCAGCAGTCTGAAAGTCAGCTGAATTCAAGAACCCTAATTTGTTTTTCATTTTAGACCTAAATTGCATTAATAGTTCATCCTCCTCCACTGAGATTCCTCCTCCGCTGTGCAAAGGCACACCTGTACTGACCAAAATTCCTAGCGTTCACAACTATACTGGCAAAACTGAACCTTTACATTATATAGAGTAGAGGCTCCACTCTAAGAATATTACAGTGGTAGAAGGTAGACAGATATTCCTTCAACAATAAAAAGCTCCTATTGCAGTCATAACCTCAGTGTGAGGTGCCCCATTCCTCTCTATGGAGCATTAACTTTAACATGCAGTTTCCAGGTGGGGCCACTGCTGCAGCTTCCAGAGGACCTGCTCAGCTTCCCTAGCATCCAGGGGCTCCTCTTCCTCTCTCTGCCATGGCGCTTGCTCTCAGCAGCAGGTAGGGAAGTGGTGGGGGTGAGGGAAGAGGGAGCTGCAGCTGGGTGTCAGCAAGAAGCCCATGCCCAGGGGGCATGGCAGCAGAGCTCTGGTGGGCAGGGTATAGGTGTGAGGGAGGGTGGGGGGGGTAATGGGGACCTCCCCCCCCCCAATGGCACACAGCCCCACCACCAACAGCAGCAGGCAGTAGGTGATGACCAGGGTGCTTGTGGTCTGTACAGGCACTGCTGCCCAGCTGTGCACGGTTCTAGCCAGCACTGCACGTGGTGGCAAGGAGTGCAGCCATCCCAGCCCGCCTCTATCGTGCAGCTCCCAGCACTCACGTCACTGGGGGAAGACCTGCACGATAGAGCCTGCTGCCTATCCCCGCTCCCTTCCCCCTCCTCCCCACTGTGCAGGTACCAGGACTCCACCAGGAAGCAGGGGACGGGGCTCCCCTGCACTTTCAGTTGAGTCCTGGGACCTGCATGTGGTGTCAGGCAGTCAGCTCTATTGCATGGGGCTTCTTCTGGTGGCGCACAAGTGCCAGGAACAGCACGTTCACCACAGGAAGCCCCACACGATAGAGGCAGGCCAGTCTGGCTGAGCTCCTTGCTACCACATGCAGCACTGGCTGGATGAACATGCCACCAGGCGGCAGCACCTGTGCAGGCCACAAGTGCCCCAAGCGTCTGCTGCTGCCACTGGCAGCAGGGCCTGTGTGCCATGGAGGGAAGTGCGTCCCCTCACACCCACACCCTGCCTCCACAACCCCCCACATATACATCCTCAGCATACCCTATGCCCCACCAAATGCACAGTCACACCCCTTCACAAACCTCACATACATGCACCCCACACACAGTACACAGGAGTAAAACTTGATTTTTGAGCTTTTATGCAATCACCTCTATATACACTACGCAAACACAAATCATGACAGAAATATCTTTTATAATTAAAATGTGTTTGACTTTCAGTCTATGATTTGGTTTTTTCCTGGTTTCAAGATGGCAACCCCTACCTCCCCAAAAAAGTACTTCTGGGGCAAGGGGAGGGACATCCTTTACCAAAGGTGAGGGGTTAGGGGTGGGACTTCCAGTCCCAAGATGGTGATTGGGGGGCAGGGCACACGTCAAGGGGTGGGGCTACCCTTACGGCCCTCAACAGCTCATCAAAACTTATTAAGCGGCCTTCCAGCCAAAATAACTGCCCACCCCTGATCTAAGCCTTCATTTAAATTACTACTACCTGTACAACTACAACAATTTAGGAACAGATCCTCACCTTTGGTAAATCAGGAGAACTATACTGCTGTACATTTTTCATTTTTCAAATGTTAACTGCCTACATCAGTAGCCTGAAATAATGGCTTCACTACAGACTTCTGTTGGCATAGCTACAAAGTTCAGATGTGGGATCCCAAAAGGCACAGCTGTACTGGCCAAAATTCCTGGCAGTCACATAATTATACTGGCAAAACTGCACCTTTACATTATATAAGTAGAGCTGACTCCACCCCAGGAGTACTACCAGTGGTAAAGGTAGACAGATATTCCTTCAGCAATACAACCTCAGTGTGAGCTGCCTCACTCGTATCTAAGAAGTATCAACTTTAAACCCTTATAGTATGGATTTAGATATCAAACTTAATTATTTTATTGCTGAGCATTTTAGCACAAAATTTCCAATTATTTCCATGTGGGGACCTACCCCATGTGACTATTTCCACACAGCAACATGAAGAGCAGAGTGATTCTAACTGCTTAATACCCATGTACAACCTCCAGGGATAGACCAGCAATAGCTATCTGTAATCCTAATGCACATCTCATTTTCCCAGAAGCCAAAATCCCAAATGACATCTACCAAAACCCTGTTTTCCTAAACAATTTTTATAATGTATTTGTCTACTTGATACAAATCAACAGCACAACAAAAATTATGAGTCAAAGGGCAGTCAAATAGTATACTTGATATCAAGTGGAATTCATCTTTCAAATAATGAATATTTTACTGACTGCACATTTATTGTAACGAAGTCACCAATTTTTAAAAATTTTAAGCTGCTAGAGAAGGACAGAGAATTAAGTTCAAGTTAACTAAGCAGAGTGCAAGAACCTCTGAAATATCTACACGAATCAGAATTTTTTCAGGAAACCACCAGAATAGCTGAAATCCTTTCCCTGATTAACAAAGACTTATTCCTGATCCCCAGCCAGGTCTTATGCAAAGAGAGAGGAGGCTTTCACCAATTGAAATAAGCAAGAAAAATCACATATTATTGCATACCTTTGCTAAGCAAAACAGGTTGAAATACATCCACAGATACAGCATTCAGTCTCAGGTGTTTAGAGCAGAGATTCCTCAATTAGGGATAGCTTGAGGGGTAGGAATATGGTTATGAAATACAGTAGGGAAGAAACACAGTTCTTTTCACCTTGCTTCCTCCTTTAGTACTTATTTATTATCATTACAGTACCTAAAGCCATTCTGTGCTGGTAAGGTACAAACAACAAAAAATGGCCCCAAAGAGCATACCATGTAGGGCAAGAGACAGACACGCAAGGAAATAGAAAGAAATGAGACAACAATGATCTGCTGCAATCATCGTTGTTTGCCATGTAAGGACCTAAGGTTGCCAAGGTTCTCCAAAAGAAAAGAGAAGAAAAAAGTGTCTTCAAAATCAGCAGCAAGTCAGTTACAGTATATAAGTTTCTTTCAGATAGCTTGCTTTATGGTTTACAGTTTTTTCTATACTAGAAAAGTTAAACTGTTTCACGTACTCAACTGGAAAAGTTAACTCTAGTTCAGAGTTTCTCAACTGGGGTTCAGCAGCTGTTGTGAAAAAGTTAACACCACATTAAAATTGAGATTTCAAGTAACCCCTGCTTGAGATGATCCTGCTGTAAGCAAGGGTTGGTCTAGGTAACTGCTCAAGGTTCCATCCAATGCTACTTTTTTTCCAAAAACCACACCCCAAACCTGTGGAAAACTATTACCTTTCTGTGCCTTGGCTGTTATTTCAAAGTACTTGACAGTAAGATCTTGAATAGAAAGCACAGCCATGTGGGCTTTCCGCTGCCAATCTGCATCTTCTTTCTGTAGACTCTCAATCCTTCTGGGGCCCAAGTAATCATTTTCTATGGAAATCTGAAAATAAAATAGGTCCATAATTGAAAACACAGCATTTAGAGTTCTCCCTGTTTGCAAGTGGCAGGCAGTTACAGTCAAACTGAGTGGCTTAAAAAAAATAAACAAAAAAAAACAAACCCCTTCCTCCATTATTCTATTAAAAAGAAAAAAAGATGTGTATTTATGTTAAAAAGACACATCCATGGCCTCATTAACTTTTATATCGTAAGTACAATAAACTCAACAAGAAAATAACCTATTGCTATATTAGCAAACAATTCATAATAGATAACATTTCCACCATCAAAGTTTAGATTCTGAAATCAGTGGGAATTGTGCTCTGAAATCACTTAGGCACGGCTGGCAGCAGCCAATACAACCCTCTTAAGCTTCTCTCTTTAAAAAGAAATGTCCTGTACATTAAAAGTTGATAATAATGTTGCTTGTGTATTTAGAGTCTAAATCACTTCAAATTGCTTATACTAAAAAAAGTTTGTTTTCAAGTGACAAAAATGTTATGCCACTTCAAGTTTTACTAAAATAGTTTTAGTCCCAAATTCTGCAAACACTTCAGCTTGTGCTTAATTCTAGGATATAAATAACCCTATTAAAAGCAATACACATTGTCATAAACTTGATTAAGTGTTTACAAGATGAAGGTATTACTTTTCAACATTTTATTTTTTGCCTGCAACTATTTTAACTCATTCAAATAAGATATTCAACTACCATTAATATTTAGTAAGAACCACCTCCAGCATTTACTTTTAATCTGTTACAAAATGTTAACATCGAAAATCAAAAAATTTCAAGTTAAGTTATTACAAGACTTCAACCCAATCCAAGGAGAAAATATTTTAAACCTTTTAATTTTAAGCCATTGTATCCTACAATAAAATACAGATTACTTGCAGTTGGTTTGAGAAGCCACAGAGGCCCTCTACATTGTAGTTAAATTGCTGAAAAATATCACTGCAAGTTGGATTCAAGTATTTTAATTAAGTAGTCACATATGGCAGAACATTTTCCCAGTTATATTATGTATACTTAAATGTGATCATCTAAAGCAGTCCACCCTTTTTTTTCCCCCTTTAAACGCACCCCGCTGCTGGGAGCAGAATGCGGTAGCCCAGGGACATTGGCAGGGGAGCTCCTGGCACGCAGCGCAGCTCATCCTCATTTGGGTTGCAATCCGGGATTGAGAACCACTGGTCTCAAGCAAAGTTCTAAAATATCCAGTTAACAACAACACTGAAGGGACAGAGAAGGGTTACAGGTTTCTGGTAATACGAAGTTCACTCAAAGAATGAATACAAAGATGTTTCTTTGAATTTTGAGCCACAAAACTTCCACAGAAAAAGCCCATGAAAAGATTTTAAAAAATGGAAGGGTCTCAATGTAAAGGCAGAAAATCATTCGCACCTCTGCTGAGGGGAACATGCTCATGTTTCAATTAATTGGGAATGATGATATAAGCTCCTTTGAGAAACAGGTTGTAAATGGCTGAAATTAACAGTCTCTTCAGTCTGTTGGTAGGTAGACAAAAGTAACAGGTTGTTGGGAGGGCAGGTGGGTAAGTAATCTGAATAATGCTTTCAAGGCTTATTTGTCCTATTTGCTGCTGGTTCTAACTGTAATAGAAAGACTCAGCGTCACTAACTTTTCTTCAGAGGTTCTGGCTGCCAAAACATTATTCACATGCCCAAGATCCCCCACGACTACCTGATTAAGTGTGCTCAGTTTATACATCAAGTCAGGGGTCAGCAACCTATGCAGCAATCAATGGCTGCAGGGCAGATGTGCCCCTGGACGCAAGGCTTTGGCTGAAGGTGCCTTCCCCGTGCTGCTGCTGGGACAAGCACCATCTGTGGCTGGATTTTAATGCCCACCCTCCCAGCCTGTCTCTGCCTTGACTGAGTCACTCCAGCCCACATGCTAAAAAGGTTGCTGATGTGGCCCTCCCCCTTGTCACCAATTGGTGGAGCTTTTTCTTTTCAGTAAGATACCCCCCCCCCCCCCCGCCCCACGGACTTTGGGGGCATGTCCCAATTTCACAGGCAATGCCTGATTTCACGAAATCATAATTTTGGTAGGTCCCTACCTACATCCCCAAGGTAACACATATTATCCATATAACAAGTGAAATATATTAACTGAGGCACACAGTACAACTACCTGACTCGCCAAAATGCAAGAGGAAGATTTGAAGCTGAAAGAAAAGCAGTAACTTGGTTAGGGAGCACAAGGCAGAGAAAAGAAAGCTGAGCAGCAGATTGGGTAAGGGAAAGGTATCGGAGTGACACTCAGTAAGGGTGCGAGGCTAAATTTGGGACACACCTGCCAAAAATGTTGCTCCCTACTTCACTAGACCAGTGATTCTCAACAACCAGGAAGCCAAAACACCCTGTGGTGGCATGAGCTCCTTTTAAGAGCGCCATGGAGTGCCACACAATGTTAGTACTGTTAGGTTTGCAAGGACTTATACAGTACACAAGATAAACCCAAAGATTTCCAGCAGGAATCCATAGCGTCAAAAACTTTCTGAGGTGTTGTGATCTCTCCAAGTTCTTTACAACAGTATTATTTTTGTATAGTCAACAAGTAAATTGAAGAGCTGGCATTTTCGGAGGGGTGCAGAGGGGTGTCTTAGTCTACAAAAGTTGAATACCAGTACACTAAACCACCTCTCTCCCTGTTCTTACAACAGCAGTTAAAGTTAGTAGGCCAATACCTGTGTACAGGCAACTCTCATTTAGCACTCTTAATTGGTTCCTGAAAAAACAAGTGACAAGCAAAATATAAAAGTTTTTGATGAACCACGATGGTGACCATGAGCATTATAATGAAACTCACTGATTGCCAAGCAAAACACGGGCATCAATGTAAAATGAGCATTATAGCAAAATAGCACTAAGCAAAATGGTGTTAAGCGGGGGTTGCCTATATTGCCATTTCATCCAATCATTTACTATTCAATTTATAACCAATTCTACTAAGTTAAGATCAAACAGAATACATTAATCCCCTACAACTTAGTGAGCTCTGCAGTGACACTAGTAAAAGGTAATGCAAACCTGGTCACTAAGCAAGTATGTATATTCTGAATCCACAGACGGTGGAGGATTCATTGAGTAATAACATGCAATTTTTACATACTCTCTTTTCTGATTAGAAAGATATTTTAAATTTGTCTGTTATGGAAAGGATCTTGAGATTTAGCTCTTGCTCTATGAATTGGAGAATTAATCCCAGAGAAAAAATAAGCAAGTCATTTATATGAGAAGATTACAACTTTGGAGTGACACTTTTGCAGTGATACTGTTTGTTCTTTCTGCTTTTATGGACGTTGCAATTTATGATCAATTTTCTCAAGTGAGTCACTGAACAGCTTGCTGCTTCTGATACCCTTATACATCAGAGAATAGTGTCAACGTCCCAAACCTGTAGCTATACATTCATCTCAACAAAAATTAGTTCATCCTGGCTGCACCCTAGCCAAGCCTTACATGGGGGAAGGGAAACCTATCCCCTGCCTTCTCAAACACACACATCATCATGAAAAGGGCCAAGAAACCTGAAGACTTTTTTCTGCATTGGGTCTTTTCCCTTAATTACTACTTTGTTAATGGAGTAAACTTCATTAGCTAAAGCATGGTTCTTAATGCTTCTCTGCATGCCACTGCTGTTCAGAATGCAGGAGTAATGTACTGTAGTTTTGTTTGTTTGTTTTACAACAGTCATATTTATGGCTAACAGCTCCTTTTGACAATTATTTGTGTCCTTGGAAGTTCTCTAGATGCTTTATAAAAACAGACTGATATTTAATACAAAAAAACCGCACTCTCACTGAGATGGAGACCCAGTGAAGGAGTACCAAAGAGCACGAAGCACAAGAGGTACAGACAGAAGTGACCATTTTCGCTTGATCTGGCCACAAAAAGTTTATAGCTGGGACTAAGCTATAGCTTGTGTATAGTTTGTGTAGCTCCAAACAGCTTAAAAAATGGCCGACTGGGTAAGAACCTGACCCCTCATTGCATGAGGTATCAGGTAAAGAGCTTACAAAATGTAGCATCTTTTATAACTTGTGTCTGCTGAGCTCCCAGCCTGCTGTTTTCAGAATGGGAGGGGGGAAAGGGAGCAGAAGGAGTTCGGTCTGGGGGGTGGGGCAGGTATACTGCATCTCCCCCAAGGGTGGGGCGCATATATTCCAGTAACTTGCAGCCTGCCGGAGCACATGTGGTATGTGTGTTCCCTGGGAACAACTAGTGGCGACACAAAGTGTGCTTCCACTAGTTGTTGCCAGGGAACCAAACGTTCACGCTCATCTCAACACAGCCACTAAGTCCAAATTTTGCCCTCAATGCTTTCTGTACAAGCAACTTCCTACAGTAAAGGTTAGCCATACTAAGTAATGTAGGGAAGTATAAAACTTCACACGTGGCAGTTTCAGTTATAAATTTGCTCCCTATCATGCTCTGACTACTAAACTAAAGGTTTAAGAAACAAAAATAACACAAAAACAGAGGTTCTAATAAAAGACAACATCCAAACGGATAAGCACGGCCTCTGATGCTAAGTGACTGTGAACGAAATGCAGCATTTCCTGCCCAAGATCTATCAACACATCACTTCACCCACAAAGACTACCTTATTTTCTAGCATTCCATACAGAGTTAACTTAAGGAAGCGGAGCTCGAGAAGGGCAATCAGATGCAAGCCTGACACACTGTGGCACCGTGGGGATCCCTGATCAGCCACAGTGCTAGTTTCCTCACCTGCCTCTGGGCACGCCACCCACCAGTCTCTCCAGCCTCGCTGTTATTTAATTGAGGTGTTAATTAAGGCAGGAGGCTGCCCATTCTTGCCCCAATGCCAGGGGCACCATCTGCTGCTCTGTTCCTCCCCTACACTGCGGCCCAAGCCTCACAGAGGAATCCTGATGACACTGCTCCTGGCCTACAGCCGGACCAAGCTTAGGCCACATTGTCAAGCCTCAGATGCACACACATTCATAGTGCCCTCCTCTCACTAGGGCCTCTCACACTCCACCCCCTCTCACAGGGTCTCTTTTATGTGTCAACCACTTGTACTGCCTTGCTCCCTTGGGTGGCAGTCTTTTGGGCCTCTCCTGTCACCCTCACCAGGGTAGCAGCCAGCCAATTACCCGACTGGGTCTAAGTTTGCCCTGGCCCCTTCCCAGGGCAACTATACACACTCAGACAATAGCCCTCTAGTGTTCCCCCTCACTTGGGCTCCTCATCTCTGCCCCCCTCACTGGGGCTCCATATCATCCCCACACTGGGGCCATGGGGCTTTTCTCCCCGGTGGGCTCGGGTGGCCATAGCCATGCCTGGCCCCAACTACCTCTCCTTGGGGTCTTGCACCCCACAGGGCTCAGGCAGTTGCAGCCATCCCTGGCCCCAACTACCTCCGATGTTAAATGACCCACCCGAAGGTGAGGGCTTGGGTTAAGGCACCCCTACCTGCCTTTCACCGGGGTGGTAACTGGCCTGGCATTTCATGGGGGGTCCCGCACCACAGAGTCCCACCAGGTCACCCACTCCCAGCAGGGTGCAGTTTTAGGTCATGCCCAGGACAAGGAGCCTCCAAGCCATTCCCTACAGCTCCTGCCCTTACCTCCAGGATGTTGCATGTAGCCTTGCAGCTATGCAGTGTTACTTCCTGGGCTGCCAGCAGCGAACTGCTCTGTTCATATAGGCAGCCAGAGATCTAAAATGGCCACCGCAATTAAGCACCTGCTGGCTGCTTGGCACAGCTCTTAAAATGGCAGGCACCAACAGTACCCTGCTACACACATCTAGACACATCTGATAATTCACACAATAGTTTCACTATGAATTGGCAAACTGTAGGACAGCTAAATAAAGCTAATCGTAAGCCAAATGCCTATTGCCGTCTTAAAAATGTCATATTTTGCTATACATTAACAACAGAAATTTCATTGTCTACCTTACACTGGCACGCCCAAAAGCAATGCGTGGGACAAATTTATGTCAGTGGTTGTCAGTCCTGTAAGACCTTCCAAGGATGCCACGACAGCACCACCCGGTGCTCCTGCCTGCATTAGATTTATACTTCCTGGTCCCACCCCTCACATGTATCCTGGAAACAGAGATGCACTTGGCCATGGCAATGGTGAGGCACCTTGGGAAGGAAGGAATGTTTTATCAGAAAAACCTAGTGCAGGCAGGAGTGTACCCTTCTGATACAGCTGCCTCCCAGTCTAGCCCCACATGTGGAACATTGGAACATCTAGTGCTGCTAAATTTAGAAAAGTAATGGAGGGGTGCCACAGGCCTAAAGAGGCTGAAAACCACTGGTCTATGCAGATAAAATGACAGCAAAGCCAGAATAAAATTGACAAGGATCATCTGAAACTCTACTGTTGGGAAAATAAGATCAGTAGCTATAGAAATACAAAAGCACCCAACTCCAGAGCAGAGAAATTCAGCTCAATGAGCTACCTTTTTCCAGGATCACAAGATTCCTTCAAATCCATGCCAAAGGCTTGACCCTTTGCTAGTTTCCCTTTATATGTACAGCCCCTCCTCCTTACCCTTACTTCAAAATACATATCTATTTATAACTTTCATTCTTTCTTCTGCCCTTTCATTTCAACTTAGTCACACAATTCACTGCCCTGCAGGTCCCACTGCAGACTCACCAGTATGTTTTCCCCCATGCATGCTGCTATCCCAGGGTGCTTGTACACGTGGGGGGGGGTTAGTTCCCCTAACTTGAAATCGTGGGTTTTTAATTGTGATCCACCGTTTCAATTTAAGTGCTTCTGGCACTGTAACGGAACAATGATGGCCACCATCAGCTCATACCACCCCACCCCGACCCGCAGGCTCCATCTGTGTTTCACTCTCCCCTTAATCATTACTTCATTTTTTACAGGATTCAGCTTTAGCCAACTATTTTTCACCTACTTGCAGTTTTCAGCCAGACTGCTAGACAGGTGTGAGATGATGTTTCTGGTACAAGTGAGAAGTGGCAATTATGCCTGGTGTCATCTAGGAACTGGTAGGATTTTAAGTCATATTGATTCAGATCTCCCCAGTATGCTTCTCACAAACCTTCTTCAGGATTTTCTGTGCAAACAATGTTTTTTTTTCTTAATCTAAACTGTGATTTTCAGAAAAGTCACACAAGTTCATAAGAGCTATCAAGCTAAAATTCATGTCTAAATGATAGGAGGCAAAAAACAATTGACTGGGCAGTAAACCCTCCATCCTGCAACAGTCTCCAAGCAAGTAGATCCGTTCCATTCTGAAAGCCGCATTAGCTTCAAAGGACTCCAAGCAGACAAATTCACTCACAAAACATCAATTGCAGGGCTAGGGTCTAAATAAAGAATGAATCATTCTTTTTGTGACATGTTTAAAAGAAGCTCTTATCTTAAAAGTATTTTCTTTTTTGTTAACCTATTTTTCTTTGGGCACTGCTTATTTTCTTAGTGCATGAATACATAACACACAAACAGTGTAACCTACATCTGTTCTCCACACCAATTCAAGGTAGTAACTGGCGAAGACAAATGATGAGCTGGTGCAGTTACAAAAACTCTCCACTAGGTGGCAGGTAGCTGGGATGAAATTGTAAAACCCTGGACACACAACCCATACATTGCTGAATAACTCATTGTGTACAGTCACTTCTTATTTTAACAGGTATTTTTACCTGGAAGTAGAGTGTCTTGGACCAGTGCCAGGCTCTACACTATGTATCTACTTAACATATACAACAGTATAAAATTTCACATGTCCACACACAAAGTTACCCTCACCTTCAAAGCACAAAGTTTAGTGAAGTTTCATCCTTCATCAAAGCCATATATATATATATATATATATATATATAAATAAAAGTTTCCCTTGACATAAATCTATTAAAGAAATTTGTCCTTTTCACGCTCATATGAATAACCGAACAGCTATAACCTCAAAAACACTAGCACAGTTCAACTTCAGAAAACTCTTTAAACTTTGATTAGTTCAGCTGTCAAGTTAAACTAATGTTACTTACAGTAGGTTGAAAATAGAGGCTCAGCATGAAATAATTAACAAATCTGTACTTTTAAGTCGTATGAATGCAATGACTTAAGTCATACGAACTGCTAAGTCATACAGCTTGTAAAGATATTTACAGTTGTAATCTCAGATTTCTGATACCACTTTTCTGTCCCAGTATAAAAATAATGCTTATAAAAAAAAGTGGTCATAAGAATTCACAAATGATGGTAAAGATTATTTCAAACATCGAGATCTCCATTTAATAGTGTGTCTTTAACTGGAAACTTTTTAATTACAATACCATTCTAATTTTCCTAAATGTAAAAGAGAGGTAATTACATCTGTACCAGCCACCTTATGCAGTGATTATAAATCAGCATTCACATGTTAAGCACAGTCAGCTCAAGTCAGACCTTCAAGAACGCCTATGTACTGCAGAAAGTGGTGCTGGCATTTTTCCCCACAAGCTGGTTATGAAACAATTTATCTTCTATTTTTTATTTTTAGCCTAATTCAAGGCATTTTCAAATCAACAGCAACAACACCCCCACCCCCCCCAAAAAGAGAAATTTCACAAAGATTTGAATCAAACCCAGAGGGCCTATCACCATGATAGTTAGCACTGCCCATAATTAAAGAACACAACATCTCTGAATAAAAAGGTCATTTCTCTGTCTCCAGGCCAAATGAACACTGCTACATGACTCAGAACTTTTATCTTCCTGTCCTTTCTACTTAAAGGAGCACCAATTGCAAGTCAAATTTTACATATAATAGCGTGTGCGTGTACATCTATATGTGTTCTGGGATATATAAATCTATATAGATCAATCTAGACTGGGGCAGGCAAAATATGGCCCGTGGGCCTACCAACAAATTGTGCCCCACTCAGCCCTTCTGCCCCAAGGGTGGAAGTGAGGCACGTATACCCATCCCCAGAGATGTCCCTAGGGGTATGCAGGAGCAAGAGCAGAGGGGAGTGGGGGCCAAGCAGCCAGAGCGAGGGGAGAAGGGGGTGAGCAGCTGGATTGCAGAGCCGGCAGCCGCAGCAAAACCTGTACAGCACTATCCACAGGGGCCCCCCCAAAGTGCTGGGCCTGGGGCAGCCACCCTGATTCCCAACCCCCCTCCTCAGGGATGGCCCTGCCCACCCCCAACATACCCTATCATGCCTCGCTCCCACCCTTGTGGGTGGAAAGGAAGGCTTCCCCAGCATCCTGCTACCTCTGGGCAGCAGGTAGGGAAGGAGATGGGGGGCGGCTGGGGACGGGGGCGCAGCTACAGCTGAGCAGAAGTGCAGAGCATGGGGCTGGCTATAGGGCAGAGCCCTCACCCAGGGATATGGTAGCAGTGTAGAGCTTGGCTGGGCATGGTGTAGGTGTGAGGGGTATGTGGACTCCTCTTACACTCCCGCCTCGGTGCACAGCCTTGGCAGGCAGTGGGGGGCAGCAGCTGGGAGCGGGGGGAGAAGGAAGAGGCAGGTACTCTCTGCTCAATGCTGGCTCTGGCCAGTGTTGCAAGAAGCACAGCCCCCACCAGGCTATTCGTTTTCCCAGCACTTCCTGCACTTGCAGGGCACAGGAGGGAAGCCCCAGGCACTGGAGCAGCCTGAGACAGGGAAAGCAGGGCCTGGATCTTCCCTCCTGTGCCCCGTGAATGTGGGGAGCACAGGCAATAGAAACTGCCTGGGAAGGGCTGCGCTTCTCGCTGCGACATGCAGTTCTGGCCAAAGCTAGGCACCGGCGCCCCCACCTGCTGGGGTCCCCACACCCCTCCCACCTTCCTCACACTCCACAAATGCAACACACACACAGACATACACACACAGACACATATCCCACCTCCCAGTGTTGACTGCAGGAGGGGACAGTGTGTTCCAGTGCCACACATCCACACTCCACAAACACCACACAACCCCCCAACATACCCTATGTCCCCCAAACACACACCCACCACACTCCCCACAATATAAAAGTAAGAATTTGAGTTATTATGCAATCACCTCTATATACACAAACACAAATCATGACAAAAACAATTTTGTAATAAAATTAAAATATGTTATAGTAGATGTTTGACTTTTAGTGTATGATTTGTTTTTTTCCCCGATTCTAAGATGGCAACTCCTCCCCCCTCCTAAAAGGAGTATTTCTGGGTGGGCAAGGGGAGGGACTTCTAGTGGCAAAGGTCAAGGGTTAGAGGTGGGACTTCTGGTCCCAAGATGGTGACCAGGGGGCAGAGCACCTATCAAGGGGTAGGGCTATCCATGTGGCCCTCGATGCTGACCAAACCTCATTAGGCAGCCCTCCACCCGAAAGAACTGCCCACCCCAATATAGACACACATGCATACCTATCCATGTATCTCTGTGTATCTATACACACACGGGTATAGGTCTGTATATATGAAGTTACATATATACACAATGTTTTTGCTTTGACCTGAACAGGATTAAGCTTCTGAGAAGGAGTTTGGTAGCCAGAGCCCAACTGTCAAAAATGTCTTGTTCCTCAGTGTAACTGTCCAAGTACCACAGATCAGATAAAATTAAGGTCTTACCTATTTGTTGCAACTAAAGATACAAAAGCAGATTTATTAACCAGGGGGCCCCCGTCTCAAATTTCAGTTTTGATAGCAGGGTTCTGCCTTTGGCCAAATATAGGCATTATATTTCTACCAGGGAAAACACAGTATACACCAAGCCTTCACATAATTTTGCCTAAAACAAAAATGGCAGTTCCAAACTTGGGAGAGTTTCTCCCAAGAGAATGAACACCTGTACTCTTCCTTTGTGTTTCAGCTACTGAGCTCCATTTGAACTACCAAAAATTTTAAGATGTTCTCAAGAAAACGAACTAAGTGCAAAATATCTACCTTTTTTCCCCACTATTTATTTTACCAAACCTTTCTTTTAATCAAACAAATATGAGCCATTTGAGTATGGTGTTGTAAATCTAAAATAATTTAAATTGAGGAGAAATCTATAAACTAAAGAAAAAACCCATCTGTCACGGGACGGGGACCCGGGAGCGGCCGTGATCTCTCCCAGCGCCCCTACCGTGCCAAGTTGCCTGTTCAGCACCCTCAGTCTCGCCCACCATGACTTTGATGTCTCTATAATGTAAAAGGGAGGCTGCCTTTACTTGACCCCTTGGACCCGGTGCTCGTACCCTTCTGGTCCCTGCTCCATAAATAAATTCTGGTGCACTCAACCCTGTGGGCATCGCGTGGCTCCTTCCACCCCAATACCACACCCCAAGCCTCTCAGCTGTTCCGGATGTTATCTGGTCCTATGTTCCTACCTTAGTGGCCCTGTCTACAGCCCCTACTCTGGTGCTTGCCCTCACCAGGCTCTCATCGTATCTTGCTCGTTAGCTCGCCCTCACTGGGCGTCTATCAATATACGCGCCCTCTCCCGGGGCCTCTCAATATATCAATACACGCTCCCTCTCTGGGGCGTCCCACTTGTATACGCGCCTTCCTCGCGCTCTCCGCCCGCACCGGGGCCTCTGCTCGCGCTTCCTCGCGCTCGGGGCTCAGGCAGCCTTAGCCTTACCTTCCCCCCTGACCCTCCTCCCGGGTCTTATGCCTGACTGGGCTCTCACCGATCGGGGCTCAGGTGGTCTTAGCTTTACCTGGCCCCCAGACCCCTCCTTGGGTCCCATGCCCACTGGGCTCGTCCCGATAATCACCCACACTGGAGTCAGGGTTGGGACACCCCAAAATGCAGAGCCCCCTGCGGTGCCAAACTGCCGTGCCTTCTCTGGCACCCAAGCGTGTGCCCTCCCAGGGCACCAGGAATGCCTCCCCCCCCCCGCGCTACTGGGGAGCTCTCCCGAGGCCTCCTCCAACCCCTACAGCCTCACCCGGTCCTCCAGTATTACACCAACAACCAAAAGGAAAACCCAAAGCTATAAGCCCACCGGCTGCAACACAACATAAGCCTCCTGGCTATAACGTAAATTCTTTGCCACCTTGGCTCTCCTTCAAAACCTCCCTGTCAGGGTTCTCTCCACCCTGTATCATGATGCCAACACTCAGGCGATCAGGCTGCTCTGCTCTGCTCTGCAGCAGAACTCTCACTCCTCATGCCATCACACAGGCGATCAGGCTGCTCTACCCCGCTCTGCTCTGCAGCAGAGCTCCCTCTGCTCAGGCTGCCAAAGGGGACTGACTCTGGCCTCAGCCTTCTCTGTTTATAAAGGCCAGGCCCTGCCCCCTTCTGGCCATCTGACCCAATAGGTTGCCTTAGCAAACGCCAGCTGTGCTGCCCTGTTGACTGGCAGCTAAGCCCAAATCACTATTGCCAGTAGCAAGCACCCTAGTGCCTGCTACACATCTCCCCCTCCCCAGTTTGAGTCTCCTTATTAGGAGCAGGGTGCAGGAGTGCCCTGCGACACCATCAATTTTAGAACTCCTGCACACAACTTTTGCTACATTTGACACAAGAAAAAAAACTGTATTTTCAGTTACAGATAAACTGCTCATCATCTGCATGCATCATCTACACTTGTTTTCAACTTCTAACTACACATTATATCCTGCAAGATACAAAGGAATGACATATAAACTACAAAGACATAATTCAGAATTTGAAGGCTAACAGGTAAACGTTTTTCAAAAAGATAGATTCTGAAAGCAGAATAAATGGATGATCTGATCCTTGACATTCAGCTTTTGCCATCATTCCCACATTTACTTATAAAAACATTCAAAACCCATCCTGATTTCCAATATAGTTTTTTAACAGCCATTTTTGTGCCATGATTCTCATCATGGCATCCTAGCTTTTTAGCTTCATAAATTAATTTCCTAAAGCCCTGTGAGGTGGTGGGAAAATATTCCCATTTTCCAAATGCATAAGCAAGGCACAGAGAATAAAGCCAAAATAGAAGTAAATGTTCATGTCCAATTAACAGTATGTAGAGTCCACATTTTCAGAGTGCTTGGCATTTAATAGCACTTCCTATGTTCACATGAGAGCTCAAATCTGTCAACAGCAGAAGTCAAGGTGCTCAGCTCTTCTACAAATAAAAAACCGGAATTCTCAGATCAAGTACCCGGTAAATGAGGAACACAACTACTGGTTTACCCACCATTACATAAAAACTGTGGAGGAAGCAGGAGAGAATCCAGTTTTCCAGAATAGTCTTTCATTGCTTTAACCACAAGGCTATGACTTTTTTCCCCGCAATACCCTGCCTCACTCACTCCATGCATTCCAATTTCTAACAAGTTAGCCAAAGATGCTATGAACAGCCTCCTTCACATTCAGTACTCAACCCTGGTTAATCTCAAACTCAATCCTGTACACCAGGGGTGGCCAAAATACAGCCCATGGGCAACTTTGGCCCATGGCTGGTACCTCAGTCCTGCCCGGCCCATGTGCCATCCAGCCAGTGGTGCATCCTGCTGCCTCCCAG
The DNA here is from genome assembly GCF_001723895.1 of Crocodylus porosus. Taxonomy (NCBI): domain Eukaryota; kingdom Metazoa; phylum Chordata; order Crocodylia; family Crocodylidae; genus Crocodylus; species Crocodylus porosus. The sequence continues at coordinate 46,100,704 of NW_017728909.1, forward strand.
GCATGCAGTGGGGCTGGGGGTGGCTCTGCAGCTAGACTGCCTTTCTAGACAGCCCAAGCAGCAGCAGTGGCGGCTCTTTCCAGCTGCTGCCACTGTTGGCCCCAGCCCTGTGTTACGGGTGGGGACCCACGGGTGCAGCTCCAACCCAGCCCACCCTGGACTTGGCCCAGTTGGAACCTGCACATGAAGCCCTGACCCACCCCACACCTGCTCTGGACCACCTGCCTGTGCTGAGCAGTGGCAGCAGCGGGGCAGAAGCTGCTGCTTGGTATGGAAAAAGTGCACTCCTCCACCACTGCTGCAGCTGCCTGGAGCCCATGCCCAGACTGCTCTGCTGGGCACCCCAGAGGCAGTGGCAGGGCAGCCCATGTACAAACTCCAAATGGCTGCAGCAAAAAGGGCCCGGCACCAGTGAGGTGGAGGAGCGCTTTTACCCCATGCCACACAGTAGCTTTTGCCCAGCTGGTGCTACTGCTGCTGTTACTCAGCGTGGTCAGGCGAATCTGGAGCAGGTGCAGGGCAGGCTGGGTTGGGGTTGGGCACACAGGTTCCCGCTGGCTTCAGAGCTGCTCTGCTCTTCTGGGCCAAGTCCATAGCAGGCACAGGGAGCACATCTGCAGGGGACCAGCATGAGAGGTAATGCTCAGTGGCAACCAACACAGGCTCACTTTGGGCAGATCCTGCTCGACTAACCTTGTTTCCTTTTACGACCAGGTCACAAAGTCCTTGGATGCAGGTGTTGAGGTACATGTCATCTACGTGGACTTCAAGAAGGCCTTTGATGCTGTTTCTCACCCCATTCTCATAAAAAAAAAAAAACTAGGTGACTGAGGCACTGATGCCTACACAGTCATATGGGTGGCAAACTGGCTAGATGGTCATACCCAGAGAGTGGGAGTGGATGGGTCGTTTTTGACAGGAAGGGATGTGGGCAGTGGAGTTCCTCAGGTCTCAGTCCTCAGGCCTGTGCTATTCAACATCTTTATCAGTGACTTGGAGGTGGGCATGCAAAGCACACTATCCAAATTTGCTGATTACACAAAGATGTGGGGAGAAGTGGGCATACTGGAGGGGAGTGACAGAATCCAACTAGATCCAGACAAGTTACAGAGGTGGGCAGATGAGAACAGAATGGAATTCAATGCAGCCAAGTGCAAGGTGCTGCATCTAGGGAGAAGGAACCTGCAACACACCAACTGGCTGGGGAACACTCTTCTCAACAACACAGTGGCTGAAAGGGACCTTGGAGCCATTGCTGACATCAGGATGGACATGAGCTGCCAATGTAAGGAAGCGCTCAGTAAGGCTAACCACACCTTGTTGTGCATCTACACATACATCACAAGCAGGTCCAGGGAGATGATCCTTCCCCTCTATTCAGTGCTGGTCAGGCTGCAGTTGAAGTACTGCATCCAGTTCTGGGCACTGCACTTCAAGAGGGATGTGGCTAATCTTGATGGAGTCCAGAGGAGGGCCACTCACATGGTCAGGAGACAGCAGTCCAGGCCCAATGAAGGTAGACTAAAGGGCCTGAATCTATTTAGCCTCCACAAGAGACGACTGAGGGTATCTGGTAGCCGTCTATAAACTCACCAGGGGAGACCAGCGGAAAATAGGCGAAGCTCTGTTCCCCTGGGCTCCACCTGGGATAACAAGGAATAACAGCCACAAATTGACTGACAGCAGGTTCAGACTTGATATCAGGAGGCATTACTTTATGGTTAGGGCTGCCAGGCTCTGGAATGGGCTCCCAAGGGAGGTGGTGCTCTCCCCTACCTGGGGGTCTTCAAGAGGAGGTTGGATAGATATCTGGGGCTGGGGTATTACAATCCCAGCTCTTGTTCCTGCCCAGGGCAGGGGGTCGGACTTTATGATCTATTCAGGTCCCTTCCAACCCTAGAAAATATGAAACTATGAGCTGCAAGCAGGGGGGTGTGGCTCCTGCTGCTACATGTATCCTGGGAGTGACTGGGGGCATGTGCAGACACCCCAAAATTCACCACAGCTTCTCCAAACCCCGCTCCCAGTGCTGCCGCTGCCCACCCCAAGCACAGCATAGCCCAACTACCCCGCCAGGAAGAGCCCAGCCCTAGCCCACAGCCCATCCCCACCCCATGTGCAGATCCCACGCACATGGCCCCCATGCCCTTCTGGGGCGAGTGCAACAGCAGGAGCCACCACTCCCTCCCTGCACTGGGAATTCCCCCAGACAAGCTGCTTGTGGCTGCATCCTATGCACTGCCCCAGCTGTGCAGGGCCTGCCCCAGCCCCACTCCCTCCCTCACTGCCATGGGTGGGGGGGAGGGTGTAGATCAAGGCCCCAGTGATGAGGGAGGGAGCAGGGCATAGGCAGGAACAGAGGCTGAGGTGAGTGCCCCACTACCTCCCTCATCGCTAGGGCCTCGATCTGCCACCCCCCCACAGCCCTTCCCTCCCCGCACCCCTGCCCCCAAAGTCTTACCTGCTGGGGCGTTGTACGTGCCTGTACTAAGCCCCTCCAAATATTTTTTTCTTTGTCTATGGGTGGATAGACATTCCCTTTTCATTCCAGAAATGCAGGCATGTGCCTGCCATGGCTCAGGCTAGAACCTGGGGGGCACGAGAGCTGCCCTCCCTTCCCTTCCACAGAGCTGAGCTGAGAGGGGGTGTGGCCAGGCCCCAGCAGGATGCTCCGATTAGAGAGGGATTTAAACTCCCATGCTGCCTGCATTGTCTGAGGCTTTCTGTGCCCTCTCCCCACCACGTCCCACTACTCAAAGGGTGGGAGTGTTGCCAGACCCCAGCCCTGGGCTAGTACTCCGAGACAAAGATGGAGTTTGCAATGCATGCATCTGTTGATGATACTGAGCTTTTCCATCTCCCTCCTGCTGTCTGCAAACCTGACAGAGCTACAAACCAGCAAAGCAGGGGCTGGGGGGGTGGGGGGGAAAGCAGTGCTGATAAAACAACAGTGTTTATCAGCCCATCAGCAAAACAAAAGCCTCTCTCATTAGTTCAAGCTCTTCTTAAAACAACTTTTTCCAAGGAGGGATATTATCAGCTGACCTGCTGATTAGCTCCAAAAAGTCCTAAGCAAACATTGTTCTGTCTGCCTTCGTCTGGTCCCAGTGAAATTGGAGACAGACACCTCTCAGCATTAGCTACCATACCACATGCCTAGGATCTATGGGGCTGGGGTCTGTGCTGTGGGAGATGGGAGGGAGGGAGGGAGGAATCCCTGCTTGAACAGCAACAGCGAGGGAAGCCAGGCAGACCCTGCTGCGCATGCAGTCTCTCCCAGTTCTGGCTAGGGAAGAGAGGAGCAGGGCTGACCTGTTCTCTGGTGCAGATAGCACAGCCCAGCCCAGGGCTGCAAAGCATCTCAGATGCTGGGGGACTAGTTTAACAAACCAGGAAGGCGTCTGGGACAGACATTGCAGAAACCGGTTTGACCACAATCAGTTAAGTCTGATACTACATTCAACCAGTTTCATCTTTAACCAGTTTCAGCCATTTTAAAACTGGTTTATGTGCACTGAACTTATGTTCTGCTACAGGTTTAAACCAGTTTCTGATCACTTACACAAGTCTGTGTGTAATGTCTGTTTCTAGCCCATGTGTTTCCAGAAATAAGCCCTCTTGCCTATCCTGTCAGCCCTGACCACTGGGAACCTGGGCTCCTCCAAAGCCTGGAGGACCACTGGGAACCTGAGCTCCTCTAAAGGTCCTCTAAAGACCAGACCACCTCACAGATAGCCCCTAAAATACCTCCACATCAGCCTCTACAACAGCACTGTCCTAATTGCCCATGAGTCTCAGAAATTTCTATATATTTCTTTCCTTTCTGGGTTATCTGGTATTCCTCTAGTTAATGGCCCATTGCTCTGAGATGCCTTCTTTATTGAGGGGTTGCATTTCCCATTTCAGGCCGACAAAACCTTGGGTGCCCATCCCAACACTAGTCCCTTCTGCCTGTGTTTGAGCGTGGGAACCGTTCTTGCCCTAGTAGCAGTTTTGCCTACTCCCTCTTCTTTAGCTCCCTGCATCCCTCAGTCCCTTTGACTAAACCATGTCCAAAAACTTAAAGAAACATATAGACAGAATAATGTAATCCATAATGAGATAAAAGCAACATAACATCAGCTTTTCAATGAGATTACATACACCGTATCAGTAAAACAAAAATAACACCCCATGAATACCCCAATACTGTGGGATTCATGATGGGGAACACCAGAGGTTTTCAGTGAAACACTTAGAATTTTTTTTAAACAAACATAGATAAAACAACTCCCTTCCCCACCTGAAATTTTATTCTGCAAACAGCTGAACCAATTTAGCTAAATGTTTTGGGTTTTTTTTAATTTAGCCCAAAGCCGACATCCAGCAGGGGGGAAGCTCAGTTCTGCTTCATACATTGGTGAATATATAAGGCAACTGAAAACAGGATTTTCCAAGACAGAGGCAACCTTAAATTATAATAGCACCTACTTGCAGTCAAACTTCATATCATCACATTAATCTTTTTTTAATCAATCATCATAAGCACCTACTTAGCTAGAACAAGTGGATTTTGTACATGCTCACATTTTTAATTTTTTTCCCCGTTTATCAGTTCATTCTGTATGTCCTGATCTTTTATTTTCACAGATGTACAGAGCATTAGAATTACTTTCACTGAGCATGGGAATAGAGCTGGCCCCAGATCTAACAGCAACAGTAACCTAGAGAAGCTTTGCTCTATTTTTTAAGCTTTCCAGAACTCCATATGCTCTAAGTTAATGGAAATCATTTTGTATCCAAACAGGTTTTATTTATAAACCAACTCTTCTGCCCTAGCTACCAAGACCAACACATAATTTATCATTATAGATACAAGTACTGGTTTCTTTCCACTGATGAAGTTAAAAACATCCTTCCCTACTACACATCTCAGCTGACCAAGTTGAATGCCTCAAAATTTGCCAAGTTAGGAAAAGAACTTTAACTTGCATTCACCCCCTTAGGCTCAACTATGTACTGCTCAAACTCTTCACTACAGGAGCTGTACGTACTCTGCTGTGTCTGTAGAGATCATAAAAATATGTGCAAATGCTAGTATGTTATGTAACTTTCAACAGTGATTTTTCTAAAACACACAACTAGCTAACAGTAAGTGCCTATTAAGCAATTAATGCTTCACTACTTAGTCAAAGAGTAAAGATTTCATCTTTTCCTGTACACTAAGTAAAATGGGGGCTATTTTACTAAGCATATAGCAAAGCAATTATTAAGCATGCCACTGATGATCATTAACTACATATGAAAACTGAAGTTTCCTTTCTCAAATTTCAAATTCAGGAGGTAAACCGCACACATGTTACTGGAAGTAATTTAAAGTGCAAGTAAACTTACAGTAAAAAATATTTTGTTAGTCACAGTAATTAATCAAAATAAGAGTTGTGCTGGAATTGCTCGAATCTTTTGCCCCTCACCCTCACGCTACAAGCCTCCACTCCATCCTTCTCCTTTCTAAGTGAGACCACTAAATACTACTGACAAGTGCATGGAATGAACCTTGCTGAGATAAAACAACATTCAGTACGTCAATTAAACTAAAAAAGCCCCATGTAGGGCTTTTAAATCTACGCACATATCTAAAGGGTATGGTCTGCTGATATGTCTAAGCACCATTTATTTTAAATCAAAGAGTGCTGACAATTTCAGAAAGTCAGATGATTAAGCTCCCTGTCACCATCTAATTTTTCACTCATTAACCCCTACGTGAGAAGAGAGTACAGTTTTCGGAAGATTAACAGAATACCCTTATAAAAACGTTTAGTGACTGATTACCTGGCTGTACATTTTCCTAAAGGCTAAAATGGATATTAAACACATTTTTAAAGTGTCAAAAACCAATACAAGTTCAAGCACACTGTTAACTTTCAAATGCTTCATTTAACAAAGATGCAAAAGACTGAACAGCTAGGCATTTATTCCTAATGTTTTTCCCCCACAAAACACTGCAGTCACTGCCAAAAATATTTATCAACATTAAGAGATGTCATACAGCACATTTTTTCTCTTTTTAAAATGTTTGCCAATACTGTCAGAAAACAGAATACATCACCTACAAAGAACCTCAATTCTTAAAAAGTTCATGAGCATACAAAATTTACAAAGTGATGTTTAGCCCTAGGTATTAGTGACCGTTGTATTAAGAAAGCGATAGGATCACTCATTAGATAACTGATCACTTCTGAGGAAACAGAAAAAACTGGTACCTAGTGCATGAAAAGCCACCACCCATGCATATAGATAAATGAAAAAAAAAAAAAAATCCTTCACTTTTTGTGTGCATGTTCCAAGCCCCAGCACAGCTCCCCACTGGCTGGAAGCTGCAACTGGCAGCACAGGCACAGTTTCCAGCTGCCTAGTCCTAGTATAATTTCTTGCTGCCTGGGAGTATGCACAGGCAAAGCCCTCCAACTCAGCTGGATCCAACAGCAATGTGAGCCATATCCAGCCTGTGGGCCGTATGCTGATGAACCCCGATCTAGACACTTGCGACTTAGCTCACTGTAGCAGTCAAGTAGCTCCATCCTGACAAGAAAAAAAAAACTACATGCACACCTATTCTTTCCGTCACCTCTCTTCACTGTACCCAGAATGAGAAACAGGTGTGCACATGTATACCCACATATACTTTTGCACACTCCACAAGAAACATACCCCATAACCAGTACATAATTTTTCTACAGGTTGAGTGAGACAGAAGGAAAGCTTACAAACATACTTGTCAAACTATATTTTAAAACAGACTAAAAGGTTCACAAACAACAGGTTAAAAAAAAAAAGTCCCACATAGTTTTGTGGAACATAACTGATGTAGATGTAGATTGCCGTTTCATATGCAAATACAAAGCACAGTTATACTGTCTGTAGGAAGGTGTTATTTGCTTGTTTTTTACCTTTATCTGTTGCCTTCTGAGCATTGCAAGTTCCCTCATGTCTCGAAATGGTTGTAGCAAGTACTGATACAGTTCTGTGGTAGCTTCAGCAAGACTACTATAGGCTTCATCTTCCATTTGATACAGTTCCAGGAGCTCTACCATGCTTTCTGTATTCTTGTGTTTTTCCAGCAGCTGTGTGAAGAGAAAAATGTGGATTTCAAAGTGTGTTCCAACTCTCCTGCCAACAAGAATGAGTCACTTCAAGATAGTGGCTGTGCTTGTGCTCCTCCCTCAAAAAATCCAGAACACAACCCACATCTTTTAGGAACTGCGCCGGCTATGTCTATGGAGCCCTTTGATGAACTCGACTCAGCATTCAAGGAACTCCCCACTGCTCACAGCTCTGCAGGCACTTCCTGCAAATCAGTGGCGGTGAAGACATAGCTATAAATGCAAATAGGAAGAGGTTGTTTCTGTTCAGAAATCTGATTTAGTTTCCACCTATTATGTCATTTACATTTTTACATATTACCATTTTTTAAGGAACAAAAGTCAACCTTAAGTCAAGATTTTATTTTCTGGTTCTTTTATATAAATATCCACAAATACAAAAAAGTGCCACTGAAAATTCAAGATAACTGATTTCCTGTAAAGGATTTACAACTTAAGTCTCTGACTTTTAAAGCTGCTACACAGGCAGATTTCCCTGAGCCCAGAAAGCCCTGATGAAATCAGTTAGGCTCCACAGATTCAGGCATCTGCCTGTGTAAAGCAATCTGCAGAACAATTTCTATTCAGTCTTCCTTCCTATTCATATGCTTCAGCAAAATGGTTTTTCTTCTTTGATTGAGATAACAATGAAGCATGCAGACTCTACATATGTTTTTCATTAGAATATAAGGAAAAAAAAAAACAGTGGAAGTTCTGAAAGCTTTGTACCAATACTAGGGCCTGAGTCGAGCTTAAAAGAGTGCAAAACCTCTTCTGGAGACTAAACAGACAATCCTTTTGCACAAATCTGTTGAATATTTTTAATGTGTATCTGCTTCAAATCCATTTTGCACCTCTTCCTTGGCAAATCTGACCATGCAACTGTAACTGCCCTGTGTATAAAGTAACTCAGTAATTAAGCAAAGGCTAAACGTTTAAAAAAAAAAAACCCAAAAACTTATGTGGAAATATTTCCACATACAAACAAAAAAGAATTATACTGAATTAATAACCTTTTCAGATTATTTTAGCCACACAAAAAAATAAAAAAATCAAACACTTGTTTACGTTACTGCCAAAAAAACGGTATGTACAGTTGTACTAACAATTTTCTCCAAATCATGCATATTAAATTATTTCAGATCTCAAGTCACATTATCCTAGAAGCTGAATTTTTAAAATGAAGCTCCCAGGCTCCATAAGTACACCAAGCATAACAATATTCAGGTTCACATGCTGGGCATCATTTCAGTACCTAAGCAGTGTCCTAATCTAACTACATAGATACTTCAGACAGCCTAGTCCATAAAGATGAACTACCTCCTCTTGACTTTTTTTAAAATTTATTCTTTGCTCATCTCCTTGTATCGACTGACAATAGTAACAGCATTCTTTTACCGCTAACGTTAACTGAAGCTCAATGTTTCCTAACATCTTAAAAATCAGAGGTATCAAACCATCTGGCCTGCATCACTGCCCCTGGGCCTTGAGCCAGTCCCATTGGCCCTGTGTGTGCTGAATGTAGTGCATGGAATCAGTCTGGCCTTGACTGGGCCACAAATCAGCTGGACTATGCTCGCCAGAGTGCTCCAGTCATGCAGCCATAATTATCAGCTACAACAATCAGAAGCAGCCAATAGCCGATAATGTCATTGCTCCTTTTATTGGTGCCAGTCTGATAGTCAGCTGATATATTGGTGCACCCCTAATTTAAAGCACTACTTACAGTAAAAAACTAGCAGTTTTGCTACTGTTCTTGCAAGGGTCAGGGCCTTAACTTGTGTGACAGAGTAAGTTCTCCTGAAAACAATGTCCAGGAATTATGACAACCCAGGAGACAGTGTCACATCAGAAAGATACATGTTTTATTTGGGAAAGGTTTTGTGTATGAGAAAATATGGTACTATTTTTCTATGAGTCATTTTTAAAGCATATTTAAGGACTAAGATATCTTAAAGAAGTTTTGGTGGACAAGTAGTACAAGGAAGACAGACTTACTGTAATCTAACATCCTTTAAATAGGCAGCAGGCAACCCCCAGCACCAAGTGCCAGAGTATGGCACTTGAAGGCATTTTGCTTGGCATGAACACCTTGGGACAGATGATAGGGAAGGGGCCATGGCTGCACTGCCACAACAAGGATTGGGCCCTGCACAGCTCCCCCACCATCTGCTCTGGCATACCAACATCTTAAAAGTTGAGGCTGCAGGTATTTTTGGTACTCTGTCCCAAAAAATTGCTTGCTTTAAATGTTCACCTGTTTGGAGGTTGAAAGAATAGGCACATTTATAAATAATTGTGTACAAAACCAAAGCTAAAAAACTCACTGTTACCATGTAACTCCAGAAATGGGGGCAGAAAATAAATCAACTGCAACACAGATAAAATAATATGGTATCTTGAAGTGGTGTTGTTTTGTTTGGGGGTTCTTTGAGACAGAAAGAGAGATATGTTGTCCACACCTTGTTCTTCATAGGATTTCATAGACATTAGGGCTGGAAGGGACCTCGGGAGATCGAGTCCAGCCCCCTGCCCAAAGGGCAGGAAGTCAGCTGGGGTCATAGGATCCC
>NW_017728909.1:46111454-46123943 GCF_001723895.1 Crocodylus porosus
GCCAGCAGTTTTCAAAGATCCGTGCCAGGGGCTGGGCTATGACGCTCGCCAGCTCCTTGAGTACCCTGGGGTACTCCTTGAGTACCCAGTAGTACTTCTGGCCTACAACATCCAGTGAGGCTGTACTACTGATGCTCTGTATTCTGCCATCAAAATCAAGGGCAGCGGTCGGCAACATTTTTGGCTGGAGTACCAAAAACACCCCAACCTTGACCCATGCTTTGACTTGGCATACCAGAGGAGTCACAAGGGGCCTGATCCTCACTGCAGGTGGTGGGTACATGTGTGACTGGGCAGACAGTGGTAGAGGGGCAAGGGTTATGCTGCCTTGACCCCTTCCCAACCAGTCACCCAGAGGACAGTGCACACCTGCCACAGTCACAGAGCCAGTGCCAAGGTTCGAGATCCCGGTGCTGTTGTTTGCAGCTTCCTGGTTGCCTACCACAACTGGTCTGGGCTCTGGGAAGCTGCAGCAGGCAGCTGCATCAGGGTCTGGAGCCCTGGCACCAGCTTCATGGGAACAGTAGCTGTACATGTGCCTCCAGGTAGACGGCAGGAGAGGAGTTGGGGTTGCACTGCCCTGGCCCATTTCCAACCGTTTGCCCCAAGATCCATATGCAGCCACCACCACAAAACCAGTGCTGGAGCTCTGGACCCCAATGCAGCTGTCTGCAGCCTGCCTACCACAGAGTCTGGGCTGCTTGCAGTCTCCTGGCTGCTTGCTGCAAGCAACCCAGGCTCTGTGGCCGGTGGCAGCTGCTGAGAGCCTGGGTCAGCACAGGAATCACTTAGACTGGAATATGCTGAACTGCCTTTTTCCCCCCCCCATGGATGCTGTCCAGTCAGCACTCAGGCTGTCAAGTATGATGATGCTAGGTCTGGGTGCAGTAACACTGTGTCAGGTAGATCAAGTAAAGTGATCTGTGGGTGTGTTGTAAGGGTCACTGAATCCAGAGAGCAGACCTGCTTGACTCAATCCAGTACGACTGTAATTAACTTGCTGCATCTTTTCAGAGCCCTCGGTAGTAAGCTAACATGCCAGATAATACGTCAGTAAGCTCAGAAGTCACTGCATATGCAGAGCTCCAGCAGAAACCACTCTGGCCTGCTGACAGGGACATGGTATCCCAGGGACAAACTTTTCAGATAGGCTTTGCAGGCCATGTCCAAACCATGGGCCGTAGTTGAATATCACTGCCATAGTAAAATTGTTTGCCAGAACCCCTGACAAACTATTTGATTGAAATTGCCTGCTGCATTTATCTGTCAGCATATTCTAAAGGCTAGGAAGGTGTGGAACAATTTTTGGCAATCTGATTGTCTACCTGTAGACCTTCAGGTCTTGATTAAGCCAAGGAGGATGATGTCAGTACCCATTCTGCCAATATACTGTCCAACTATGGTGCTGTCTGTCAACCCTTCCACTGTTGATCCCTGCAACAATAGTAACATGACTCGGAGCTAAAGGACATTTTATTTGCAGAAAAGCACCTTGAAAGGACTGCAAACTGACTGAAAGCAATCCAGATGGGCCCCATATCCATAAGGAGAAGCATTCGTCAGTCCTGGAGAATGTTTACACCAGTTTAAGGGTAGAAGTCTTGTGGGACTGTATCATGTGGTGTCATCTAAATAGGCAACACTGATTCCAACCACTCTTATAGAGCTAAAGTCTGGCAGGCTATGTTCTACGGCAGTGGTTTTCAACAGGGGTATGCCTACCCCTCCGGGCACTTAAAAGGGTTGTAATGGGTACGTGGAATTCCTCGTGCATGTGCGCAGCCACAGCAGAGCATGTGGGCAGCCAGGACGCAGGCCGGCCACATGGAGAGCAGTCAGGTCCAGTGGGTAAGTTTGCTGTGGGGGGGGAGAGAGTGGAGCTGGGGCAGGAGACAAATCTTGAGTATCCAGAGGGAATTATGGAGACTTGTGTTATTACCCTGATCTTAAAAAATAAAATAAAATAAAAAAATGGATAAGCTTTTTGAAATGTCAAACTGATTATCAAAGAACCCATTCTTAACGGACTTGCCAATGGCAACATCCTGAGGGATAACCAGCATGGGTTTGTGGTGGGTAGGTCTTGCTTGACTAATCTCGTTTCATTTTACAACCAAGTGACCTATCACCTGGACAAGGGAGAAGAGATTGATATCGTATATCTTGACTTCAAAAAAGCCTTCAATCTGGTATGCCATGATCACCTCTTGGCAAAACTGGTCAACTGCAGCCTGGGGTTCATCATGATCCACAGCTGGGGAACTGGCTCCATGGTCAGACCCAGAGGGTAGTGGCTGATGGAAGTCAATCGTCATGGTTCCCCATGACCAATGGGGTCCCTCAAGGATCTGTCCTTGGACCTATATTGTTCAACATCTTCAATGATGTGGACACTGGAGTCGGAAGAAGACTGGCCAAGTTCACCTATGGATATCAAATTTTGGGGTAAAGCATCCACACCTGAGAAAAGGAGAGCGATCCAGGCTGACTTTGACAGGCTCAGGAAATGAGCGGATGAGAACCTGATTGTGTTTAACACTGAAAAATGCAAGGATCTCTGCCTTGGGAAGAAAAACCTGCAGCATCCTTATAGGCTTGGTAGTGCTATGTTGGCTAGCACTATGGATGAAAGGGACTTGGGGATCATGATTGACCACAAGATGAACATGAGCCTTCAATGTGATGCTGTGGCTAGTAAAGCGAGCAAAACGTTGGCTTGCATCCATAGATGCTTCTCAAGCAAATCCCAGGATGTCATTCTCCTGCTGTACGTGGCCTTGGTGAGGCCACAGCTGGAGTACATCATATATCTTGACTTCAAAGTCAAGTCCATCCAGGTTTGGGCTCCACAATTCAAAAAGGATGTGAAGAAGCTTGACAGAGTCCAGAGAAGAGCCACACGCATGATCAGAGGTCAGGAAAAAAGACCTTACGACAACAGGCTGAGAGCTATGGGACTCTTCAGCCTGGGAACTGCAGGCTCAGAGGCAATCTGATGGCCACCTATAAGTTTATCAGTTGTGTTCACCAGGATCTGGGGGAACACCAGAGTGCCCCAAGGGATGACAAGGTCAAATGCTTATAAAACTCCTGTAAGACCGTTTCAGGCTGGACACAAGGAAGAATTTCTTTACTGTCCGAGTCCCCAAGGTCTAGAATAGCCTACCATCAGAGGTGGTTCAAGCACCTACTTTGAACACCTTCAAGAGAAAATTTGGGTGTTTATTTTGCTGGGATCCTATGACCCCAGCTGACTTCCTGCCCCTGGGGCAGGGGGCTGGACTCAATCTTCCAAGGTCCCTTCCAGCCCTAATGTCTATGAAATCTATGAAATGTCCAGAACGACCTCCCAACACTCATTTTCTTTGGGATGTCCCTGAACTCTTAAGAGCATCTCCTCTACTGCTTCCAGTTTATGGAAGTGAGTCCTATGGAAAAGGAACTTGACAATTAACCTGGGACTGTACAGAATACCCCAAGTTTACAATCTCAGCAGTCTGAGATTAACTAATTCCACACTTCCTAAAAATAGGAAAGTGATTGCCAAAAGTTGGGGGGAGGTTGACAAAAGAGAGTGCAAAAAGAAAAAGATCCTTGTGTGTTTCTGGAAGGCTCCTGACAATGGAACCAAATGTGGCACTTGGCGGGAGCCTCAGACTGTGGTGTATCCAAAAGTTCTCTACAAACCTGTTTTTAGCTTGGTAGCTCAAGGGCCCTCTAGGCTTGCTGACATCAACTTAAATACCACTGAAGAAATATAAAAGTGGGTGTGCCATCACCCTTGAGCCTGAAAAAAAAAGAGGTCCAGATAATGAAAGAATTGAAAGTGATTCTGAACAGAAGAGAAAGCCTCATCCTAGAATTAAAAGATGCAGTGCCTTCAAGGAAGGCCTCAGTTGTTATTTGGACCTCACCAGGGTTCCCCAATGCGTGCAGCCAAGAAAACCTTCTTACTGCTCAAATGGAGTTGACGTATACCGTGTTAACAAAAGCAAATCGACTGCCTCCCACCATGATGGTCTTCAGTTCCTTCAGATTGTAGACAGACTTTTCAAATACTAACTGACCCAAGCTATTGCACTTTAAGTAATCATAATCAGAGAAGAGGACACTTGAATATTAGTCACCTGTAACTGTATGTTATAACTGAAGAGCTCTACTTTCTTTGCATTTTCCTTTCTCAGTGTAAACTTGGAAAATCCCTGCTGTTCTGAGCAGCAAGAAGCAGCCCTATACTGGGTGGTAATAAGAATATTCATACCGCTGGAAGGGACCTGCTACTCCCTGTTAGCTCATCTTGATATGGCCAAAATATACACTGGTGAATGTCACAGCTCTTTTACTCCAATAGTCCTTTACTCACCAGCATCACGAGCGGTCAGGTATTGAAGGGTGTAAAAGGTTCAGGAGTTGACAGTTTCTCCTGCATCACTTCCAATTACCTAGGCTCTCCGCCATCTACTTGAGGTTCTAAATTACCTTACAATCCTCATCTGAGCCAGACATGGAACACTATACTCACTCAGCTGGGAAGGAGGAATCATGTTAGGAATCAACTGTCCTTCTTACAGGTGATGCATTTCCTTACTTTCCTTCTTTTGGCTTACCAATAGCTAAGTTAGTATACACAATCCCCACCAAGTCATCTAGTACAAACTCTTTGGGGAAAAAGATCTAGCTCCAAGGACAGAAAATGAAGCTTTCTGCAGTAATGCCACACCCCCCAAAATATGTAGTAGTTCTATAGTTGGTAGGGATGTTACTACTGAGATGGAGTACACATGACATGGAGCCCATGGAGCCATTTATTCTGCTCTCTGGGGTTCATGGTGGACCTGGGGGTACTGAGCAAACATTAAAAACTAACTAAAAAGATTCAGGAGCTCGGTGAACAATTGTTCACTAGGGCACCCCCAGGGAAGAGCAGGACTACTGGGTACAAACTCCTGGAAGGCTGCTTCAGGCTTAATACCAGGAAAAACTCCTTCACAGTCAGGGTGTCCTGACTGTGGAATAAACTCCCTCCAGAGGGGGTACAGTCACCTATCCTGGAGGCTTTCAAGAGGAGAATAGACAATCACCTTGCTGGGGTCACCTAAACCCAGTTGTCTTCCTGCCTAGAGCAGGGGAGCTGGACCCAATGATCTGCAAGGTCTCTTCCAGGCCCTAACAATCTATGAATAACTAACATAGCACCCAAAAAGAAAAGCAGGCACTATACAGGGTCCATCTCTCTATCAAGAGATGTTTAGGACACACTTCAGCCTTTATCCCTTACCAGTGCAAGATAAGTACAGCCCCAGTAAACACTACTGGCCAAAAAGAAATTTGCTCTCATTGACATTAGGAGTAATATTCATGTGGGCAGTCATTTAATATATATGTCTCGTATACACCTTTCCTGATTAGTATTTGAATCCCTTTACTTAATACTGTGATACAACAAATCAGCCCCTCTAAATTCCTAAAGGAAATAGCTTACTATAGAGTTTAACTGTACACGTTGAAAATGTTACGTAGGCAGTATCAAGAGGAAACACATTAACATTTAGTCAGTACCTTTCAATAAGAAATAAGCCTTGGCAGAGTTGGGCAACTGCCAAAATAAACCTGGTCCATGAAAAATTGCATTGGTTTAGGAGTGTTAGTTTAAAATACGCCACAAAAAATGTTCAAATATATCAAATCACACCTGCAATTAATTCTCAACAAACACTTAATGTTACTGTACTTGTCCACTCACTCTAGTGGCCTGATAAGATTTAGAACTGGGGGGGATATATAAAATCATTTAAAAGAAGTGGGTGGGGAGGGAAAGAGTAATCCCAGTGTATATCCTGTCCAGACCTGACTGCTGTTATACCCACCGACCGCTGCATTTGTTTCAAGAATTTTATTTTACAGATCTTACATTGTTCATAACTAAATGAATCCACTGGGGACTGGACCCAATGATCTCACAATGTCCCTTCCAGCCCTAAATTTCTGTGAATATATTTTGAGCAACTGTTATGCAGCCAGACTAGCAGAAAAATAAAATTCTATGATTGATCAACACATACCAATAAGACAATATTCTTTTTTTAATTAAAAAACAGAAATAATTAAATAATCTGCCCTTGCCGCTTTGAAGGCATGGCATTAAAGTACAGAAGCAATGGAAAAAACACACGCGCTGACCATAACTTTGGACCCGATCCACTGCCCACTGAATTCATTGGGAGTTTTCCCATATATTTCTACAGCAACTGGATCAGATAAAGGCACAATGCAGGTTAGTGCTATATCTTTATACCAGAATGACACAGACATAAGCTAGAGCTACATACCAGAACCATATAACTACATTGACAGTGTCATAATAACATGCCTAAAGTGCTTCCCAATTAGCTTGTTCAGACATAGCTGTTACTTCTGCTTAATACTGCAACATACTGTATAGGCATCAGTGTAATTCTAATTTTATGCTTGGACTGCATGCTATTGTTCTTTGTGCATTGAGCTCCTTTTTTAGCCAAGATGTTTAAGTGTTAAGGCAGAGGTTTTCAACTTTTTTCGATAAGTGTACCTGGTGGCCAGACACGGGGTGGGGGGAGGAGGGGTAGTATGCAGCTGGATGTGGAACTGCGAGAGTGGCACAGCCAGGCACAAGCAGCAGCAGCACCAGGTAGTGTATGGCTGCAGCTGGATAGCACCCGTGCAGCACCCCCCCTCACTGTGTCCAGCCAGAACCTGTGCAGCCCACAGAGGAGTCCTGCTGCCCTCGCCCCCTGGCCTTGCTCCTGGGAGGTGGCAGCGCAGAGTGGTGAGTGGTGGTGCTCTGTCCCCACCCACCTGCACATACCCCCTAGGGCCTTCCCCAAGTACCTCCGGGGATATGCATACCTCCAGTTGACAACCCCTGTGTTGAGGCCATCTCTCTTGCAATTTCACATGCACTTGCAGAAGCAGATCCAGGATTTTACAAAGGGGTGTGCGGAAGTAACAACTGGTGCTATAGTAGTGGCTGCACCCCCACCCCCAACCTTCTCCCCCTTGCCACTATGGGATGCATAGACCGTACTGGGGCCAGGGGTGTAGCTGGGGGGGATTAAGTACCAAAGAATGTAATAATCATGCCCCCTACTCCCACCCCATCTTCCCCTGTGTGCTCAGAGCACATTTTTATTTAAGAGTAACATGATATCATGAGCCAGTGCAAGGTCCTCAGAAGTTTCACGATCCTATTTGCTATTTGGCCATTTTGAATTTGCCTCTCAAAAAGGAAGATTCCTGGTGACTTTGTAACTGGACAAGATTATTTTAATTAATTATTTTATCTATCACTGTTTTCAGATAGTCTGAGTCCACTACTCTGGCTAAAGCAACTCCTTGTAACTACTTTTTCCCCCCACTAAACAGTGTCAGCATCTAAGAGTTCTCTCCTTTTGATGCCATATCCTTTTGCTGATATATTCAGAACAGTAAGTAAGGAACTCTGGGAAATCATTTCTAAAGCACAAGTATACAATACTGTCAAACCACAATGTTGTTAGCAATTAAAATCAGGCTGCAAGTGTAAACTATAGGTTTAATCATTAGGATATACTTAAAAGTAGTAATTCCTTCACCCCCAAAGCCTAATAACAGTATAATATATGCACACTCCATTCATACAGCACAACAGTCACCAATTACATGAAATCAACATTATAGTTTCATAGATGTTAGGGGCTGGAAGAGACCTTACAGATTGCTTTTCAGATATACTGTCCCCTACTTCAATCAGGAACTAATGCATTTAAAAGATCAAATAGTGGCAGGACCATATTCATCCAAGTTTGTCCACAGTGAACCACTCTGACTGCTGGAAAGAGACCAACAAGAACTACTTGATACATTACATACATAAAATTTAAAAAAGGGTCTCCACTCCCAAGAGCTAGGACAAGAAAAAAAAAAAAAAAACATATGGATTCAGACACAGAGAAGATAATACTGCTCCACAATAGGAATGGAAACAGGACTTTGGCAGCCTGCCCAGCTAGACTGCTGCAACATACTGTAAAGCAGGGGCAGGCAATTATTTCAGTGGGAGAGCCACAAGTTTTGGTGAGCTGTTGAGTGCTGCAAGGGTAGCCCTGCCCCCTGGCTGCCATCTCGAGACCAAAAGTCCCACCCCCTAACCTTTGCCACCAGAAGTCCCTCCATCTGACACCTATGCTATGAGACTTACAAGGGCTACTGGTGAACTTCAAGACACATTAAAGTATAGGCTTTAACCTACAAACCTTAAATGACCAGTATATCTGAGACCACTTTTCTTTCCCACAACTGAGATTATGGTATGCATGCCGTGATCAGTGTCTGCCCAAGTCCAATGTCTTTCCCCCTGGCTTTTGAAGAAGAGACGGGGGTTGAGCTGTAAGTGAAGGCATGGTGGGGGCAAATATTTGATTTTGAGCTGCTGCTGCTCAAGAGAAGGGTGAATTAAATAAAACATTAGATAATTAACAAGTTATCAAAGTCTGCATATGGATGCTTAAAGTTATTCTAAATTTTTAAAACACACTGGGAAATAGCAAACAGTTTTTCAAACAAGTACTTTCATGTGATCTCCCGTACTACTGCTTATACCTGGGGTGAACTTTCAAAAGTGCCTCCTTAATATTCAAAAAGCCAACATACCCATGCCCTCCCTAAAACTCTCCTTCACTGCTATGTCTATGAAAACTTAAAAAGAGATAGAATACTAGCCTGCTAAGACCAACACTTTCCATACTACCAGTGTGGTCTCCCTGCTCCCTCTCACCTGTTAGATTTATGGTTTTTCGAGAAAGGATAATCTTTTTATACTGTGTGCATCTGAAGTGCTTAACCTAATGTGACTTGTCTGATAAGATAAGATTGTAAATTATAACCATAATATACAGCCATAACACCATGCCAGAATTTACAGGTAGTACAAAACAAGTCAGCAAATTAAAACCGTGCGTCTCAACTTTATTCCCCGGAACATGTGCATGTGAAAACACAGTACAAAAACATTTTTGTTTAATATAGTAGCTGTCTGATTTGCATAGCTCACTTTCTCACGATGCAGTTGTGCCACTTGTTCTTGAATTATGCTGTCATACCAAATGAATGCCAATAAAAACTTACCAAGTAGGTTAGGTTCATCATTCAGAATGCTGAAGCAACAAGCATGTTATGCAAACCACCCCTAAACAAAGACTAATTATATGGACCTGTCATATTTTTTCTATAAACAGCAACAGAATGATGAAGTAATGTATTTATTTCTACTGGGTTATAACAACATAATGGAACCCGATGAGTTCACTGTGTTTCAAAGGAAATAAGGATTTATGGATATCCTTTATCTTCACTGCAAAAAGAGACAACAACTCCAGAATAAAATCATAAATAAATCAGTAATCAGTTGGAATCAAGGCCCTGGGTAAAATATTTGCCAAACTGTTGGAGTGAAGGGCCTAATAAGTTCAGGGGACCTTACCCCGTAAAAGCCAGGTCTAAAGTCCTAGAAAACTGGGGGTGTACATCAGGATGGATAGGGGAGAAGAGGAAGTCACAATACTGGGGCATCTATGCTGTGTCATAAAACTGGCTGAACAGTTCTCTGAATGGGATATCCCAAGTTGTTCCCAGAAGGAAAACTATTCTAAGGAGTTAAAATGAACAACAGTTAAAACTATATTGTGGTTACACACAAATATAAAAAGAATTGGTGTGCTCAGATGACTGGACTTTGCTCTCAAAGCCTTATTAAGAAGGCTTGTTTTGTCTAATGTAGTTTGTAGGCCAGGCCCAACAAGCATTATCAAGGGAATAACCACTCCTTAAAGAAATACTAGAGAAAATAGAAGGGTTACAGATGCACTTCTTATGGCCTTTACAGTTAGCTCACAGGAGTCACAACACTTACCCCTGAATTGTAACTGGCCTCTGAGGCCAGGTATCCGAAACTACTTTTCGGACTTTGAACTTCACTTAAAACCGTTTCATATAACTAAACTCAAACACAGTTTACGGTGAGTGTGGTGAATACAAACTCAAGACAGCTAAATATTCTGCTCACAGCCACAGAGGAAAAAATACGACGTGTTTGATGAAACATGTCCTTTAAAATGGGGATAACAAATGCCGCATGCTGCAAGTGAGCCTTAATGTGACCCAAAGAAAGATTTTAAGTTGCAATATTGTCACTTGCAATTGTTGCATCAAAATTAGTCAGGAGAAACTTCTACAAATTAATAGACTGTGATTCTAAAAGCTAAGTACAGATATTCAAAAAGCCTGACCCTGAACTGATTCAATCTGTCATACCCCTGCCCCTGCGCTGGCTAGGGAGCAGAGGGGCAGGGCCAGCCGCATTCTCTGGAGCAGACAGCACAGCCCAGCCCAGGGCTGAAAATCATGCTAAGATACTGGGGACTATGATTTAACTTGAACCAGGAAGAGGTCTGGGACAGAAGTTCCATAAACTGGTTTGACCCAAATCAGTCAAGTCTGACCGATTCAACCAGGTTTATCTTAGACCAGCTTCTGCCATTTTGAAACCGGTTTACATGCACTGAATTTTTGTTCCGTTACAGATTTAAACAAGTTTCTGATCACTTAAACCAATTTGTGTGCAAGTTCTGTCCCTATGACTGCGTTTATTGAACTCTAAATAGACCCTGAATTTAAGACAACTGCCCAATAATTAGATTCTCTATATGGAAAATGTATAAAGGTCTTATCATTTTCTAGAACTTAATTATGGGAGGGCTGTCTTAAATTCACCCTCCCCTGCCCCTGCTGCTACAGCAAAGGAAATAGCCGGGGGGGGGGGCCAGAATTGACAGGCCCTTGCCCTTTACCCCTCCACTTCTTCCCCCTGCAGCTTTCCTGCCCCTGCATCCCATGGGCAACTTCCACCCCTGGCACCCCAGAACCTTTGCCCCTTTTACCCCCTTGCTGCCTGCAGTCTCTGCTCCTTCCCCTGCCTTACTGAAAGGCACTGCTCAGGTTCAGTTACTTCCCAGAGCACAGCTGGGCAGGCAGGTAATGCAGCAGTGTCAGCGCTGCTGACTGGCCAGGCAAGGAACAGAGTTTTCATGTGTTCCATGCACAGGAGGGAACCCGGCCTGCACAGAGCCAAGCTGTGCCTGACAGCAAGGGGGAAGGAGGGAGCAGAACCTGCAGAGGGGAAGGGGTGAGGGAAGGGGGTAGGAGGCTGCTGTGGGTCTGACTGCAGCCCAAATCAGAGTCAGGGCCAGAGTCAAAACGTCACAGCATTCACCTTTGTCTCCTCTCCCATCCCCCACAGCAATACTTCGTAAATGAATCAAAGACAAGGGGCTTTTTCTGCCCATGTCTGGGGAAGAAAATCTAATATGAGGTTTGGGTAAATATGATAAGGGGAAAGATACAATTTAAAAACCTATATTTATTTATAAAAGCCTAACCTTGGTGTCATGGATTTGCTGAAGTCCCATAATACACATACTATTTTTCCTCCCACTGAAACAGGCAAGTCATATATAATTAGTAATGTGTGATACTGCTTCCATACAGTACAACTCCTTTGGCAACAGCAGTCTAAAATAGCATCAAAGGAAGAGAGTACCTTGAAATAACAGACTGAGTGTCTGGCATTGTTTTTGCTTTTTTGGTAGAAAAGGGCAGGTAGGAAAAGGTAATGCAGAATAAATGCAGTAAATTAGAGAGTGAGTGGGTAATGGGCATATACACTGTTGATAGCCCATGTTTTTCCCCCCCCTATAATATATGCCACCAACTAAGAGACAAAACTTATTTTGGGAAGACAGAATGAAGAAAAAGCAATTTTTCCATAATCTTACCTCCCACAGCACACGCTCACTAAGGCTGAAGGGACTGAGTCCTATCCTCAGCATCATTCACCCTCTCACTGAAGCTGCACAACTTGAGGTTTAACCCTGTTCAAGTCACTTATGGTAAACTTTTGGTTTATCCTGAACCTAAAGCTGCTGTAAAATTAAGGGTTAAACCTCAATCTGTGCATCTCCATTGAGAGGATGAGTGTTGATGACAGGACCTCACCCCTACTGCAATGCAGCCAGGAAAGGAAGGGAAGGGAACATCTCTCTCAGCAGCAATTCCAGTGCTCCCAAGCCTACTTCCCAGCACAGAAAATCATCCTCCTTGCTTAAAATAGCTCAATTTAAGAAAGGAGGGGTAGGGGGGAAGAGGGTTAAGGCACCTCTGATATGGAAATAAATATGGAATACCTATGCCTTGACCCACAGCTAAAAGCAATTTATCATGCACACACTGCTACCTCAATTGCCTTATAACCATTAATCCATTTTGCCAGAATGGCAACATTTCACAGTCTCTCAACCCCACTGTATCTTTTTCCCACATTAAATTCATAGTTTCATAGTTGGTAGGGTCAGAAGGGACCTGAGCAGATCATCAAGTCCGACCCCCTGCCACAGCAGGAAAGAGTACTGGGATCAAACG
>NW_017728909.1:46124543-46126545 GCF_001723895.1 Crocodylus porosus
TGGGGAGGAAGAACCAGCACCATACCTACAGGCTGGGGAACTCCCTTCTCATCAGTGCAGAGGCAGAAAAGGATCTTGGAGTCATTACTGATTCCAAGATGAACATGGGCTGCCAATGTGAGGACGCGGGCCCAAGGACCGAGCCCAAGGATCGAAGATGGGAACCATGTTGGCCCTCTTTCAGTCCTCTGGTACCACACCAGAGCACCACGAGTGCTCGTGAAGCCGTGCCAGGGGTCCCGCAATGACCTCAGCTAGTTCCCTCAGCACTCTGGGGTGGAGATCGTCCGGACCAGCTGATTTAAAAACATCCAGTCCCTCCAGAAGTTCCCCGACTAGATCCTCACTGACCCTAGGCTTGGGTGTGCCTCCCCTGGGGTCTACAGGGGTCCCGGTGTGGGGGCTGATCCAGGCCCTGCTCAAGAAAATGGAGGCAAAGGAATTGTTAAATAGGTTAGCTTTGTCACTTGGTGCAACAACCAGATTTCCTAGCGTGTCTTGCAGAGGCCCCTTGAATCCTCCTGCCTTGAAGTGTTAAAATGGGAATAGCTTTTTACCTGACCATTACTAGACTCAAAAACCAAAATCTTATGAAGCATCACAGTTAAAAGCTGATAACAGTTCTCCTCAAAAGACTGGAAAACTACTTGCTACTGTGGTACGACATTTGTTTCTAGCAGCTGTAAAATGCAAGATTCTAGGATCAAAAACCCTAGAATTATTTACAGAAAAATTGTAAATCGTTTTTAGAATTTTCTAAAATACTATAATTATTTCCCCTCTAGGAGATTGTAACTAGGTTCATATACTGTATTATTTAATGTACAGTTTGGGGGACAGGGGGTTGCTTAAAAAAAAAGGGACGCCCCCTTCCAAGCACTTTTAACACACAATTAAAGAGTGGTACAAACAGAACATGTAACAGAGCAGCGTTGTACAAAAAGTTTTGTTACCATTCATTTTAGGTGACCCACATCAATGGCCTTCAAAGTAATTTCAAATGAATGCAGGTAACACTTGAACTTCATTTTTGTTTTAGTTTTGGTATTCCTAAACAAAAAATAATACAAAGCGGGGTATTTCTTTCTTCACACAATGCTGCAATAAAGCTCCCTCCTACCCCTCAAATCCAGGAAACGTAAAGTATTGAAGAGTTGTCAGCCACAGGTCTCCCTGAATGAGCACTGAAAACCAGTTAAATGTACAAATGAACAGAGGTCGTTGTTCCCAGAATCATTTCAAGGCTTGGTTATATTTTCCAAAACTAACGCACAGTTGTTCAGTAACACCAACACAATTTGTAATATGCAGAAGGAACTGGTTACCAAAACTGTCAGCAGCAGTTCCATTTTCTTGATTCAATAATGTTTGCCATGGAGAGCAAAGTAAAACAAACATTTCACTAGGTTTCACTGTACAGGCAACACAGGCAAAATGAAAAGAACAAGAGGGGGGAAAAAAGGAAAATGGGCTTCTCTGCTTTCATGTTTTAACTGCACCCTTACCAACACTCTTACAACTGCTCTGCTCAGTCTTAGCATAGATAACCTGCATTTGATCCCTCACCATTTAGTTCTTTAAGTATGCAGAGATGAAATTAAGTACTGGCTGCCACAGGGGCCTTGTCAACAGCAGAATTCCCACTCTTAATACAACTGTAGGCCTGTGCAAAGCGGATACTATTCACTTTGGATTCGGCTGATTTGGGGGACAGTGATTCAATTCAGTGATTCAAATCACTGCCCCAAATCAATTTGGCCGAATCAGATTCAGAGATTTGGCTGCTGGTGAATCGCACAGGCCCCCATCCCCTGCCCACTCTCCCAGCCCTGGGAATGGCTGCCCTACCCACCCCAGCTCCCTGCCAGGCAGGGGGCAATCCCCACTGCCCCCCACTGCATGGAGGGGCTCTGCACAAGCCCCCCCAAGCTGCTGCAGTAGCCGGTGAATCAGGGGTGGGGGGAGGGAGGTTCTTAAAGAGCCAGAGCTGGAGCAGGCAAAG
>NW_017728909.1:46126761-46140051 GCF_001723895.1 Crocodylus porosus
TCTCCCGTGGTCTCCTTCCCCCTCCTCCAACCCTCCTCTTCTGCCCCCTACTTACCAGTTCAAAATCCAGGTCCAGTTCCCTGCTGCACCAGAAGGGGACTGCCCGAATTACCAAAGCTCTCCAAATCTTTTCCAAATCAATTTGAACCTTTTAATTGGTACCCTGATTCGATTCAGATTCAGAGATTCAGCCACCAAATCTGGCCAAATACCCTCTGAATTGAATCAGCACCTGAAACATCGCACAGCCCTGACAACTAGTGAACAGGGTTGCCAAATGTCAGTACAATAAATAAATAAATCAGGCTAAAAATGGCCATCTGAGGCCCGTAAAAGACCTTAAAATCTAACATTTTAGTCAAGCAGGGGTGCAAACCTAAATATATACTGACAACCAGTTTTGGAGTTTTTGTGGGTTTTGGTTTTTGCATGGTTGATGTTAAACCCCTAAATTGGAACCCAGGCCTTCTAACTTGGGCCTGGCAGCAAGGCAGGACCTAATAAAAGACCTGCATTTACGTTATGTAAAACGACAGTAAAAACATTTCAGTAAAAATGTTTAGCTGTCAATAAAAAGCTTGCAGATTTTTTTTTTTTTTTTTTTTTTAATAACAAAGAGTTTCTTGGATTGGCAACTCTGCTAATGAAGCTCACCAAAAACAAAAATAAAATACTGAATATACAACCCTATTTTAAATATAAGCTATGTTCTAGAAAGAAGGATATAGATGAAAAGCCTAAGCTGGTAAGCAAGGAGGGGATACTTGGAGGACAAAAGGCCAAATTTAAATTTGTCATTACATGGCTACATTTCCGTAATTTTCAGCAAATAAGACTTCAATTAAACAACTGACTTTAATTCAAACAAACAGCATTAAGAAAATCCTTTAAAGTATTTAAGAAATACTCAGCTACCTTCTCTACTCTATGCTCCGTATTCTATGTCCAACTTCCTTTGATGTGAGGAGCTCTGCAAGGTTAGACAACAAACCTCAACTAGAAAAAAAAGCCCAATATTAATTCATACAATTTATGGCTGACAGTTATCTAATAGGTCATTTAGTCTTTGTTTCAACAAATGGTAAATACTCCTCATACATTCTGTGATACTTTTTGCAGTCCAATTTTAAGCAATTCAAGTAAAAGGACTGCCACTAACATCCTTAAGACCACCGCAGACCAACAAGTCTTATGGGGGTTCCAGATTTCAGGGTGAGGGTACTGCTATCAGTTTATATAATGACATTATATAATTCTTTCAAATCTGATGCATTATATAGTCCTAAATACTTTAAAAAAAAAAAAAAAAATCACTGTATGCTGAGCAGAGATTTTCACCAGCATCAAGGTCTTTGATCTGAATGGTTACAGCATATTTAGTACCCTACAAAATGTACAAGTATGTCAGCAGAATTATTCAATAAGTACTAATTTTGTTACCATTCTTTGAAAGATCTTAGTCTTCACACTTGGATGAGCATTAAACATGGAAGTGCTATCATTATATATTCACTCATTTAACCAGACCACTAACATGCTCAGCATGAGTGGTACGCCTGATTTTTAAAAGAGCAGAAGGATAACATTGATTAATATTCCACTCACCACCTCTTAACCAGTTTTGAGTACGTAGCACTTTTGACTCTACTATCTAGTTTCTTCTACTATCTAAGTATTCTTCTTATACCATTTAGTTTCTTCTGCTGTGAAGAATTATGGGAAATAATGTTTACTAGTCTTTAAATACTATTTTGTTGACATGCACAAGTCTTTTTTTTGAAAGGCGATACTGTCACAAGGTCATTTGACATTCTTATCTAAAAAGGAAAAAACACAGCATAAAAACCTTTCATATAGTGACATCTCTTAAGTACTAGAGTTGCTCAGAACTGCATAAAATGTTACACATGCATCAGTCTTATCAACTAAAAGACATATTTTATACACATATTTCTCTTCCACACTGTAGCACTGGCTTTAAGCTGTTAAATGCTACATAATAGAATTACTAGCAACTGGAAACCAAAATTAGAAAAAACTGATTTAGTTTTTTGAAAAATAGCGCTAACAGATGCTTCGTTTTCTGGACCATGTTTGAATAGGAACTTCATGGTTTTCAAAGTAGTATAACCCATTTGTACACTAAATGCTCTATGACATTATTTTTGTTAATTAAGACACACTCCACCCTTATTCTACTCTCAGCCTCTCAGTATCAAAGAATCTTTTTAGTACAGTCACTGAACAATTTCTAAACATAAATCTACCACCTTAGAGGGTTAATCTAAACAGGGCTGAAGAACTTCAGTGCTCTTTGACTAAATTCTTCCCCATAAAAATTAAAAAAAAAAAACACCAAAAAAAAACCCACCTCAGAACCATTAGTTAATTCGATCAAGTTCAGCTCAAAGTTCTTTTCTAAGACCAGCACTTTCAAACAGTCTAGAGTAGGACCAGCGATATTGTACTAAGATAAGAGAAAAGGATGCATGAAATGTGTTCTTGCAGAGATCACACAGACCCTGGAGAACTGCCAGGTCCAGCTACTTACAGGGTTCTCTTCTTCAGCGGTTCCACCATCTCTGTGGAAGCAAGATCACCATTATGGACAGCTGCACAACAGATAAGACCTGCTAACCATTTGTAGCCAGGCTCTAATTGCACTATAAAAGAAAATGGCTACAAAAAGACAGAATGACCAGAAAGAATCAGTTCTGTTATTCTGGGGCCACATGCAGGCATTATGTTTCTACAACAGGGGCAGGCAATTATTTCGGGTGGAGGGGCACTTACTGAATTTTGGCAAGCCATTGAGGGCTGCATAACAGGCAGCCAGGGGCAGATAAATATTAATTTTCTAAATTTTTTAGGAGCCCCATGGGCCAGATCAAACGGCCTGGCAGGCCACATCTGGCCTGGAGGCTGCATTTTGCCCACCCCAGTTCTACTGGGAGAATCTCCATTCTGCAGGTAGAAAGTAGGAATATTCAAGCATTTGTTCAATTTCTCCCAGGAGAGGGGTGGAGGGAGAGAGAACATGCTCCCTCCAGGACAACATGTAGAAGATCCCCCTTGCAAGAGACACTCTCCCAAAAATGCTCACCATAGCTTTACTAGCCCAGGGTGATCAACGGGGAGGAGACAGCTGCAGACTGAACACCTATACCGCTCCACCTATACCACTCCCAAAAAGATGTCTAGTGGTGGAAGTGAACACTCTGCTAGAAATGAACATCTGCTCACAGCCTGAGCATACCTGTGTTGATACTACAGAATAGATGGGAGCTGGGGGGGGGGCAAAAAACAAAAATAAAACAATCACACAACAAAAACGGAATAAGGATTTTGTAAGCAATGTAGAAAGGCCCACCTTGAAAGGCTAAGTCAGGGGCTGGCAAAGTTTTTGGACAGAGTGCCAAAAACTATGCAACCTCAGCTTAGAAGATGGTGGTGGATAGATGGCAGGGAAGCTGTGAAGGGCCCAATCCTTGTGGTAATGCAGCCCCAGTCTCTTCCCTACTTTAAAAAGTAATAAAATAATGTTGCACGTTGACAGCAAGCTGTAGATGGCTGCTGCATTTTTTTTTTTTTTAAAAAACCTCAGTCTGCTTTTCCCCTATTTCTCTCTTCTGTCAGCACAGAGTACATTTACATTTTTTATAATCCTAATCACTCAGGAAAACAGCAGCTCTCTGTTATTACGTCAAAGCCTAGAATCTTTTTTCTGTTTGCTTTTTCATACATTTCACTTCTCCCCTTTAAGACAAAAAACCCCTCCAAATGGGAGAAGAAGAAGACAGACCAAACAGTGACTATAGTATTTTAAAGACTGCTAATTAATGGAACAAATAATTCTGCATAGGACTTGAGAACTTTATTTCACAGATTGTAATGTCAACCTAGTCCAGCTTTCTGAAAGCACAAAATCCCTCTCACAAATTGAATGTAAAGCATGTCCTTTGGATACCCTATTTCATTTTAGACTCCCAAACATACTGAGTTCTGCATCACCCCATAAACTGTCACAGTGTTGCCATCACTTCTCAGAAGGTTAAAGAATCCTCTTTAAAGTAAGTTCAACTGCGTCTCTTCCAATGGCATGTTTTCATGCCTTCAAGTTAGTATCTCACATTTCACATTAAAACAACTTATTAATTGATAACATGTTAAGTAGCATATATGCACCTTGCACTAGACCCATATGATAGTTAGGAAATGCAGAAAAGCTGATTTTGAAATGAACAGTATTTATATTTTTACTTTGCAAGAAGCATGGAAGGAGAGAATCATCCAATTTGTTCTTCGGCTTATCCAGTGACAACACTGACTGCATAACAGAGATTCATTTCTATCAGTAAGAATAGTAGAAAGAGCCTGTCAACAGGAAGCTTCCCCTTCCCCCATTCCCAAGTTTTAAATCACCTTAGGTGCACATAAGGGCTGCACGAAGGATAATTTACAGCCCAAGGCACAGAGAAGCAGGGCCAGGGACAGTTCCCCCAACCCTGGGTCCTCCTGGCAAATGTAGAGCCATTAGCTAAAGCAGCAATAGCTCCCCCAGCCCAGTTCCAGGAACCAGGCTTAGGGACAGCCATCCTCAAGCCCAATTCCCGAACCCCAGCTGGATTTTAACAATTAATGGTAAACCCCTTTGATTAGACTCGGGACTGAACAGATGCCCACAGCCGTTCTGGCTGGATGCAGACTTTCCATTCCAAGGGCTAAAAGATGTTGCCCCGCATGTCCAGGAGTTTTGGAAGACACTATCCATTGTGTCTTAGAATGTCCTCTATATAACGACAGAGAAAGTATTCATCACTGTTTTTGCAGAAATTGACATACTTCTCAAAGAGAGAGAAATTAATATGGCTTCTCCAGCAAACAGATCCATATCTAGTAATGCAGCTTGCAATTTTTGCTTACAAGACTGAAGCGATCAGAGCTAAACATCCTTTACTGTCAATACGAGTGATAAACTTTATCATTATAATGTTGTGCATAGGTCCACAATTAACACAAAAACACAGATATAGATTTATAAACTGATTTATCACCAGGGATCCTGGTTTTCTCGGATTAAGAACTGCAAATTCTCCGATTAAAAACCCAAAATCAGTAATAAAAATTAAAGGCCCCCCACAGCGCTTCTGGTGCCCTGCACTCCCCACCACAGCTTCAACAGCCCTCCTGATGTCCCTCACAACAGCCCCCCAGACCCACACACAGGCACAGACATGCAGACACAGAGGCAGACACTGACACCTACCCCAGCAGGTAAGTGTGTGTGGGGGGCAAGGGAAGGTGCTGGGGGTAGATCAAGAAGGGGGGAGCATGCCCCTGTGCCCACTCCCAGGAGCAGGGCCAGGGGGTGAGGGCAGGGGTGCCACTCTGAGGGCCACGCATGCACTGGCCGGTCTAACAGGGGGTTCACACATGGAGGCTGCCACCACAACTCTGCCACTGTACCCTACACTGCAATCCCAAGGCCAACCGCACAGCTTTGTGGGCAAATGGTGCAGGGCACAGCAGTGCAGTGGCAACCACCGTGTGTGGGCCACATACGTGCTGCCTGGCTGGGGGGTGGAAAGAGGAGCTTACATGCAGCGGCCGCCAGTGCACTGCTGCTTATGCCTCGCAACCAGCTACATGGCTCCACAGCAGTGCAGGGTGGTGCCAGCTGCATGCTGGCTGGGAGGACTATGCAGGCAAGCGCTGACATCATGGAGCCATGCCCTTTGCCCCTGGATCCTAGCAGTAAGTAGGGCTTGGGGGCTGTGCGGCAGGGCTGGGGAAGATGGTTGGGGGCTGAAGGAACAGGGTGGGTGCTACCAGACCTAGGCAGCACACTGCAGCCAGAAGCAGGGCCAAGGGGTGAGGGCAGGGGTGCCCCTCTGTGGGGGGCTTTGCAGGCAAGCAATGCAGGGCATAGTTTTGTGGTGCCTGCCATGTGCAGGCTGCACACATGCCACCCAGCTGGCTGCCCAGGGGAGGGGGAGACTTGCATGCAGCCAGCTACACAGCTCCATGGTCGGCTTTGCAGCAGCAGGAGATGGGAGAGGGGGCTGCTGCTTACCTGTAGGGCCATGCCAGCAGTAACGGCCGCTGCCTACAAAACCTCTCCATGCCACAGCTGAGCAGTACCTAGAGCTGTGCAGCTGGCTGCAGGGCAGCAGCACGGTAGCAGCCGGGCAGCACACAGACATCCCCACCACCGCCCTGTGACACACAGCAGGCATGGCCCCTACCACACTGCCACTGCCCCCTGCAGCCAGCTGCAAAGGTCCACAGCAGCAGCAAAAGCGCAGGGGGGTTTTGTACACATCAGCTGCTGCTGCTAACCTGTAGGGCCACGCCAGTGGCGACAGCTGCTGCCCCATGGAGCCGCACAACTCTGGGCACTGCTCCGCGGCAGCGTAGGGAGGTTTTGTAGGTAGCGTCCATCACCGCTGGTACAGCCCTACAGGTAAGTGGCAGCAGCTGCCCCGCACAGAGCCAGCCACAGACCTGTGCAGCTGGCCACATGCAAGCCTCCCTCTCCCGTGGGCATCCGGCTGGACGGCATGTGTGCAGCCTGCACATGGTGGGCACCACCACACTGCGCCCCGTGTCACTTGCCAGCAAAGCCCCCTGCAGAGGAGCACCCCTGCCCTCACCCACTGGCCCTGCTTCTGGCTGCAGTGTGCCACGTGGGGCCGGCAGCACCCCCAGCTCACTCAGGCCCCAACCACCTTCCCCAGCCCTGTCCCACAGCCCCCAAGCTCCGCTCACCTCTAGGATCCAGGGGTAAAGGGCGAGTCTGAACCCGAGCCCGAGCCCGAGCCCAGCCCAGGCCGACTCAGAGGCTCAGGCCAAACCCTTCCCCCTCTCCAGGCAGGGCTGGGGGTTTCCCACCCTTTCTGCGATGGGATCTTGCAGGCTGGCACAGCTCCATCCTGCAAGAGCTCTTTGCAAAAGCAGAGAATCCACAGATTTCTCTGCTAAAAAGGGAAATCTGAGTTTTCTCCATTTTTCCATGGGAAACGGAAAACCCGGATCCCTGTTTATCACACCATCTGTGACCTGATTATGTTAACTCTACGAGTAGGAATAACATTTTTATAATGGTTGGCCCTATTTTACTATATCTGCATATCTGTTATTTTTGTTTAAATTTATATTATAGTTGTATGTCTGTTATGTTGTTTTCAGGAACATAGCTTTCAATCAGAATCTTTAATAAATTGAATTGAATTGAATTACGTTACATTAGCAGCACAGCTTCCCCCTATTCATCAACTCCAGTTCCTCTGGGTGGCATGTGGGGGACAATTCTCCCATGAATGCAAGGCTGTACAGACTCAAGCAGCCTTGCATGGCAGCACACCTGGTACTCCCCTTCCACTGGGAGGCAACTGAAGGGGTGGAGAACAATTCTCCCATGGTTGGGAGGCTGCCTAAACATGGGGAATCTTGCCTCCATCAGAGAATTTCCCCTGTTCACCTGCATGCCTCCTGATGGAGCCAAAGGAGGAGTGCACTATGCAGGTCTCTTCTCCTACATTGGGAACCCTCCCAGGGCTCTAGGAGGGTTCCCATCACAGGAGAATGATTCCCCCAGCTGAGTGATGGAACACAGGGCAGAGTCACTGACAGATCACCCCTGGGCAGGCCATCAGGGAGCCAGGGCTCTTCTTCCCTCCCTCCTTCTGCCTTGAAGAAGAAAAAGGGAAAGCAGAGGACTGTGGGATAATGGGTGTCCTCAATACCCAGGAGAAGCATACAGCCATTCAAGTCAGTGTGGGAAGAGAAAGACTTAAGTGGTTCAACCAGGTAGGACTTTCTTGTGCAAGAGCCATTCTTCTTTCCTGAAAAAGCGCTTAAACATTGTGCACTCTCCTTTCTGTGCCAGGAGAAAGGTTTTTCTCCCAATACAAACAGAATATCTGTACATGGACACTCTCAGCAGTGAAAGCCACCAACCTCTAACAATTTTTTGATCTCTATGGTACTTACAAATTTTGACTTACTCCTGATAACCTGCTGTAACTGTCCATAAACCTGCACCACTAAGCAAAGAAGAAAACTTCACCAGAACAGAAGCAAGAACACAAGGATGTTGAAATCAGAATGCTGATGAACACCACTTAAAATATTTTATACTGAGTTTACAAGTGAATATATTCTCAAGTTTCAAGCAGCAAAGTGAAGTAATTTGGTATTTTTTCACTTCAACATTTCTCTTCTCTGTGGCCATGTAAAATGGCCAGCATAACTAAAACAAATATACCAACCTTATTAAAAGAGCTAGAAAAGTTGACTACAGTACTCTCAATTTCAAAACGTGTGAACTGAAAAAAGTGGTTTTCTTCAGTTTTAGCAATCTTAGTAGTGGGTAAAGGGCTTAAGGCAGAAGACTTGTTTCAGGCTGTTCAACTCTTGGAATCAAGAACAAGCCCATACCAAGTATAATACCACTAAAATGTGCTAGTCCATCCTGTTGCTCCACGTATCCACATACATGCTACACAGGGGAAGTACTTAAAAAAAAAAAATTCACCAGCCCCAACAGACTGGAACAAGACAACTGAGAAAGCTACAGCAGGAAACATCTTCAGAATGTAATCTTTGCTATAAAGCTGTTTCTAGACCTTATGGCCATGCACATGGCTTAAGTATGACAAGAATGTAAACAGGTGGAGCAGAATTTTCTTCCTGCAACCGAAGGCAAGCCCCTGCCATTTGTAACTTTACAAAAAACCAACATGCATGATGAAATTAACAAATCTCCAAGTAGTTTTACAAACTTACCCTCTGACAGTTGTGCTGTGGCTAAGGTTCTGAACGGCAATGACATGCTGCTGTAGTTTAAAAGAAAAAGCAACCGCAGAAACAGGTACAAGAGATCTTCCCTGCAGAATGTCATCAAAAAGAAGCTGCAGAAGGCACTGAACAAAGCACACCCCCAAGCCCTCACCCAGGTTCTTAACTTCATAACTGGGCATGTCAAAGAGGGTAAAGTGGGGCCCAGCCTCAAACAGAAGAGGTTTGCCAGCATAGCCCCTCTTCATGTAGGCGATATTTGTAAGAGCAAAACTACTTCCTCACCCTGTCCCCAGTATAACTGGGTCAACACCAAGGCTTTAGCCAGTATTGAAGTGTCAAAAAAGTAATCACCACTCATAAATCAATGTTACTATGCTGACAGAAGCTACTAGTGTAGACTAGACCTAGGAAAAGGCCTCCCTTCCTTCCAGTACCTGGGAAGGAAGAGGAAAAAAGTATCAGATATCTTGTTCCTTGTGCAGAGCTTCAATTTTTCAGACTTATAAATCAGGAACCAGAGGACGAAGCCCCAGCCAAGGCATTCAGGTAGAAATCCCTGCATCCTTCACTGTGTCTGTAGTTGGCTCTTCCCACCTTTAACCACATTCTCCTCACCACAAAGTTAGCCTTCCATCTAACTAAATGTTAGAGAGTTTTTCAAGCCTTAGCTCAGACTACTGTGATCAGGATGAATAAACTATCTACATAAGTCCTTACTGATATGGCTTAATCTAAAGTAAAATCACTTGCTTTTATATATTTATTTTTGTTCTGATGAGAGATGATGGAAATTATCATCTGATTTAGAACGCATATACTGCAGAACATGGCACATATTTGTAAGGACTCATGCGTGATGCTTCAGCCACCACATGTACTCCCTTCAGTAGGATTATTCAGTGCTCAGGAGACAGAGAATTCATCATGCATTAAGACTGGCTCATCAACAGGTTTGCACATGGTTACAAGGATCTATACTGCTGGATAGCAATACAGATCTAGGGTCCCAGTTGAGTGACTACTTTTGATTTAACTGAAAGAGAAAAGCCTGTATTTTAATAGCATGTGTACTCTAAAGAGAAGAATGAAGAGTCATACTAAAATCTTTAAAAGTCTATTTAAGTACTTTGCCTGGCTTTCAACCTAAGAGTATGCGCCCCCAAAATGAGGTTGTAATGCCTTCCATCTGCCTTGTTACATGTGATAGTCATCATGTTTTACACCTAAGTTTTTGCCTAGCATAGAAGTGCTATTCTCACTCATTTCTAGACTTAGCAACTACATTTAAAAATGCATGATGTGCTAACAGTTATAAACGTAAAATGAATTCCACATTATAAGCTTCCTCTATAGCTATTTTCTTCTTCCTCAGTTCAGAAGTTTGTCACGTACTAATGCCCCTGCAAATCAAGAAAAATGCTTTTTG
Organism: Crocodylus porosus; assembly: GCF_001723895.1. Taxonomy (NCBI): domain Eukaryota; kingdom Metazoa; phylum Chordata; order Crocodylia; family Crocodylidae; genus Crocodylus; species Crocodylus porosus. Next base: position 46,136,990 of record NW_017728909.1, read on the forward strand.
TTTATTAAAGGTTTACTATTCAGATACAAAAATGCCTGGTACAAACAGCAACAATTATTAATTACTGTAAATATAAACTGGATTGTGCATCATTATAAAAAGCAACAGATGGCAAAGTACAGGATACTAAAACAATGAATGCAAAGGGTTTTTCCTGATCCTTCTGCTTCCCTTTACCCCACCCCAAACTAACAAAGAAATTACTCAGGAACACCACTTATGTTTTAGAAAGCACTTTTTAAGTTGCACAGTAAATTTTTTTTCCTTAGATTTACTGAGAAATAAGACTTAAAAAATGTTTTAGGGTGTTAAGTATAGTTGAAAAGTTTGATCTTCACACATTTTCTGCATTTTTATACTAATGAAAACCATCTTCATTTACCAGGTTTGAGAGTGCTCCTCCCTGTGAGCCCCAAAGCATTCTCTGTCAAACTTCTAACAAAAGGTACAGCCTTACTTATGTTAAAACTGTTACAGTCCAGGACTAACATCCAATGACAAGCAGATTTCAAGTATAGATGGCAAAAGCAGATTGAAAGGAGAGATGAAATGTGAGCTCAGTAGTTTTACATTTCAGAGGGGAGAACCAAGCCCCCTCCCTAAAGTATATTAAACCTTTTAACTTGAGAATTACTCCAAGAATTAATATAAAATTAAATATCCATTATCTGTTCCTCTATTTTCTTAGAATTACCAAGCCAAACAACATGAACTATTTATTTGAAAGGAAGCCATTACCGAGCTTCAACAGGTAGAAAGCAGAAACCTGAGAACCAAAAAGGAGCAGGTCACCCAATTGGTCTCTTTTCTTAAACATGAAGTCCTTTTTAATTAAAGATGGACTGATATACAGAATAGGCATTGACAGGACTACAGCTGTGCTGACTGTAGATTCACCAATACTTTGGTTACCATGGGGACAAAAGGTTGTGTTGCAGTCAAATTCACATGCCCTGCCATTTTGGCTACATCCAACTATTCCCATTCATCAAGAAGCAAGATGCCAATATCTGTATCCATACTTCAAAACTGTCTTCATCTGCTTCCTCTTAAGTGCTTTTCCTGCTCACAATTTACTACAGTTTAAGCATACGTAGAGGATTCAGACAACACTAGGCCAGACAGCAGTGCTCTTACATCGCATGCAATTTGAGCCTGACAAGTAGCTCTCAGTGACCATGGGTCAGACAGAAGCTACCTGTGTGCTGTATAGTTCCTTACAAAGGGAACATTGAGCTAGTGACTAAAAAATAAATAAATATATAGATTCCTCAAGAAAGGAAAGCAAGAACAGACTTGAAGCTAACTCCGGAATGGTATATCCTCTAATGGTATAAGCCACTAATTAACACTACAGATGACTTCGGTTCATTAAGTAAGAACACCATTAAAAAAAAAAAAAAAAAATCACAACAATAAATTCTGAGGTTGCACTGCCAACTCAAAACTCCACTGACAAGGCTCCATTGTGATGCCATTATCATGACTCACCAAAGAAAAAACATATTGCATCAATTCTGTGGTCCTCTATTACTTCATTCACTGTTACTTCATTACCTGGATCCTGGTGATTTATGGATGCACAGATAACAAGTTTAGCAACTATAAATTCTACCACAGTAAATAAAATGTTGACTACAACACATCCTTGAGCATGTACACCATAAAAAAATTCAGATCTGGCGTAAGGATGTTGCAGGATCCAGCCAAATGTTACCAGCTGAATAAAAGTGCCTGCTCTCCTACTGCACCAAAAAAATTCCAGACCTTAATGTGTAGTTGCACCAAAAACCCAAAGCCAAATGGATCCTGGCAGCTTCTGACCCCAAACTGTACAAGTGTAAGCATGCCATTAAAGAAAATTCAGGTCATGTCAGACTGTCAGAACATCAAAATATTAGTTACTCCTTCAAGAGCCAGATGTCTTGCCATATTTTAATTCCCAACTATGAGACTTATACGAGCTGAAGAGGAGGCCAATGACAACAATCCCAGAGCAAAACTCCAGACTGCATGGCAAAGACAAGCATCCAGCACCCGGAGCCTGGTGGATCCTACAACTGTACTGTAAAAATAAACAACATATGCTGCTATTATGACTTAACAGAAAAAATACAGACTGCAGCACATCCCAGTGCCAGTGCAACCCGAATTAAAAATCTGGCACTTGGATCTTGAAAGCTCCAGCAGATTTTTACCTGGAAACTGTCGAAGCCTCCTACAACAACAGAACCAAAAAGCAGTTGATCCTAACCTAATTCACTAGTTAAGCTTTAGTTGCATGTACATCGGGGACACACAAGACCTTAAAAAAAAACCCTGCACGTGCCAAACCCATTTCCCACCCCCCTTCCATCTCTAAACGTTTCACCTTGTAACGGGACAAAAGAAGGGTCCGTTCCTATCCCACCTGAGGCATCAGACCCCAGTGCACACGTGTCAGAGGGCCATCTGTCTGTTCTGCCTATCTTTAAAAAAGGACAGACAGACACACGCGTGGCTTCACCACCTTCTCCGCTTGTGGGGACTAGGCTGTAGGGTGCAGGAGAAGCCATGGAGCTGGACTGTGGAGGTGCAGAGGCCCAAGGGCCACCTGTGGGCCCCAGGGACTGGCAAAGGCAGGGGGAAGGAAGGGGCTGGACAGAGCAGGGCAGGGCCTCACCTCCTGGATGCGCTTGCGGGCCCGCTGCAGCACCTCCTCGTAGCCCTTCTGCTGCAGCTCGCTCAGGCTTTCATAGTACTCCTCGGGGTCATCAGCCTCGGTGAAGAGCACCTGAGAGAGGATCTTCCAGCCACATGTGTCCAGGCCATGGCCCAGGTAGACCTGCAGCTGGCAGCACAGCGCATCCATCTCGGGCTCGCACAGCGCGGGCGGCCCGAACAGCACGGACCACATGCCCGCTGGCTCCTCGGGGAAGGCGGGCAGGCAGGGCTCCAGGTCCGAGCTCACCGAGCACAGCTGCTGGTGCACGGCCCGCAGGTCCTGGAAGGAGAAGAGCCCGGCCCAGCTGCACTCCTCCCCACCCGCGGCCTCCTCCCTGCCCGCCTCCAGCCCCTCCGCG
>NW_017728909.1:46140151-46156502 GCF_001723895.1 Crocodylus porosus
GGCGGGGCTGCCGCGGCGCTGGCGCTGCGCCGTGCGGTTGTGGCAGGTGATGGCGAACTTGCCCTCCACCTCGTTCCAGGCCACGATGAAGGCGAACTTGTGGCGCTGGCGCTCGCGGAAGGCGTGAGGCCGCACGGCCACCCAGTCCGCCTCCAGCGCCTCCTCCAGCGCGAATGCCGACATCCTGCCGCCCCACCGCCGCTCAGCGGCCCCCGCCGGCCATCTTCGGGGGCCCGGCCTGGCCCGGCCGGCGCGGAACGACCGTCTCCGCCTCCCGCTGCTACGGGTGACCCTCCCCGCCGCCGCCGGCCGTGCGGACAATGCCGGCTCCGCGCAGGTACTCGGCGCGGTCACGTGGGCTAGGATGTGTTTACAAGCGGCGGCGCTGCGGCAGATCGCCCCGCCCCCTCCCGGCGTCTGACACCGCCCCCTCCGGTGGCAGGAAGGAGCCGGCCCCGCCCCCATCGCTTACGTCAGGCCCGGGCGCTCGCTCCGCCCCTCCCCTTCCCGCGGCCTGTGACGTGGCACCGCACGAGAAGCATCAGCCACACCCCCCTCCCGCCGAGAAGGTGTGCGCTGTTCTGGCCTGTCCTGTGCAGCCGCTGGAAAGGCTAAGGGGCGTCCGCACGGGGGGGCTCGTCTGACGGCCGGCGCGCCCCGCAGGCGGGGATTGGGGCAGAGGCGGCAGCTAGCACCGGCGCTAGGTCGCCGAGGCCTGTGGGGTCGTGCCCCCCCTTCCGTGTGTGGCTGGGATGAGGCCTGGCCGGCTGGCAGGGCCCGGACTGGCACAGCGGGATCAGGGCCGGGTGCGGCCTCCGTGCAGCAGGATGCGGCCCTGCCCCAGATGCCAGCTCGGGACCAGCAGCCAGATTCAGTGGGATCCAACAGGCTGTGCACTACCCATCTGGCCTGCCAGTTGAGCTGCGCTGGTCTGGTGAAATGGGCACTGTAAGGGATACAGCCCCTAAAGTATCCCAGGCAGGTGAGCTGAGGGGCCTGTGGCTCACCCTGGCACACCTGTGCAGCCTCCCATGCTGAGGCCCACAAGCTGGTACATGGGTGACTGATGCCTCCTGGGTCTGGGGTGGCACCCACAGAAGCGGCAGGGACAGGGCTGGCGAAAGCCAGAGGGGATGGGGCTGGAGAGCGCCGGAGGAAGCCGCCCACAGTGTCAGCAGCAGGGATGGCCCTGTCGGGGGGGGGGGGCGCATGGCCCATGACCAGTCACCTATGGGCTGTTTGGCCCTCAGCCACTTGGAAGTTGAACAGTCCTGCATTAGACCCGTGATTATCAAGCTTTTTAGATTATACTTGCAGAACTAGTTGGAAAATGCCACTTGGCTTTCACTCTTTTCTGTACTCAAAAAAAAAAAAAAAAATACAGCAAGTCCTCTTTCAAAGAACTCAGAAAGGCTTCAATGCTATGGATTCCTATTTGAATTCTCTGGGTTTATCCTGCAAGTCATATGTAGGTGTTTTCACCTCTAATAGTGTTCGTATTGCACAGCACCCTGCAGCACCTTCGAAAGGATCTCTCAGCGCTCTCAGTTCATTGGTTGAGAATTGCTGACAATTAAGACCAATAAAAGATAAGTGAAAAAAAAAATCTAATGGCATGTATTAGGGGAAAAAGTGCAATAAAATTGATATTGACAGCATTCAAGATTTTAAGGAGAGATGCAAAAACAAAGCCTGGCAAATATGAGTGCAATACATGGACAGAAAAATGAATGTACTGTCTTGTCTAATGACTTGAAATTAGCGGTTATTGCTAGAAAGTGATAGCTTGATATTTGGCTTACCAACAAAGACATTTGTAAAGAGAGCTATGCACTGAAGATGAGACAAAGCTGTATCACTGCGGAGGAAGCACCCACTGCTATCTACCTTTATCTGTGCAGTATTTTGCTCCCTATGTGATGGTCTCTCTTTGTGACTGAATGAGGGTTTAGCTATACTGTACCAAGAAGTAAGGAACGATGGTATTTGCTGCTCTCTAATGGTTCACAGAGTGGGACCATTCTTGAACCCATCTATATAAGGGAACTCCATTCTGCCATGCTATTTCTCAATTTCTGAATGTGGATAGAAAATCCCTTCATCTTCTGCTCCCAGATGAGAGCATGTACAATCTGTCCTTGCTTATTTGTAAACAGAATTCCTTCAAATATGTCAAAAGTTCTGGGTCTTGAGGGCTATAGTAAGTCTGAAGTTCTACAAAATACCTAGTTGTGTTATTACAATGCAAAGAATGTAATAAAAATTCTTAATAAAAAAACCCTACTTCTTCAGGTTTGGGTATCTCTAAATTAGACTAATGTAATTTTAATAAGCAGTGCCACATAAATTCACTTTTGGCTTAAGAACAAGACTAGGAACTTTCAGCCCAAATGATGCTGATTCTTTGAAGTAGTTTTAATTTGTTTTTAAAAATGCCATCTCAATCAGCAGTATGTAATGTTTGATAAATCTGTAATGCTAGGATGTTGATGAAACACAGAAATGTGAGGTTGAAGAAAAAGGAAACAATATAGTTAGCCACATCCATAAGTCACTCCAGTCAGTTGAGAACACTTATAACTAGAAAGGGGAAACCACAAACCACAAAAAAGATCATTTAAATACAAACAAAACAGCCACATGGATTTTTTTTTTTTGTCAAGGAAATTATTTTTTCCTATAACTCTATGCTGGCAAATAAGTCATTCCCATTATGATCAGCTTCAGTTATATTCCAAAAAATGTAGTCCTGGGCGCTACAAATAATCACCACTTCCTGCTACAATCATGTTCAGAGCAGAAAAAATGGATATCTTTCTAAAGGGGGCATACACTCTGCAAGGGCATAATTTGAGAGTTTTTAGATGCATGCTGCAGGGGGCAGGGCGCAAGGCATTTTAATTAGCACAGCTCCAGGAGCCCAGAACTAACTAAAAGCGCCCAAAGCATCACATGTATCAGCATCGCCGCACTGCAGAATGGTGGTGCAGCACTTGAACTAAAGCTCATTGATCAAGCTTTAATTTAAAGTGCCCCACCATCATTTTTTCAGCATGGGGACACTGATATACATGATGCTGTAAACTGCTGGAGCACATTAATTTCCACGCTCCAGCAGACAATCAATTGATCAAGTCTGTTACAATGCGCTGGAATTCCATCACGTCAGAGCAGGCTTCCTGCACATGTATAGGATCCCTGAGATTGGAACATAGACTCCTAATTCATTGCGGGATCCCTGGCACGGCTTTACGAGCACTCGTGGTGCTCTGGTGTGGTACCACAGGACTGGAAGAGAGCCAATGTGGTTCCCATCTTCAAAAAAGGGAGGAAGGAGGACCTGGGAAACTATAGGCCAGTTAGTCTTACCTCAGTCTTGGGTAAGCTCTTTGATAGAATTATCCTGGCACATGTCCATGGGGGGCCAGCAGGAGAGATTATGCTTAGGGGCAACCAGCACGAGTTCATTAGTGGCAGGTCCTGTCAGACCAACCTGGTGGCCTTCTATGATCAGGTCACCAAATCTTTAGATGCAGGGATAGCAGTGGACATAGTCTTTCTGGACTTTTGGAAGGCCTTCAACACTGTCTCTCACCCTGTTCTCATTAAAAAACTGGGGTACTGTGGTGTCAACACCTACACAGTTGTATGGGTCACCAACTGGCTGGAGGGCCGCACCCAGAGGGCGTTGGTGGATGGGTCATTTTTGACCTGGAGGGATGTGGGCAGCGGGGTCCCCCAGGGCTTGGTCCTCGGCTCTGCACTGTTCAACGTCTTCATCAGTGACTTGGACGCGGGGGCAAGAAGCACCCTGTTCAAATTTGCTGATGACACTAAGATGTGGGGGGACATGGGCACGCTAGAAGGGAGGAATAGTCTGCAATCGGACCTAGACAGGTTACAGGGGTGAGCGGATGAGAATAGGATGGGATTCAACAGACAAGTGCAAGGTGATGCACTTGGGGAGGAAGAACTAGCACCATACCTACAGGCTGGGGAACTCCCTTCTTGTCAGTGCAGAGGCAAAAAAGGATCCTGGAGTCATCATTGATGCCAAGATAAACATAGGCCGGCAGTGTGGGGATGCAGTCAAGAAGGCCAACCGTACCTTGTCATGCATCCACAGATGCATCTCAAGCAGGTCCAAGGAGGTGATACCCCCCTCTATGCGGGGCTGGTCAGGCCGCAGCTGGAGTACTGCGTCCAGTTCTGGGTACTTCAAGAGTGATATGGACAACATGGAGAGGGTCCAGAGGAGGGCCACTCACATGATCAGGGGGCAGCAGGGCAGGCCCTACGAGGGGGACCTGACCCTATTCAGCCTCCACAAGAGAAGGCTGAGGGGGGATCTAGTGGCCTGTTACAAACTAGTCAGGGGGACCAGCAGGCATTGGGGGAGTCCCTGGTCCCCCGAGCACTACCAGGAGTGACTAGAAATAACGGTCACAAGCTGGCAGAGGGTAAATTCAGATTAGACATGAGGAAGCACCACTTCACTATCAGGGCGGCTAGGATCTGGAACCAACTTCCAAGCGAAGTGGTGCTGGCTCCCACCCTGGGGGTCTTTAAGACAAAGCTAGATGAACAGCTTGCTGGGGTCATTCGACCCCAGTACTCTTTCCTGCCATGGCAGGGGGTCGGACTTGATGATCTGCTCAGGTCCCTTCTGACCCTACAAACTATGAAACTATGGTTCAAATGAATGTTACGCAGGAGCCAAGATCCCTCAACATTTACCACTTCTCTCTTTGTGCACGAAACATCTGAGTTGTTCTTGTCTACCATGAATAAAAAACAAAATTCAGCTCAGCTCTGGCAAAGCAAGACACAGCACCTCATAGGCATCTCCTATTGACAAAATGTGAGAACAAACATGTGACCCATTTATCACCATGTTAACACACTACTAAAAAGTGCAGAAATGTTATGGTATTTGAAAAAATAGTAATGACCATTAGTATCTTGCTCATGCTTCCTTCCTGAGTTCAACATTTGGTTATATGAGGATGTGCAAGCCTAAGCCATTTCCTTACCTTTCAGACAATTTGGGTGTCAGCTTATTAAAAGGTTTTTGTTAACACCCTGTAATCAATTGGCTGCTTGTTAACTCAAGGCAGGAGATAGAATGTAAGCAGAAAAAATAAAATAAGACTCAGTAGGTGTTACAAGCCTGATCCTTAAGACAAGGAATTACAAAGAGGCAGTGACCTATGTTACATTTCTATTTTTGAACCATGTTAGCATTCCTCCTATATGCTATATAGGAAGATCCTTCGATAAGAAAACTAGTTTAAGTAAGTTTTCTTTTGAGATTATATTTTGCCTTGCAGCTTTTATGTCTGGTACAGTGAAGTGTTTCTCACCACTTCACAAGTGTCTGATCCACCAACTGAATTTATTCTAATGCATAGGAGTGAATTCTTTGGAGTACCAAATTTATATTCTCAGTTTGAGGACCGCATATATGGCCCTTCCTCTGTCTGTCTGCCATTGAGTCAACATTTTTCATCGGTTCTAAGTGATGGGTATTTGAAAAAACTAGCCTTCTTTTTCTTTGGGTACTAGGCATAGGTTAGGCCTATTGAAGCATTGAGAGAAATACTAAATGTAGGCAAGATATTATGCATGTCGATAAATAATACTCTGTTCTAAAGAAACTGTTTGATGCAACTCCATTTACCTACTTCTCACAACTCCTGAAGAGAAGTATTTAGGAGGGCTAAACCCAGGTGGACTTGCTAAGAAAACATGAACAACAGAGATTAATGATGGAACCTGGGGACCCAGTCTAAAAGTGAAATGAATTGCATTATTGCACTTTGAGGCTACGGACAGACGTTACACATAAACGAGCTTAAATGATCAGAAACTGGTTTAAACCTGTAACAGAGCAGATGTTCAGTGCACATAAACCAGTTTAAAAATGCCTGAAACCAGTCTGAGATAAACCTGGTTGAATGCCGTATCAGACTTAACTGATTGGGGCCATACCAGTCTCTGCAATGTCTGTCCCAGACTCCTTCCTGGTTTAACTTAAACCAGAGTGCCCCAGCATCCCAGGTGCTTTGCAGCCCTGGGCAGGGCTGTCTGCTTCACAGCAGGGCTGTCCCTGCCCATCTTCTTCCTGGCTGGAGAGACTGCAGGCACAGCAGCATCTGCCTGGCTTCCTCCTGCCTCACTTCCCATCCTCACTCAAGTAGGGATTTCCCTCTCCCCTCTCCCACAGCACAGACAGTATTAGCATGTGGTACGCTGGCTAATGCTGGGAGGTGTCTAAGGCAGACAGGACAGTGTCCGCTTAGGGCTTTTTGGAGCTAATCAGCAGGTAGCTTGTAATATCCCACCATTCTTTCCTTGGAAAAAACTGTTTAAGAAGAGCTTGAACTAATGAAAGAGACTTTTGTTGTTTTGATGAGGTGCTAAATGCTATCAACTCCCTGTGTAACAGCTCCGTACTGGGGAAGGGAAGGGAGGGCTGCTGTAGCCTCCCAACTTCTAGCCTGGGCCACTGCAGGCATGTGCCTGCATTTCTTCAATCCAGAAGGGATGTCTGTGTTCTTACAAACCGGTTCAGCTTAGCCAGGTTAGATAAACGTGCAAAGATTAAATCAATTCAGGCTCAGGCTTTTTGAATGTCTGTCCCTATCCTGAAAGAAGCACAGACCTATAAAAGTTGAAAGAGGAGAGACTGAAGAATAGTTAAAGATACAGCTTATGCTGAAACAGTGACAACAGCTTTTCCCAATGTTGACCAGATGGAATGTGGTTTATGACTGAAGCATCTGCAGGGTCACACCAGAGGTATACACTGACTTGGATATTTTATTTATACAGTGTAAAGGTATGAAGGAGACATTTAAGTAGAAATTTCTTGTACACTATTCAGGAAGAAGATATTAGTTATGAAACTGAGATTGCTTCCTTCAGATAAAATTGTTAATATTTGGTATTCGCTCTTGTTGCAAGCCCGTCTGCCTAAGGTAGATCCCCAGATGGAGAAAAAGAGTTAAACCATTTGTACTGTGTGGTGGACATTGTGCTTATGATTGGTAGATATCTGCCCCAAAGTTGAGCAGCTGCATTTTTGTTTTATGAATGCACATTTGTTCCATTTTCTGACTGTCTTTTGGCTAAAAGGACTGTTGATTTAGTATACGGGGCTGACATTTCTGTAAACACCTATGTAGTCATTCTTTTGGCATGAAAGGAAAAGCTTGGAATACTGGATGAGCAAGTTATAATTCCAATATGTACAACATGCCATCTGACCTTATTAGGATTCCAGAGGCCTTATATCACTGCTCTATAATTGTCTGAGATGAGCATAACAACCTGTTGTAAAAACTATCAATATTGCCATTGCACAAAGATTTAAAATGTTCAAATTTCTGACTGTATCTACCACAAAAGAGAACTAATAACATGTTGAAGAAGGCTCTTGGCTAAAGAATCCATTTCACAAAATGTGAAATGTAGCTGTCACAGGGCGGGGACTCAGGAGCGGCCATGATCTCTCCTGGTGACCCCTTACTGTGCCAAGTTGACTATCAAGCACCCTCATTCTCGCCCGCCACGTCTTTGATGACAAAAGTATTATAAGGGAGGCTGCCTTTTGTCCCTTGGACACGGTGCTCTTATTTATCCTGGCCCCGTTCCGTGTAGATTGATTTGGTGTCCCCCCAGCCTTATGGGCTGTGCGTGGCTCCTACCACCCCTTATACCACGCCCCAAACCTCTCAGATGTACCAGACATTGTCTTGTCAAACTCCTTTGCTGCGCCCTCATGGCACCCCCTTGCTATAGCCCACGCCCCCACAGATGTCCTCTCTGCTCATCTTAGTCTCCCCACTGGGGCCTTTCTCCGCGCTCCCTGCGGACACTCTCCAGCCTGTCTCATGGCCGTGCCCACACCGGGGCTCCCTCTTGCAATCCCACCCGCACTGGGCTCCTGCCTCGTGCTCCCTGCCCGCACTGGGGCCTCGTCTCTATTCCTCTGTGCTTCCTTCCTGGGGCTTCTCACAATTGGGGCTCAGGTGGCCATAGCCACGCCTGGCCCCCAATGCACTGTGCCCCTTCTCAGGGCTGGGGTCAGTTCACCCCCTCCTTGGGTCTACAAACCCCACCGAGGCTCAGGTGGCTGTAGCCGTGCCTGGCCCCAGACCCGCCTTCTCGGGTCGCTTACCGGCACCGGGGCTCCTCGCCTGTGCACTCGCTCGCCCTGGGGCTTCCCCCACACAACACTGCCCCACTGGGGTCAGGGTCTATACACCCCCAAAACACAGCACCCTCTCCAGCGCCAGGAACCCCCACGCTAGTGGGGAGCTCCTATGAGGCCTCCTCCAACCCTTACAGCCTCATCCAGTCCTCCGGTGTAACAACTCCCAACAGAAAACTCAAGCCCCTGGGCTACAACATAAACTCCAAACCATCTGGCTAAAACACAATTTCTAAGCCCTCTGGCTAGCCATCATTCAAAACCCTAGCAGGGCTTGCTCCCCCAGTCCTCAACCAAAGCTGTTCAGGCCATCTAGCTTCTACTCCCACAGAGCTCTCTCTTCCTCAGCTACCAGAGGGGAACCACCTCCTTGGGCTCTGCCTAGGCTGTTTATATAGGCCAGGCCCTGCCCACTTCTGGTCAGCTGACCCAACTGCGGTTGCCCCAGCAACCAGCACCTGTCCCTCTTTCTGGGAGCAGGGCACTTCAGTGTCCTGCAACAGTAGCATAAGTACGTGGATCCTGAGACGTCTTATTTTTTAATCAGACTATTCCACTGTTTTATGATTGCTTCTTCTATCCCTCTTTCATATATGCTAGGGAGGACCCTGGCCACTTACTGAGGAGGCCACACTTGACCCAGTCATCTGATAATGGGGTAAATTAACCATTCCAAGCAATAGTCTAGGGGCAGAGGCAGCACTGTGGGGTTGCGGGGGGCTACAGTGCTCCTGGCCTGGCCAAATAAGTATGTTTGGCCAGAAGTTGTATAGTGAAGCCCCCTCAGTTTTCTGTCTAGCCCACCTCAGCCCTCCCCACTAGGAAGAGGCTAGTGCTGCCCCTGTTTAGAGGCTTCATCATATCTTTAGTCTTCTAAAATTTTCAAGATGGCATAGATCCAAGGCGTCTCAGGATAAAGTGAACCATGTCCTGGCTGCATAATGGAGCTTTTACAAGTATCTCACTGGTTAAGGAAAACTAAACAATGATGGTATGTCAATATGGTGCAAAGCAGTGACATGCAAAAATTCCCTGACCTAGCTGAGCACATGCTAACACCTAAGCCAGGAGCAGTAACGCTATGTTAGTGCGGCACTTTGTGCAAGCTAATACTGTCTGATGCAAAAACCTTTGTATGGAGCCGCCTCGTATGGTATTCCCCAATATGAAAACACAAAGATAAGTGACATTAAGATTATCTTATTTTGATTGTACTCCTTCGTCTATCTGTTGAATCTTCATTATGGGATCAGTATCACCGCTTTTTAGTTTGCAAATATAGTAAATAGACACAGTGCTGTCACCTGGAAAATGTGGTACATTTGTGTGACCTGAGTGTTGATACAAGCTGAAAACTACTCACTCATTTCTCATAGTAAATCCCACAGAACGTAGAAAGCTGTACCGTTGAAAAGCAGACCTTTTTAAAATAATTATCCATTGAAGTTTGCTAGTAACATTCAAACTGTGCAGAAGAGAAGAGCTCGATAGTGTTTTGCACAAGGATCCTGTGAGACGATTTAATTTCTTTAATCAAAATATTCCGGTATTTTTATGTCTGTTTGTTGTGTCCCTTTTCCATACATGCTACAGAAGACCCTAGCCATTCATACAGGAGCCTTATTGATTACTTCATTTTCCAGAGACATAGGATGGCATGTAGAAGCATTTTATGAGATGCTACTTTCAGTGGCCTGCTAGCCTCACCACAGAAATTAGAAATGACTAAGAGAGTCATCTTTCCTCATATACCACAGCAAACCATATTCTTAATTGGTTGAATGGATGATCCTGTTACTTACATGGTTCATCCTACATCCAGACTGTCACTTATATGCAATGAGTGAACTCTTTGAAAATGAAGGTCTCAATTCCCTATTGCAGGGCTGTCCAACTTCATTGTGGCTTGGGAATGCACACATCCACATATTGTGCAGGCTAAATGCTACAAGGGCAGCTCCCCAGAATCTCTGGAAGTTTTTCGGGTTGTCTGGATGGCCCATGCCAAGCTTTGTACTGCTACAGCTAGACAGCTTTGTACTGCCACAGCAAGATTTAAATCAATCTAGCAAGTACACAAGCTAGATTGATTCAGGCTATGTTGTGTATGTCAATTAAGACTAGTCACACATTTTTTCTGAAGAACAACATATTGGAAAGGTCTATGTGGGACACTGAAGCCTAAAAATGTCAAGAGGGAGTTTGAATGCCAATGAAGAGAGTCAGTTAAAAACAGAATCCAAAATGCAAAGCAGAGTTGTGTGAACTGTGCAAAGTAATCATACAGACAAACTTAGCTTCTCACCCCCTCAGCATTACCCAGTAGATCTTGGAATATAATGTGGCATTAGGCTTTTATAACAGGAAGGGAAACAAATATCCATTAGTCATAGACTGTTTTCCAGATATTTAGGAAGTTTTTTTTCCCCATAGAACAAAAATTCAACAAGCCAAGAAAGCCAAAATGCCTTTTAGTTTATCTGGAAGAAAGAGCCACTGACCATGGTAATGGTTTGACAGTGTTAAGCTCCAAAATTTTGAACCATGATAAAATTTGGGTATCTTACTGCTTACAGAAGGGAATAAACTGCTGAAAAAAGAATTTTACAGTAGTAAGAAAATTTTCAAGACAGACCTTTTGAGCAATAGAGTAAACTTTCACATCAGTTAACAAGGTAAGCCCAGATCAGTTTATAGGTTGGCGGGCCAGAACAATGCTCCCAAATTTGAAGGTAAATGTTGATCTTAAGGTGTTCTTGCTGAAGGATATGAGGCTGAAAAATTCCAAATCTAAGTGGTCTGCGTTATTCTTGAATCATTGGAGTAAGGGTTTGTAACAGGGGGCCTTCTCTGGGCTGATTTTCTTCTGGCCTGCCCACCTGTTTCTGGGCTAACCACCTGCCTTCTCACCTGCCATGCTTTGTTGTTAATTAATTGATGTTAGTTAAGCGGGAGGCTGCCCATTTCTTGCCACGATGCCAGGGCACATTATCTGTGGCTCTGGTTCTCCCCTACACCTCAGCCCAAGCCTCAAAGATGGCATCCAGATGTTATCCATATCACCAGCTCCGCACTGGGCCTCAGAATCCTACTAGTTGGACCCCACTTAGATCCCTCTGTTCAGGCAGCCTATTCTGCCTTCATTCCCAGCTGCATAGCTCCCTGAGCTGCTCTGCCTTTACGGGTGTGGTCCTCCCCAGGACCTTCGGCTCACAAGCCCTGGCCCACCTCCAGGCAGTTTGGAACCACAGGCCCTCAGCTCTTGGGCATTCATCACAGCAGACCCCTGGCCCTTTGACCCTTCTGGTCCTGTCCCCAGCTTGGACCAGTTGGGCCATAGACTCTTAACCTGTCTTGACATCCCCCAATTCTCCCCCTCTCTGGGGTCCACCCTCCAGACCCTACAAAGGGGTAACCCATCCAGTTTTGGGGGGCTAGGAGTTAAGGCACCCCAACCCACCTTTCACCAGGGTGGTAACTGGCCTGGCATTTCCTGGGGGCTCCTACACCACTGAGAGCCCCACCAGGCCACCCACTCCCAGCAGGGTGCAGTTTTAGGTCATGCCCAGGACCAAGGAGCCTCCTGACCATCCCTTACAGCTCCTCCCTTACCTCCAGATGATACCAGCAGCCCTCCAGCCAGGCAGTGTTGTTGCCTGCCCTGCCGGCAGCAAAATGCCCTGGTTATATGGGCAGCCCTGAATCTAAAATGGCTGCCCTAATCAGGCACTTGCCAGCTGCTGTCTTCTGGCCCTTAATGTGGTAGGCACAAGCAGTGCCCTGCCATTTTAAGGGCCAAATTTAACTTAGCTTAAACCAGATAACCAAATTGTGATAATTTTTTTTCTGAGGAAATGTTGAACACCAGCTGTTGTCACTAGACATAACTGCACTCCACCTTCCTACATACCTGAGGAAGATCCAGGTGTTCCATAAAGGCAAAATAGATGACAAATCAACGCTTTCCATTCATCTTCACTTGAATTATCCTGTATCTCTAGTAGCAGTGGTACCCAGAGCTCTTACAGAAGGTGATCCTGTTAAAATGAAGTCCAAATTAACTGTTTTATATTCTGCATCTTTTCAAGTAAATATCTAGACAAAACTTCCCTCAATGCCAGATAATCAGATTTAAATGAGTAGTGAACCCGGTGATTCATCTGAATCTATAATGTTTTAATTTTTAAAAAAAGGCTCAGGGGAAAATGTATTTACTATCACCTTGAATTTGCAGCTGAAACATGAATCACACACCTCTGCTTATGACATATCACCCTTCCCTCAAATCCATTCGGAAAATCCTCAAACAATTGCAACCCATACTAGAAAGAGACCCACCCATCCTAGCCTTCAAACAAGCACCGAACCACGCTAACCTCATTACCAGAAGCAAACTTCCTTGGGCCCAGAACACACCAAATGGACCCAGACATGCTATGGCAAGAATGCAAAATCTGCCAACACATCTCCATCACCCCCACAATTACTACCCTCCACAACAGAGCCATCAGCATTCCCGGATCTTACAGCAACATCTCCAGAAGTGTAATATATCTTATCCAATGCACCAAATTCCCTGATGGGAAATACATAGGAGACACTAAACAACAACTGCGCACCAGAATGAGAAAGCCGATATTTTTAACAGGTTCTTTGCCTCTGTTTTCTTGAACAGGGACTGGGACATTGTCCCTGCCTCTGGCAGGAAGAATCTCGAGGATAGCTCTGTCAGGCCTTGGGTCAGCACAGATGTAGTTAGGGATCTACTGGAAGCACTAGACATTTTCAAATCTGCACATCCAGATGCCTTCCACCCAAGGGTGTTGAGGGAGCTGGCAGGGGTCATCGCAGAGCCCTTGGCCCGGCTGTATGAGCATTCATGGGCATCTGGCCAGGTGCTGGGGGATTGGAAACTAACTAATGTGGTCCCCATTTTTAAGAAAGGTAAGGAGGAGGACCCAAGTAACTATAGGCCCATAAGCCTCACCTTGGTCCTTGGGAAGATCTTGGAGAAAATCATCAAGAAGCATATCTGTGGGGGGCCAGCAGGGGAGATCATGCTCAGGAGCAACCAGCATGGGTTCATCAAAGGCAGGTCTTGCCTGACCAACCCGATTACCTTTTATGACCAGGTAACTAAATCCTTGGATAATGGTGTCACCATGGACGTAGTCTTTCTAGACTTTAAGAAGGCCTTTGACACGGTCTCTCACCCCATTCTCATTAATTAAAAAAAAAAAAAAATTAAGCAACTGTGGCATTGATGCCTACACAGTTGGATGGGTAAAAAACTGGCTGATGGGGCGCACCCAGAGAGTAGTGTTGGATGAGTCGTACTCAACCTGGCGAGATGTGAGCAGTGGGGTACCCCAGAGCTCAGTCCTCAGGCCCGCACTGTATAACATCTTCGTCAGCAATTTGGATGAGGGGGTAAAAAGCACCCTGTTCAAATTTCCTAATGACACTAAGATGTGGGGTGAGGTGGGCTCACTTGAAGGGAGAGAGAGGCTGCAAATAGATTTAGACTACGAAAGTGGGCAGATGAGACTAGGATGGGATTCAACGTAGACAAATGTAGGGTGCTGTACTTTGGGAGAAGGAATCTACAGCATACATACAGACTGGGGAGTTCCCCTCTTGAAAGCACACAGGCGGAAAGGGAGCTTGAAGTCATTATTGACTCCAAGGTGAACATGAGCCGCCAATGCCAGACCACAGCCAGCAAAGCCAGCCATACCTTGTCATGCATCCAAAGATGCATCACAAGCCAGTCCAGAGAGGTGATACTCCCTCTCTATGCAACAACTGGTCAGGCCACAATTGGAGTACTGCATCCAGTACTGGGCACCACACTTCAAAAGGGATGTGGCCAGCCTGGAGAGGGTGAAGAGGAGGGCCAACCGTTTGGTGAGAGGGCAGCAGGACAGGCCCTATGAGGAGAGACTGAGGGACCTGAACCTGTTCAGCCTCAGCAAGAGGAGGCTGAGGGGCGGACCTGGTGGCTGCCTACAAACTCAACAGGGGAGATCATCAGCAAATAGGTAGAGCCCTATTCTCCTCAGTTCCACCTGGGGTGACGAGGAACAATGGTAATAGCTGATGGAGAATAGGTTTAGGTTGGAGATCAGGAGGCAATATTTTACAGTTTGGGTGACCAGAATCTGGAACCAACTTCCTAGAGAAGTGGTCCTCGCCCCTACCTTAAATAAATTCAAAAAAAGGTTAGATGATCACCTGTCTGGAGTCTTGTGAACCCAGCATTCATTCCTGCTTGTGGCAGGGTATCAGGCTAGATGAACTGTTCAGGTCCCTCCTGACCCTAGCTACTATGAAACTAAGAATGAACACACTGGAAATCTATCAAAGACTGGAATACCCAATTACCTGTGGGGGCACATTTTTCACAAGAAAACCACTCCGTCTCCACTGTCTCAGTTCTAATCCTAAAGGAAGCTTACAAAACACTCTCAGAGATGAGCTTACGAACTTCACTACATAAAACCTCCTGGATACTAAAAATCATGGACTAAATATAGACATTGGATTTATGACACATTACAACCTGCCTGACCTCTGACTCCCCAGGTACTGCCCCACTATTTAACTGCTACATTTATCCCTCTTCTCCACCCCCATCCAGCCTGTCTTTCACCCACTGACTCCCCAGTTTACACCTTCACTGACTGCCTATCTTGTATGCATACCAGCCCAGCCTCTGGCTTCTTTACTATTCATTCCATCCAGGAAAAGCACACACCAACTGCAGAGACTTCCTCAGCCTGATGAAGGGTTTTTAAACCCAAAAGCTTGCTTAAAATTCTTTTCCAGCTATATAAGTTGGTTTAATAAAAAGATATCAGATTCACCCAAAGAACCTAGTCTAGCTGAAACAATAGCTTAGGAAGGTTTTAAGCAGATTTTGTATGGGGAAGCAGAAAGAAAAGGATGGGGTAGGTCAAAAATGAGCGGACAGTAGAAGGAAGAATAGTTTTAGCAAAAATTTAGCCCAGTAAAGTTCAGTGTTAGAAGAAAGAGTCTTTTCTATGATTCTTTCATTGTCACATGACAGCCAATGAATCGTTCTGCTGGATGCAGACTGGGGTTTTGAGTATTTGAGCATATTATCAGTTTTATTCGTGAAGATGTATTAGAGGCAATGCACAGGAAGATCCATGTTGTAATGACAGGACCTTTTAAACTAGAAACAGTAGCCATTCTCCGCTAGCATTCTACACAGTACAGTTCAGTTACTTGCAAGAATAGATAAGAAATAATTCACTAATTGAACCTCCAGGGGGAATGCAATTAACCTGTGCTGAGTTTTGCCCAGAAAACTGATATTACTATTCGTGAGAAACCCATGGTATCTTCAGTAACTACAACTGGTCCAGTCTATACCATATCAAGGCTCCAGCCCAGTGACAATAGGATCTTGCTTGGGCAGGGCCAGCTAAGTGCAGAGGGGGGTGCAGCTGCCATGTCTCCCCATATTCCCCGAGCTCTGGGAGTACTGTTTCTCTCCTTGTCTGGTCCCTGCCCACCTGGATCTTTCTTGATGAACAAACAGAATGATTTAAAGCAGGTATGATTTATGGACAATTTGGGTATTTACTTTTTATATTTTGTCATATGATTTTATAAAGTTTTTAACAAAGTGTACTGTCATTACTAAATTGTTTGCCCCCCACACGTCTAATTTTGTGCAATCCTGAAAATTTAAATCAATAAAAGTTGAAAAACCCTAATTTTGTGTAAGCCTGAACATTTAAAATTAATACATACTGAAATAAATGCTTAAAAATAAACTTTGATTTTAGCTGTTGAACTTATTAAAATATGAATTCTGCCAAGCCTAATTGCAACCCAGTTGCGCATTTAGTATACCAGCAGTGTTTATTATAAACATAACAGATAATTGTGTTCATTCTTTTTGCTTCCTTCTTAATGTTGAAATAAATTATTTTAGATTGATTTTTATTAAGCCATTCTTCATTTTCATAGATTTCGTAGACATTAGGGCTGGAAGGGACCTTGGGAGATCATCGTGTCCAGCCCCCTGCCCAAAGGGCAGGAAGTCAGCTGGGGTCATAGGATCCCAGCAAGATAAGCAGCCAATTTACTCTTGAAGGTGTTCAA
>NW_017728909.1:46157860-46164358 GCF_001723895.1 Crocodylus porosus
CCTCCCCTTTAGCATGCCCCAAGCCTTGCAGCTGTTCCCGGACGTTATTAAGTCCTTGCCCTTCGTCGCCCCTCTCTGGCACCCCTGGGCTCACCACGCCCTGGTGCCCCTTTCTGGCACCTCGGGGCCTGTCACCCACCTGGCACCCCTGGGCTCGTCACGCCCCAGTGCCCACTCTGACGCCCCTTCACTGGTGCCCCTGGGCTGGTCGTGCAACCTGCGTCCCATAACCTACACCCCTTTACCGGTGCTCCTGGGCCTGCCACACAACCTATGCCCCTTCTGACCCTCTGGAGTCCCCACCACAGTGGAGCCCCTCTGGGATCCTTTCCTGCCCACACCCTGGTCGGTGTCTGTAAACCACACGCGCCCACACCCTCTGGGCTTCCCACCCTCTCAGGGCCTATGTCGCGCTTCCTCGCCCCTCTGGGCCTATATTGCGCCTCTTGTGCCCGTGCCGCACCTCTCACGCCCGTTGCCCCCTCTGGGCCTCTGCCACGCCTCTCATGCTTGGGGCTTAGGTGGCCCGCAGCCGTGCCTGGCCCCTTGACCCCTTTCCTGGGTCATTTGCCCACACTGGACAAAATAATCTCCCTCTTGGGCCTATATTGCGCCTCTCGCGCTTCCTCGCCCTCTCGGGCCTATATCGTACCTCTCCTCTTGCGCTGCTCGCGCTTCTCATGCCCGGAGCTCAGGTGGCTCGTAGCTGTGCCTGGCTCCCTGACCCTACCTCCGGGTCATACACCCTACTGGGCAACTGCCCTCACGGGCTGGGGTCCCAACCCTACACTCACCGGACGCCTCTCTGGCACTCTAAAACACTGTGCCCACTGTGGCACTGCTCACTGTGCCCCCGCTGGGCACCGGGAACCCCCAAGCTACTGGGGAGCCCCCGTGAGGCCTCCTCACACCCCTACAGCCTCACCCAGTCCTCCAGTATTAAACAGTAACAAAACCATGATCCAAGCGGCTGCAACACAAACCAGAAGCCCACCAGCTTATAACACAAAGCTTGCACTCACTAGGCTCTTCACCATGTTCCTCTTAGGGTCTGCATGGTCAGGCAGCAACCATCCACCCAGCCTGCGCCTGCGCCTGCGCCTGCGCCTGCCTGGAGGGAACTGCCTACCAGGCTCTGGCCTGGGCTGTTTACAAAGTTCTGGCCCTGCCCCCTTTTTGGCCATGTGACCTGCCTGGTTGCGCCAGCAACCAGCACCTGAGCTGCCCCGGTAATTGGCAGCTCCTTACTCCTATTCTAGGAACAGGGCACCTAAGTGTCCCTGTGACAAGGTCATTTGGTAGAAAATGATCTACTAAAGCCCACCTGTTATGACCCGAGTAATCTGTCTTGATTTTATTGGATATGTCGGTAGAGTTCAGCATTCTGAATCACAAACACTATTGCCTCCTCTTTGTTCACACTTGTTCCAGAGAGATACTATTTGCTCTGTGTATGTGTACATAGATGGTTCATTGATGACAATAATAATACCTTTTAATGGCAGAGGAACACCCATCTGTCCCTGTAATTATGTGTGCTTGCACTCAGACTTCATTGACTGAATGAAGCCCTGAATTTATACAGTATTACCAAAGATATTTTATCTGACAATGAGAAATATTTTTTGGATCAATGTATGCTCCTATTTTCATTACCTGAAACTGCAGTCACATTTTCCAACTCCATTTCAATACCCTGAATGTAGCTCAGGAGTGGATGACCTGTAATCCCACATTCTGTTAATTGTGTCTGTGAAAGTAAACCTCCACATCACCTTATGTTAATATTAATATTATACCCCAGGTTAAGTTTATGTGCCAGGCTGTGAACAGTCAAGCTATGCCTGCTTGCTTGTTAAGCAGCAGGTAATCCTCATTCCAAAGGAGTGCACATTTTTAAATGAGTGGTATGGATTTACTTCATTTACAGCATTCTTAAAGCCTTCACAAGTTATCTCTGGTATAACTTCAGTTACGGACAGCGTAACTGGCACTACACACTTTTTTAAGGTGCCAGTTTGTCTTTGCTTCTGTAGCTGAGTCATGATACCTTAGCTTCTCTCTAGTGGTGCACTGCATATTGTCATCTAGAAGGACAGCAACTTCTGTGAATAGTTCCGTCCTGCCCTTCTTGTCCACAGCCACAACATCTGCTTGATTGTGTGGCAAAGCTATGCAATGGTTTCTGTATCCCAATAAATACTGGTTTAATCATCTTCCAGTGCTTGCTGTGACACATTTGTACCAAGGCGAGGGCCATTAATCAGCATTTTATTATAAACCAAATATTATGCATGAACTTGACTGTAGCATTATGCTGGCACATGTGCTCTAATCTAAAAAGGACCTGGCACTTGTCCATGAAATGTTGTATCATTTCACTGTTGAGGCCATGTCATCTTTGTATTTCAGGCATATCTTCTTTCAAGATACATTTCTTAAGACTGTATTCTGCAGTAGTCTGGTCCTGAATATCGTATACAAAACTCTCAATTTCACTGAAAGGCTCTCTACATCTCAATCAATCAGTTGAGTGCTGATGACCAACTTGGTTTTAAGCCTGAAAGCAAATTATTATGCCAATATTTTGTAAATGTGTACAGGCTTAACTTTACAACAAGTAGTCCCTTTGACTTGAAAAATGTACTAGCAGAGCAGAACTTAAGCAAATGCACTGCAAGGATATGGTATATGCCAATAGTGGGGTAGATATTTGAGAGAGAGGCAAAAATAAGAGGTATCAACCCCTGACCTCTTTGGAGTCAATAGTTAATAGCAACTGATTTCATTAAAGCCAAAATTTCACCCAAGTTCCATATACTGAAATGGTAAAACAGACACGTAAAACAGATAAAGGAATTGGGGGACAGCAGACAAAGTCAAGGTGTCATATTATTATTTGTATTAAAAATGTAGCTTTCTCCTCCATCCTCATCTTTGGACTTCTCTATACTGCAGTCATAACAGTGTGTACGTAGTACACTACACTACATACACGCAGTGTAGTGTAGAGATATTTGAGCTACCTTTAAATTAGCTAACTTAGGTACCGTTAGCAATCTCCATGGCAGCATATAGCTCAGTGTAAGCTAAATACCCTAAGAAACAGAACAGATTTACTCTTATTTACCTCTAGATAGTGATAACCTGACCTATATATAGTATTAGCTAAAGAATGGCTTTGATTGACATGAGTCGGACTTCGTGATTTCAGCAAAAAAATAAGTCTCGAGGAGGAAGGAATTTAACAAAGAGAACCTGGAAGTCTGACACACTAAAACGTGGATGTCTTCCACTCTACAGACCAGTACACATTACCAAGGCTGTGACTGTTGGTGGAATGCAGAGAAGACAAGAAATATAAAAAAACAATAACAGAGATGTAGGCCAGGGGAGAATTGGGCAGGGTCTTGAAGTAGGGAAGGAAAAGTGAGCTGGACCATTAAGTGGAACACTGTCCTAATCCAGCCATCAGCAATAGTCTCAGATTTCCTCTCAGGTCATGTGAAAATGGTTATGTGACTAAGAGTAAACTCTGTAACCATGGTTGTGCTAGATAAGGGACAGCTTTTTCTCAGATTAGAGACTTATCCCGGTAACAGTAGCAACTTGCTAGGAAGACTAGACTTGGTTCGGAACTATACATCAATACAACTGGGGAGGTGTCCTAGGGAATGACAGTGAGAAGAGGGCTAGAGGAGGTTTAGATATAGGCAAGTAAAGGTAAAGGAGTCCTGGAAGAAAATAAGGGAAAAAGGAACACAGTCTTAGCGTAACATGGTCACAGAGTGAGTTTTCCAGACTAATAGTAATCCAAAATAAGTAAGTCTTTGATGTAGAGCAGACAGATGAAAAAAGAATACTTCACAATGGTAACAAAGGTAGAGAAGGCTGCACGGGCATAGAAACCTCTGGTCATCTGGGTTTTCCTTGCCATCAGTTTAAGTTTTCCTTCCTGCAAAGTCCTAAATGTTTGCTTATGTAATAGCCCAGTAGTCTGTTGCCCTGGCAACCTGCAGAGCTCCCTGGCTGGGCTGCCTTATCTTAAAGTAACAGAGAGTCCCAGGCTGGCTGCTACATAGGCGCAGGTGCTAGTGATTATCAGAAGCCCCTACTCATGGATCTGCACAGAGGATTGTATGATGGTCACTTTGTACTTAGAACTAAGACAGGTGTGTAATTCAGCAGTTGCAATCATCACTCTACTCATCCTGTAGGGAGACTGGGCTATAAAAGATGCCCTAAACGTCTGTCTGTCTCATCTCACCTGACTGGAAAATCATGTCCAGTGGCATCACTCTATCTGAGGCCCAAATCAAGTAATGAAGTCTGCAGTCTGGAACGTCCATGTACTGATGGACAACCCTAATGGTGCCTGACTGGAGCAAAGGACAGAACTTGTAGCCAGGGAACTTACATGATTTGATATTGACATTGCTGCATTTTATGAGACCAGATGCACAGGGAACAGGCAGCTCACAGAGTTTAGTAATGCTGTACCTTATTTTTTTTTTGTGGAAAAGATAAGCTGAAAAAGACAGATTCACCCATGGAGTTGGTTTTGTTATAATACCAAGATTGTTACTCAGATGCTGGAATGTCCATTTGGCATCAAGGAGCACCAGTCATCATGATCATCATCTTAATTGGCAATCCCTTGGTACAAGGATGACAATCTTTCAATAAGCTGGGAAGTCATCAGTGAATCTATAGATGACTTAGGAGGCCAATCCAAGATCCTCTGCCATATTCAACTGCAGACATAGCAAATAATTCTGAGAGGAAGGATTAGATCCTGGTGATGCTGGGTCACAGCTCTGTTGTATATTTGCCTCTATACCAAGATGAGTTTTCTCTAAAAGATCGATTACTTACCATACATTATGACACCACTGGGGATAATTCAGTGCTTGAGTCTCTCAGGTACTGATTTAATATTGCATTTCTTCAGATTGGTCTTCAAGGTATCTTTGAATCTCTTCTTTTGCCCACCTGTAGAACAGTGACCACCAGTGAGTTGGGAATATAGGACCTGTTTTGGGAGCCAGTTGTCAAGGATAATTATGATATGCTCTATCCAATGGAGCTGGTGCCATATAAACATGGCTTCAGTGCTGGTGGTGTTCACTTAATCCAGAAGGCTAGCATTCATTTTTCTGTCCTTCCAGTTGATATGGAGGATTTTCCAAAGACATCACTGATGCTAACATTTCAAAACTTTCAGGTGTTTTTGATATGTCATCCATGTTTCATACTCATGCAACCAAGGTAGTGTAACAGGATATGGCTTAGGGGTGGCTGTGATGCCCTGTAGTGGCTGTCTTAATCCTGTCCAGCTCCCACTCCAACTTCTTAGGGTCATTACCCTGCCTCCTCACCTGCCACAGCTAGGTGTTAAAGATGATGAGAGGAGGCTGCCCTCAGAGGCAAGTGAGGTCTGGGTGTATTCTCTGTATACTAGGTTCTTCTTTTGGGCACAGCTTGGCCTGCCTAATTTGGTTTTGGCCCCTAGCATGCACAGTCTCTTGGCCTTAGGGCTTCCAACCATGCTGCCCATAGTCTTTCAGCCTTGGGGCTTCTGAGTCTACTGGCTCTGATTGTCTTAAGGGCTAAATTCAGAGCCTCCATCATCTTGACCTTCTTGTAAGGGCCATAGTCCTCTTGGCTTTAGCCCACTGTTATTCTGGCTACAGGCCTCCAGCCATGAACCACTTGTTCTGACTTGACTTTCTTGGTTTCAGCCTTCCCTATGTATCTGCTCTCTGAACCCCCTTGGCCCTGTCTCAGGCTTTGTGCTAGCCCTGATCCATGCAAGGCTCACAATTGGTCCCAGCCCCCCCGGCACCCTTGGCTCAGGCAAGGCTGCTCACAATTGCACCCAGCCTCCCTGGCATCCCTGACCCAGGGTGAGGCTACTCACTTTAGGACAGCCCTTGACCCTTTAACTGGGCCCCTGGCTGTTAATTGTTCTCAGCTGAGCACAATTGAGCCTCCTGAGTCCCTGACTCCAGGGCTACTGTCTCCTGCCTCCAAATGGTTTAACTTTAGTCCTTACATAACCTACTGGGTCCCAGACCCTGGAAGAGCTCTATTTGAGTCTTAGCCTCTCCTTCTAGAATGCTTTCCAAGCACCCCACCTGTGGCCCCATCAGCCACATCCAGCCCTACAGTGTTGCTCCGTGCCAGCTACAATGCCCCGTTAAATCCCCTTTGGATTTCCCCCAGGTTCCAGCCACTCCTATCCTGCAGCTGCTACCTCTTGCAGCTTCTCCAAATACTGGTCTGCCTGGGTTCCTTCTTTTGCCACCCGGGCCAACAGGAATCAGGGCCAGACTGACCTCTCTGGTTGAGAGGCCAGGTTTTTAGTATGATGGCCTCTGTCCCTTTTGAGTCATGTGGACTTCTTGGCCAGAGGTTCCTAATTAGCCCAGTACCCAACTTCATAGTTTCATAGTTTCTAGGGTCGGAAGGGACCTGAGTAGATCATCTAGTCTGACC
>NW_017728909.1:46164808-46174197 GCF_001723895.1 Crocodylus porosus
GTACTCCAACTGCGGCCTGACCAGTGCCGCATAGAGGGGGAGGATCACCTCTTTGGACCTGCTCGAGATGCATCTGTGGATGTATGACAAGGTGCGGTTGGCCTTCCTAACTGCCTCTCCACACTGCCTGCCCATGTTCATCTTGGAGTCAAGATGTTGTGGCTTAACCAACTAACCTGCAGTCACTGTTCTCTCCCCCACTGCCCTTTACTCCTCATGGGTTTCCCCAGCTTCCCCCTGCCCAGCTGCCTATTTAACTGTAGTCCTGCAGTACTGATTTCCCTGCCTGTCTTAGGGGCCCCTTCTATAGCAGGAATGACCACAGCCTGGAAGATGAGAAGTTTGGTTTGGGTCCCAATGTCACAATCATCAAAGATGTGGTTTCAGAGGCATTCAAAGGCAGCACTAGCAGATTTTACCTGGTGTTGAATGCCATCATCTATGTTTACTTTTTGGGAAAGATGGCTACCCAGGTAGGAAAAATACTCAACATTTTCCAAGGTTTGCATTCAAAGACTGCAGCTAGTTGTTTTGGGGTGTGTTGGTAAAGTATCTTGGTTTTTGGGAAGTTTACAGTAAATCCAAGCATTTCATACACTTCAGACAAGAGATCACAGAAGGACCTGAAGCTCTTTGCTTGACTGGGCAAACACAACATAATGATAAGTATATTAAAGATCAGCAATGGAGGTTCTGGTTATCTTGGATTTGGAATGTAACTGATTGATATTAAAGAGATTGCCATCCATGCAATACTGGATGCTGACACCAGATAGGGGTCAATCAGCAGTGAGATGTGGAATAGCTGTGATACAGATGGAAAAGAGGTTTGATGCAATCACACATCCTTACGGAATCCAATTTGGATAGTGAAGTAGTTCATTTCTGAGCTATTAGGACAGATGTCATGTCATCATGAAGAAGTCTCCTATGAGATACGAATGCCCACAAATTTTAGTGGGCATTCACATCTCATAGGATCTGCCATAAAGCCTCTACGTTGAGTGAATCAGAGGCTTTAGTCAGGTCAATAATGAAGGCCGTGTAAAGATATTGGTGTTGTTCACAGCATTTCTCCTGCAGCTGTCCAGCAATACAAGTCATATCTTTTGTATCTCTGAGTGGTCTGAAACTACACTGGGACTTGTGTAGACTCTCCTCCATGAGGAAATTAAGTCTATTGAGGAGAGGGTGAGCAAGATCTTCCTAGCTATGAACAAGATAATCCAGTTTATCTCTGTAAGGTATGCAGGGTCATGTTGCCTGGAGCCGAGCCATGTCCATTTTCACTGTCGTGTTCTGTCCCTTGGAACTTGCCTGCCATGCTTTTTTTGATGATTAGAGAGGTACCAAAACACTTTGGGAGACAAAAACTTGCTTAGAAGCTCAGGACGTCCGCATATCTTCACAGGGCTCCACCATCCCCATACCAGATGTTCTGGGCTTGATGTTCTTAGCCTACTAGATAGAGGGTCCACTCTAAGTCCTGTGTATATATTACTCAGGGTCCCCTGCTATGTTGGCCTCTTGCCCCATTCTTCCTTGCACAGGTCTCGAGACAGCCACTTGCCAAGTCTAGACCCGCCCTTAACTTCAGGGTTGGGATGAACACCCTCCTCCTGAAGAGATAATCCCACCTGTGCTCCTTCTTCCCTCTGGAGTCCTGGGGCAGTTTTCTTCACTCCCAAAGACTGGACTTATGGGCAAAGGAACCTCCTTTATGTTGTTGGCTCCTCTCAGGTAGGTCCGGGGCTGAGGCTTCCTCCCCAGCCTTGGGTTCAGCTTCTCTTCTCCTCTACGTCTGGTGCCTCCTCACTCTTCTTTTCTTTGGGCCAATCACAGACGCTTCCCTAGCATCTCCTTAAATTCCTCTCTTCCCCCTGCTGTGTCCTCTGTGGCAGCATCTGATTTACTGTTCTTGGGGCACAGCTGTTCTCCCTTTTCTTCCTCAGAACGGTTCTTCTTTGTTCTTTTTTTCCCCTGCTGCACCATTTTTCTTCCTCCAGCCTCAAACTCCAACAGCTGGGCTTGCTGTGGCAGCCTTTGATCTGCTGCAGCTCCAGCTGGCTCCTTTAATTAGTCGGGGCATGGCATCTCTGTTTCTTCTGCTCGGCGCAGTTTCCCCAGCGTCATCCGGTAAGTTTTGTTTCTTTTTCTTACTGTGACAGGGTGTTTTGGCCACCCTGCCACAATCTCCTTTTGTGAATAAGGTAACAATTTTGGCATCTCTCAGATTACTGGGAACCTGTTCATTTTTCCAGACTTTCATAATAACAATGTGTAGTTGGTGAGAGAGCTTTATCACACTTTGATTATAAATTTAAGCTGGTATTTCATCAGGACAATGTGCTTTGCTGTTCTTTATCTCCTTAATGGCTATCAAGGCCTCTTCATAAATCGGTGGATCTTCCAGTCCTTTTTGGGATGTTGTGGAATGGCTTTGATGGTATTGTCTTTGACATCTGAATCTTGACTGAGGCATTCTTAAAAGTGCTTCTTCTACTGTGCAGTAATAGTGGAGCTGCCTCTAAAGAAAGTTGCTGTATTCTTAGACCCCAGAGGGACTCCACCCTCATGATCCAGAGCCAGGCGATGAGGCATCTGCACAATGGTGAGGTCTACTGCCACCTGGGGATACCCACCGGCCACCAGGCCAAGCAGACACTGAAAGAGACCATCAATGGGATCGTGCAGGATGCCCACAAGCTGGACTCATCCCTGCTGGACCCCTGGCAGAAGATAGACATGGTGAACACCTTCCTCATCCCCTGCGTTGCGTTCATCCCAAGAGGCACGGTGGTCCCCAAGACCCCCCTCAAGAAGGCAGATGCCGAGATCTGGCAGCTGCTGAAGAAGTGGCCGCACCTGCTGCTAAGGGCTACCAATGAGATCCTGCACATCCCCTACTGGCAGGGAGGTGCCAACATCCCCCGCATCGGAGACCTCTGCAACATCACGGTGGTCACCCACACTTCCCACCTCCTCATCTGCCCAGACCCCACGGTAAGTATCATCACCACCAGCGCCCTCGAGGAAACCACCCGCAAGAGGATTGTGAGACAGCTGACTGGACGTGACTGGGCCACCTTCCTCAGTGGCTCACCGAAGGGCGAGTTCAACAGAGATGGCGGGGGCTTTGCCATGCTGTGGAGCCGAGCCCACAACGCCACTTGCCGCCTCGGGAAGTGCATTGGCTGTGCCTGGACCTGGACTGAGGAGCACCGGGAGCTGGGAGTCTCCCTGCAACCAGCCCCGCACACCAACCACATCACTGCGGCGCCCTGGATGAGGACCTTCCTGGAGCGGTTCCTGAAGGACACAGTCCAAAACAAGTATGTTGGTGACTTGAGAGCCAAACCCGACCAGGGCAAGGTCTTTGACATCTCTTCGAAGTGGGACTCCAGCAACCACTTCACGCCCAGTGGGAGTGTCACATGCTTCGCGGACTGGCACTTCCTCCACCACACCTGCCTCAGCTGCCTGCCTCTGAACAGGGCTGTCTGCTTCGGCCACCGGGACAAGAGGTGCCGACAGGGCAGCTATGTGGTAGGGACCCTCCCCCACATGCTGTGCAGCTGCAGGCCGCATGCCAGAGCCTGGTAGCTCCACCACAATGCTGTCCAGGACCACCTGGTGAGGGCCATCCTGGCCGCAGCGGGGGAGATCTCCGTGAACCGCACTGTGCCAGGCTGCGAGAGCCAGATGCAACCCGACATCATGATCACCAACAAAGAGGTCAAGAAGGTCATAATCATGGATGTGACTGTCCCCTTCGAGAACCAGTGCCAAGCCTTCACTGACACCTGGGCTCACAAGCGGGAGAAGTATACCCTGCTGGCCGACATCCTGAGGGGCTGCGGCTATGACATGGTCAACGCGCTCATCGTGGGCTTAGTTGGCTAACATTGTATTTTCTGTAACCTAGTTGCATTCCCCTCCTCACCCCCATCCCTCTAATATTAGTCCCTCGCTCGGGCAATTTGTATTTCCCTACTGGCTTTGTCATCTTTTTTGGATTCAGAATCCTAAATATCTACTAATAACATTCAATCTGCTTTTCCTTTTCTCTTTATTCAGAAAGGTTCTTAAAAAAATCTCTGTCAGGCAACAACCTAAAATCTAGGGCTTCAGCTTGATCAGCAAAGCCACTCATCCCTGCCTGCCATCCTGCAGATGACCACCCAGACTGGACAAGGGTGGCCTGAAGCCTCTATCAGGGCCTAGCCTTCCAGCCACTTCCTGCATCGAATGGCCAGTCAGGTTCAGCTGACACTCCACTTTCCCCAAATACCTCCTGTTTCTGCTCAGGAGTCTATCTGGGCAACAGGGCTCAACTCAATCCCAGGCTGCTTTGCTGTTTCCTCTGGGATGTGCTCTCTGCTCTATCCTCTGTCTCCCAACTTGCTCTCCAAACGCCACTCTCTGCTTTGATCTCTTAGCTTCTTGACTCAGTTTGCTCTCTGCCTTCACTCTCTGCCTGATCTCCTGGTTTCCTGACTTATCTTGTTCCTAGATCTCTGCTCTCAGACTGACCCAGATTGTCCCTGGAGTCTGCTCACTCCTTCTGAACCTGGTTGCACCTCAGTCCCTGAGTGGCACCAGACCTGGCTGCCCACAGCCTGATGTGACACACTTACCTTCTTTGACCAGCTTCTAAATGGTATTAAACATGACAGTAAGTATTCTTTTAGAAAGAGAGAAAAAGTTAGATGAGATAGTTGTAAATGTTCCACCTTGCTGCCTTGAAGACAGATCATGGTAAACTCACACAAAAGAAGAGAAGAAAGATAAAATGCAGCTTCTTTCTCATGGTGAGTTTTATTTACTGCCTCATCATTGGAGAAAGGCAGGCATAGCACATGCTACTATCAACCACTTCAAGACTTGGTAAACTTGTGCCATCACCAAGCCATTTGAGTTATTGTTCTTAACTACTTTTCAGGACATGGATTCACAGCATTGTTGTAAAAGATGGAGTTTGGCTGGCTAAGGCAAAAATTAGATTAAAGAGATAGAAAAGATAAGAAATTAGAAGGGGGATAAAAAGACATGAGGGAGGAGAACACAAGGGAAGGTATAACAACATGAAAGTAAATTACGTTCTTAGGCATTCACTAGCTTTTAGTGTCAGCTGAGTGTATTTCTCTGCCCCAGTTGGGTCAGAACATTTCTTAGGCCCAGCAGTGTTTCAGAGGATCCCAGGACCAGGTGTGGTAGCTGTTTGAATGATAATATATTCCCTTTTTAATCCACCCATCCTCCTGGCATCAATATCAGATTATGTTGTTTGCTGGCTGGTTTACCAAAGTAAGAATCCTGCAGAGGCATGATTCATGGAATAGAACACACTGCATGATTTTGTGCAGCAATTAGGCCTAATGTTTGGTTTTGATCCTCTGATTTCCAGTCCCATCCCCCTCTTGTTTACCACATGTTCTTAACATGATATTTGGTAGGGACCAGTAGACATTCTGATTTAGACTAATTTAATCTTTCTGGGCCACCTATTAGGCACCCATGTGAACTTTAGTTCTAAAATGCAACTTTTTTCCCCACTCTGTTCAAGTTCCTGTAAAACTGTTAAAGCCCTCCTGTTTTCAAGGAAGCTGCAAAAGTAGATGCATTCATAGATTTACAGGGACTTGAACAAGGTGGAACAGAATAGGACTTAGGTGCCTAAATTCACTTGGACACCTGACAGGCAGAATATAATCTAGCACTTTTCGGTTTTTATTTTATTTTGATTTTTATAAACAATTTTATATAGAAAGTGGTCACAACATTTTCCTGCTTAAGCACAGACCCAAATTAACACGATTGTTTCCTGGTTCCTAATACAACCCTTTTTTCTGTAAGGTTCCACAGGTTACTTACCTTCAGTGTAAGATGAACTGGGAGACTATCCCTATTTTGTTTCAAGTTCCCTGTAGAACTTCTCAAATACCCCCTTATTTACTGTGCTGATTATTCTGGTTTTGAGAAAATTACTAAATTTTCATTTTAACCAGAGTAAATGTAGCACTAACATAAACTAGCCATGAATAACCCTTTTCTTTCTTACAGAAAAAACTAACTTTTATATGGAACATGCAGTGTTGCTTTTTCAAGTGCAGTGTCTGGCTCTTGCACAGTTAGCCATCTTGCAGTTCTTCTGTCATGGTCAAATGACCCTTTTTCCCCCCTCCAAGACCCTCAGTTTTCCAAATAGCAGTCTAGGTAAACTTCTGTCCAGGACTCTGTTTTCATGTATCCAGAGGTAGATTGTTCTTTGGAATTATATTCAGCAGCATATCTCATCACACAATTCTCTTAGAATCTTTTATCCTGTAACAACATCAGATAGCATACAATTTCATATTAACGTAGTATTTTTTTTCACAGGTTGTTACCTTCTAGGGCTTCTCCCTAGAGCAGGGGTGTCAAATATATGGCCTGTGGGCCAGATGTGGCTCATGGAGCTATATAGTCCAGCCCATATGCCAGCCCTGGCCCTACACGCTGCATGCAGCATGTGTGAGGCTGGACTGGCCATGCACATTGCATGTAGTGCACTTGGGGCTAGACTGGCTATGCATACTGCACACAGCATGAAGGATTGGTCTGAGGTACAGGCTCCATGCAGTCTATGCCAGAGCCAGCATGCAAGGCCAGCCTGGCAGGGTGATATAAGCAGTATATGCCTTGTGCCAGCCCCCTGTTGGGCATGCATCATTTTTGGCCAGTCCAGCCCTGCATGCTATATACAGCATATGCCAGCACTGGGATTCACTGTACATGTGGTATGCAGGGCTAGCACAGAGCACACACTGCCTGTGGTACATGGGCTGGCACACGGTGTCCAGCGTACAGGCTGCATGCAGTACCTCAAACTGACCACCCCCAATGCAGCACCAGGTCCAGTATGTGTATCACAGATGTGCACAGTAAGGCCCAGGGCCAGCCCATGCTTATGTAGCACATGGGCTGAGCCCACATCACAGGGTCTGCACAGGGGTCTGTGAAGGCAAGAAAACAACAAGCTGGGGCCTGTTGAAGGCAAGGCAAGAAAACAACTCTATGCCTTGGGTAAGTGCAAAGGACTATTAAGCCTGAAGTCAATGAGGTAAAATTATGATGTGCTGCAGGGCTACTGGGCCTCAAAAAGAGTTGAAGGTTGGACATCACTTTACTCTGGATGACTTGCCATCTTCCTAATTTATCTAGAAGGATAAAATAAATCACATATGCAACAGAAGAAGGTGAAGGTAAGAAGGAAATTGAAAGCCTAGCTGTAAAAAGAAAGGAAACTCAGCATGCTAGTAAGCAAAGAACTTGTTAAGACCAGCTGTAATTTTGATGGAATGGAGGAAGGAGTAGACCTAGGGAGGGAAAGGGAGTTGCAGCCAGACTGTGTAGGGCCAACATAGTAAGCTTTCTGCTGCTGAGGACTCTGGTTTCAGCTACCAGACTTTGCAGCTGGGCATACCCTCTGTATCACTGAACTCTCGGGCTAGGGAAAGACATTACACATAAACTAGTTTAAGTGATCAGAAACTGATTTAAGCCTGTAACAGAGCAGACATTTAGTGCACATAAGCCAGTTTGAAAATGGCTGAAACTGGTTTGAGATAAACCTGGTTGAATGTAGTATCAGACGTAACTGATTTGGTTCAAATCAGTTTATGCAATGGCTGTCCCAGACCCCTTGCTGGTTTAAGATAAACTAGACTCCCCAGCATCCTAGCATGCTCTCTGAGCTGGGTGGAGCAGGGACAAGGTGTGGCCAGATGCTGATCTGCCTTGGCCCCTAAGGCAAATTTCTCCCTCTGCCCCCTCTCCCCCACCTCCAGTACCAAAGCCTGGGGACTACAGCTGTGGTTTGCCAGCCCCAGCTGCACCTCCCTGGTTTGCCTGCAGCCAAACAGTGATGGAGTTAATTCCTTCTCTGTCTCCTCTCTCCCCTGAAACCCCCAGGGGTTTGGCCGCAGTCTCTGCAGCTTGCCTGCAGCCTGACAGGGAGGGGATTCATTCCACAGTGGGTCCCGGATCAGGGGAGAGGGGCAAGCTAGTCCCCTGTATGTATGCAGACCCAAGCCCTCCACCTGTGACCCCAGAGCTAAGACCTGCAAGACCAGGCAGAGGTGGAAAGTATTGCCAAGGACCTGGCAATCACCATATATGCTGGAGATGTAGTTAAGGGAAGTTGCAGACAGCTTCACCAAAGAATGCAGACAGCTACATTTACATTATAAAGCAGAATGTGTAAAAAGGTGGGAATACCTAAACAAAGCCTTTATGAATGCCTGGCTGTAAAGGGACACTCTGCCTTCAGGATTAGTAAAACTAATTCTTGTCTTCCTGGTTTACATTTTAAATTAGACTAAGTTGTGTATACTGTGTTTTACTGGGCTGTATCTTAGCTTAGGCAAAGTTTTTTGGAAGTTCTCTGCTGTATGCTTTGCAAATTGCTGTGTTCAATATATGCTTGCTTCAGAGAGAGGACTTTTTCTCCCCATCTCCACTCCTGAGTCTGGCAGCAGCTGCTGTCCTCCCTCCCCATGCCCCGCTTTCTGGCCAGTGGCTAGTATCCTGTGTGATGTATTAGCCCTGGCTGGTGCCTGGCCATGCCCCCTCTGCTCCAGCAGGGAGGGGTGAGAGCCTAGGAGGGCATCTCTCCCTTTCCCTTTGGTAGTGGTTGGCTGGCATGCTCTAGCACCCCCCAGCTTCTGGCTTGAGCTACTGCAGGCATGTGTCTGCATTTCCTGGTTTAACAGAGAATGTCTGTCCAGTTATTAATCAGTTTAAGCTGCACAGCTTATACTAACCTACAAAGAGTGAATCAATTTAGGCTTAGGCTTTCTGAATGTCTGTCCCTAGCCTCGTTGCCCAACCCCCTTTTCAAAATCCTAGATCAGCTCCTGACTGGACATGTGAGATGAGAGTATCAACAAGGTCAGGTAAGAGGAGACTGGAATAAAAATATGCAACAAATTAGTTACATTTCAGGGATGGTGTACTTTGTAGTGCTCTGGGATAGAAGACACTATGTTAATGTAAAGACAGGTCAGGCTGCAATTCGGGTTATTCATTTACTCACTGTAGTAAAAATGAATGGCTCCTTTACCTGTTTGATGAATATAACATTATTTTTTCATGTACCACATCCTCTGCTCTCACTCTGTTCCTGAGTCTGCTGTTTTTCTTCTCACAAAATTTACTCAGCTTTTCATTTGCTTTTCCTACCTGCCTGCTCCATTTCTTCCTTCCTCATAAAATCCAGATTACAAACTGGTCAATGTTTTTTGAGGAAAAAAAAGAGTATGTTTCATAGTTTCATAGTTTGTAGGGTCGGAAGGGACCTGAGCAGATCATCTAGTCCAACCCCCCGCCATGGCAGGAAAGAATACTGG
>NW_017728909.1:46174208-46183768 GCF_001723895.1 Crocodylus porosus
GTGTGTGTACTGACCCCCTAGTCCCAACGTTACCCTGGCCCCTCTCTCTTACCTGTTTGATTGCTTCGCTCGTTGGTCTGGGCTGGGCTGTAGTTGTGAGTGCTGTTTGGTCTGGCAGTCTGATATTTCCTCCGCCTTCATCTTCCCCTTCCCCCGACGAGCCTAGTTTAATGTTGATGACCATAGAAAAGTTTGTTAACATTTTTAATATTTATTAGTGCCAAAAAATTAAATCGCACCAAATTTAAATTTTGATGATAAAAATTAGATTTTTGTAAGTCTTCAAAATGGCATTTTTAATGTTCAAAATAATTTCCTTCCCCTCCTTTTGTGTTTCCACTAAAATGATAAAAAGTTTTTTAAATAATTTTCCACAAAATGAAACAAAAAAATCATGTAAATTTTATTCAAAAGGTATATATTTTTTAAATTGCCAAACACACTAACCGTATCTTGACCCATCTTAGACTTGAAACACTGACACTATTATTTTTGTTTTCTTCTACTTGCCACTGCCATTTCCACTTGCATAGTTCCTTCTGCTACTCTTAACTACCATACCCAACTGACCCAAGACTTCCCAGAGCTTTCTGACTCCAAAGGTGTGATCTTTCCTCTGCCAAAGGAGCCTCACTCACAACATTCTTTTGCTGAAAGGACAGCAGGAAAAAGGAAAATGTTGTTTTTCTATGTGTATCCTAACACTCAAAAAGTAGATAGGCCTCTCCTGTCAATAAATAGTGTCTGAAATCAGTAAAAGTATCATAGTAGAAGGGTTGGTCTAAACAAGTGATGGATGGATAGACTAAATTTAGTACATACTAAATTTCTGTTAAGTTCCAGAGGTGGACCATACAGTACAGTGTGTGTATCTCTATCTATCTCAGGGGTGAGCAATTGTTTTGGGTGGAGGGCTGCTTATCAAGTTTTGGCAAGCTGTTGAGGGCTGCATGGGTAGCCCTGCCCCTTGACAGGTGCCCCGCCTCCGTCACCATCTTGTAACTGGAAGTCCCGCCCCTAACTTCTGACCTTTGCCACTGGAAGTCCCTCCCCTTGCTCCTGCAAGTACTCCTTTGGGGAAGAGGTTTTGCCATTTTAGGGGAAAAAAATTGCAAAATCAAGCACCCATAATAATATATTTTAATTAAATTTAAAATATATATTTGCCCTGATTTGTGGGCATTTGTGTTGTATATGCAGAAGTGATTGCATATGGGGATTTGTGCAGATGTGTGTGTGAGCATGGGAGCCATGTAGTGCAGAGTGCCTGGGCAGGAAAGTGGCTGGGGGGAATGGAAGTGAGCAGGAGCATGGGGCCTGCACCAATGTCCTGGGGCCAGCACCAAGGGGGCCCAGAGTGGGGTGCGGACTGGGGGAGGTCTGTGGAGCCAGGCTGGGCTGCACCAGCAGGGAGAGGGGGGAGCTGACCCGGCTCCATAGAGTCCCTTCGGCTAGGACCCCAGCTGCTCCACATGGCCACTGTTGCCGCAGTTCCTACAGCGGCAGTGAAGTGGTCACATCGCAGCCGAGTGTGGCACGGGCTCCGGGTGGGTGGCTGCACTGAACAGTGCCCAGTTGTGGCAATAAAGGGGATGCTTTCCTCCACACCAAGCAGCAGCTTCTGCCCAGCTGCTGCTGTGGCTCAGCCCTGATGAGTGAGCCCAGAGCCGGCGCGGGGCCCAGGCTAGCAGCGGCAGTGGGTTATGAGCTGGTGCTTAGCATGGGTGCCTCATGCTGCAGCCTCCTGCTCTCCATTGCCTCTGCTACCTCACATGACAGTGGTGATGTGGCAGAGAGGCAGGACAGCCCCACACAGCCTGCGAGTGGATGCAGCATGGGGCACTGGCCACAGGGAATGGGGGGCTGCTTCCCCCCCACACACACACACTGAGCACCAGCTTGTAACCCGTGCGTGAGTGCGGGGTGCATGAGGTCAGGGCTGTGCACTCCTTCTCCCTGCCTGTACTGTGGAGCTGGGGCGGGGGCACAGGTGTTGCAGCAGCCAGGTGGGAGCATGAGGCCCATGCCAGTGTCCAGGGACCAGTGTCGGTGGGGCCCAGAGCAGGCAGCAGGAGCATGGGGTCCTAGCCAGCAGGGGCTCTATGGAGCCATGTCAGCTCCCACCTCTCCCTGCTGGTGCAGCCCAGCCTGGCTCCACAGACCCCTGCCAGCCCACACCCCATGCTCCTACCACCCTGCTCTGGGCCTCACTGATGCTAGCCCTGGGACACCAGCACAGGTCCTGCACTCCCACTCGCTTCCACTCCCCCCCATCCCCATCCCCATCCCCACCCCTGCTTTTCTGCCCAACTGCTGGCTCCTAGCTGCGTGGCTGGACTGTGGGGCTCAGCAGGAGCTGGCCCAGCCAGCTGAGCACTGGGGCAATCCCCACGGTTCTCCCCCCAACCTTCTTATCTGAGTCTTCCACACTGGTGCAACCACAAA
Organism: Crocodylus porosus; assembly: GCF_001723895.1. Lineage (NCBI taxonomy): Eukaryota > Metazoa > Chordata > Crocodylia > Crocodylidae > Crocodylus > Crocodylus porosus. The sequence goes on from NW_017728909.1 coordinate 46,176,654, forward strand.
CAGCTCCAAGGTCCCAGGCTGAAAGCCCCTGCTAGGCAGGGGCTTCTGCTTGGGGGGAGCGGGACCAGGTAAGTCCTGCTGTTACAGGAGCCTGCCAGTACTCCCTCTGGGTCTTATTGTTCCTGGTTCCTGTCATCTTTGGCAGGAGCCAGGGGCAGATAAACATTAAATTTTTTAGGGGTGCCCCAGGTCAAATAGAATGGCCTGGCAGGATGGATGTGCACTTGTAAGAAGTGCCAGAGTGGATGCCCTGAGCACAAATACTCAAAGAACAGGACAGAAGTCTGGGTGCAAGAAGACTGGAGGGCAGGAACACCATGATTTATCAGCTCTTGCTGGTTCCAGTTGGCCGGGTGCAGGACAAGGAGAGATCAAAAACTGTGCCCCGCAGCAACTGGAAGAGGAAGAGGAAAAAGTGAAAGTGAGTTTGAAAGAGATTGGCAGATGAGGAGAGAGTTCAAAGAAGTTACTGTACTAAAGAAGAGAACAGCAAAAAGATCACTCCAGCAAGGGTAAAAGGACGAAAGCAGCTTTCACCCTTTGAGACTCAGAGGAGTCTCCACATTTACCTGAAGGTAAACAGTCAGGGAGAGACAATCAATGGGACCCAGTGATGAAATACCTGAACCACAACCAACCTGTTGTGGGGAAGACAGCTGAACCATGAGTGAGGGTACTGCAGATGAGGGTGTTTGTGCAAACATACACTCAGGACCCTGTAACCTTTAGAGGCACTTAAGTGTTTTAGGAAAAAGGGGCTCACCAATACCCAGCCTGTAACTATTAAATTATCAAGCATATTTCACAAGGATAACAGCTGAGTGGGGTGGCTAGCCTCCCTCCTTTATTCTTAAGTGCATCAAGTCATGGCAGGAGAGACTGGGCAGACAAGTTAGACCAAAAGGAACTCTCCCATAAATCTCATCAGGAACACCCTTAATATGCCTGCTCCAGAGATCTCCAATCCACTCATCACGTGAACATAGAGACTTGTAAAGTAGGGACACTCCCACAGCACTTTGCCCCAAAGATTACAATTTAAATCTCCAATTTTGTAAGGAGCTCAGCATAGTTAAAAGCTGTGTGTGCATGAAACTTATTGTATAAATGGAGTTCTAGAGAAGGACTGACATATCAAATTAAGCGAGAGAGGAACCCAAAGAAATATAAACAGACTTAACAAGCATTTACTGTCATTTCATTTATATAAATGAAGACTAAAGGACTACATCTTTGACTATAATACAACAAGCTGTTTTATGTATTAACTGTGCGCACTTATACTGGAAACAAACTTTGTTTCAAGAATGTTTTTGGCTCTACTGTGAAATAGCACAAAGGGTCTTTGTTTTGTTTGCAACAGAGCTATTTAGGTATTACAAGAGACTTACTTAATGGCTGCTTCCTCTGATGGTATTCTTCAGAAAATTCTAAATTAAACATATACATTTCTATATTTTTTATGTGACCCTTAATTATTAACATTACCAAACAGAAAGAGAATTGTAAAACTATAGATGGACCTGAGTTACAAACAGGAAACTCAAAATCCAGAGCAAAACTTTCCCAAGGCGTGAGGGGGTGTTCAGATCCAGCACTTTGTTCCTGCCAAAACAGGATATACAACAAAAAGTTTTACATAATTCACATCAACTACAATCATCATCAGCTGAATTGAGAATGAGGCTCACAGTCTCTTAAACGGAAAAAGCAGGTCACAGAAAGAGGGAACTAGATGGAAGCTGAGGAAAAAAAAAAAAAAAAATCCAGTAGCAAAAAGGGGTATGGGAACATCTGTCAGTCTCCGCCAGGAGCCTTATGACTTTGGATGGAACAGTTGGCAGCTCAGATACCTCATCCAAGCAGGCTTTACCCCATTGCAGTGAGGAAGTGCCTTTCCTCAAAACCCCTTCCTGCTAGTACACAGTAGTTAATGATAGTAGCCTGGGGCTTGAGAAGCCTGGGTTGAACTTCCTTGTCATGGTATGGGGTCCTGCAGGATGGCTGTGATCTCCCCAAGACCCCCTTTACCATGCTAAGCTGGGTGTTTCGGGGCACCCAAGCCTATGCATGGTTCCAACCACTCCATTACCACACCTTAAGCCTTGCAGATGGTACTGATGTGGTTTGGTCTGGGCCTTGTTGTAATTTGGCCCCCTTATCCTCCCTGGGCTCTCTGCAGCTCTGTCTCACTGCGCACCTCACTGGTGCTTGGGCTCTCTGCAGCCCCATCTTGCTCCATGCCCTGCAGGCCTGCAAAGTGCTGCACCCTCTCTGGCGCTGGGGTCCCCACACTGCCATGGCCCCCCCATGAGGCCTCCTCCTTCACCTAATAGTCTCACTCAAACCACCAGTCTTATACAACAATAAACAAAACACAAGCCCCTGGGCAGTAACATTAGCTCAAGCCACCCAGCTATAACCTCATTCAAATCCATCCAGGGAATGCTCCATCCCTCAACAGTATCAGTAGCTGCTTCTGCAGTCAAGCCTCCCCTTTGCTTGCTCTGAGAGAGCTCCTTCCCCCTTGGCTGATGGCAGGGAACTCTCCTCCTGGCCTCAGCCCAGGGGTTTATACATGAGCCAGGCCCTGCCCCTTCCAGTCAGCTGACAGGTGTGGGCCACTAGCTCAATCTGGCTCCCTTGTAACCAGCAGCTGAGGCTTCCAACTCACTGCTAGGGCTCTACCCCTAGCAGTGAGTTGGAAGCCCTGGCTGCTGGTTACCCCGGCAGCCAGAAGTTTCAGCTCTTTAAAGGAACAGGGCACCCCAATGCCCTGCGACATTCCTGCTGTGCAACAGACTTTGTGTGATGCTGGGCAAGTCTCTTATTGCTTCTGTATCCCACCTTAGTAGTGGGAGTAATAGTTCTTCCTTACCAAAGAAGGGTCTTGTGAGGATAAATACTTTTAGAGACTGTAGGGCATTCAAATACATATAAGTGAAGTCTTGTGACATAAACCTCTTCATATGAATGATCTTCTTCCCTTACTGCAATATGATACTGTATAAATATTGTTTATTGCTTCACAGACTTCCCAGACTTCCTAGACATTAGGGCTGGAAGGGACCTTGAAAGAACGTGAGTCCAGTCCCCTGCCCCAGGGGCAGGAAGTCAGCTGAGGTCACCGGATCCCAGCAAGATAAACATCCATTTTTTTCTTGAAGGCATTCAAAGTAGGTGCTTGAACCACTTCTGATGGCAGGCTATTCCAGACCTTGGGGGCTTGGACAGTAAAGAAATTCTTCCTTATGTCCAGCCTGAAACAGTCTTACAGTAGTTTATAACCATTCAACCCTGTCATCCCCTGGGGCGCTCTGGTGAACAATCGTTCCCCCAGATCCTGGTGGTCACCCCTGAGAAACTTATAGGTGGCCATTAGATCACCCCTGAGCTTGCGCTTTTCCAGGCTGAAGAGTCCCATAGCTCTCAGCTTCTCATCGTAAGGTCTGTTTTCCTGACCTCTGATCATGCACATGGCTCTTCTCTGGACTCTCTCAAGCTTCTCCACATCCTTTTTGAATTGTGGAGCCCAAAACTGGACGCAGTACTCCAGCTGTGGCCTCACCAAGGCCGAGTACAGAGGGAGAATGTTGTCCTGGGATTTGCTTGAGAAGCATCTATGGATGCAAGCCAGCATTTTGCTCACTTTACTAGCTGCAGCATCACACTGAAGGCTCATGTTCATCTTGTGGTCAGTCATGATTCCCAAGTCCCTTTCATCCATAGTGCTAGCCAACATAGCACTACCAAGCCTATAAGGATGCTGCAGGTTTTTCTTCCCAAGGCAGAGATCCTTGCATTTTTCAGTGTTAAACACAATCAGGTTCTCATCCGCCCATTTCCTGAGCCTGTCAAGGTCAGCCTGGATCGCTGTCCTGTTCTTAGGTGTGGATGCTTTATCTCAAAGTTCAGTATCGTTGGCAAACTTGGCCAGTCCACTTCTGACTCCAATGTCCACATTATTAATGAAGATGTTGAACAATATGGGTCCAAGGACAGAGCCTCGACGGACCCCACTCATCGCAGGGCACCATGATGATTGACTTCCATCAGCCACCACCCTTTGGATCCAACCACAGAGCCAATTCCCTAGCCAGCAGATCGTGGTGAAGCCAAGGCTGCAGTTGGCCAGTTTCACCAAGAGGTGATCAGGGATACCAGATCAAAGGCTTTTTTGAAGTCAAGATATACAACACCAATCTTAACCAATGCTTAATATTATATTATTCATATAATGCCACAATTGCACATGGTACATCACAAACAAATGGTCTTTGCCGTCTAATAGTTTGCTTGCATCCATTGTTCTCTATCTGTTCAAGGTAGGAGAGAAAATACAAGATGAGTTCCCTTCTCCTTTTCACCCCTGGGAAGACAGTGATCCATCAGCTTGATTGTCTGAAAGAGGATACAATTAAGTGACCTTCCCTATCATCATATTAGTCAACAGGCAGAAACTGAATCTCCAAATTCTTCCTAGGTCTTTTGAGTCTGTCAAAAGGCCTGGTTATTCAGAAGTACTGACTAACTACAGTGCTAACTGGCCCTATATGTAGCTGCAAGCCCCCAGTATTTCCAAAAATCAGGCCCCAAATTCCTCCTGCATACTTCTATTATGTCATTGCGCATTCACAATTTTACCAGGATAGGCCAGAACTTGAAGCCACAATCTGGCCCAAAGTGAAGTTTTAGTTGGAAGTAATGTCACACACTAGTAATGGGGGTATTATGCAACCAAAATCTCCATAATGTGATATTTACTTTTTAATTGATTTACTTTTTAATAAAAAACACTGGCTATGGCTTTTCAGTTTGTCACTGTTATTCCTGTGAGTGATGTTGTTCTGCTGTTTCTTCCCACAGCGGCTAAAGGACAGTAGGTTTTAACACAGAGGATATCATATGCTTGTTTGGTAAGTCATAAAATACAGAGCTATGATTATGACACATTTTATTGTTTTAATGAATGATGTGCAGAAGTTTTCAGAAGCTTACAACACATATGCCATTATAGGTACACACGATTATACATCAATATTATTTTGCTCAAAATAGTTTTGGTGTGCATGCACTATATCCAAAAATGCATGGAACAGTATCTAACAAGATGTGTGGATAAAGCTTTCATACAGCCAAAGATATTGTAGGATTGGGTGCCCAAGTAAATTTATCACTTCAGCAACATGCAGAGAGGTATTACATTTTGGAAGGAGACAAGGATATTAGGACACAAGAATGAGAAAAGCCTTGATTTATTAACCTGCAACTGGCCAGCTGTCTAATAGAATAGAAGGTTATCTACACACACTTTGTTATGCATCAGATAAATAACTGATTTTAACCACACAGATATTGCTCTAGACAGTCTATTAAACCAAAATGTGAACAATAAATAAGTACATAATAGTGAACAGCTGTATAACCTTGCTCCTAATAGTCCCACTATCGTTGATTTATATGGACTGATTATCCACTGCCTTGCATCTGCCTAGTCGTCACTCTTACACTTATTGAAAGTAGCCGGCCTGGAGTCCAGGAGTGAAAAATTCTGGTTTATTGGCATTTAACACTTATCCATTTATTTGCACAATTGATAATAATTACACAAGTGCCAAGCAATAGAGAATCAGACTCAGAATTATTCAGTTATTTAGCTTTGCCCCAGAGCAATGAAGATAAAATGCTAATAGCCAGGAGTTCTCCACTCCTCTAACCTGGCTCAGTTCACTTTCCTCAGGTATAGAGGATAATACTGATGAACTCTTCTAGTCTTCTAGCTCAGGGACATCACACTCAAATCACTCCATGGGCCATATTCTCTGCTTTGCAGGTGCCTGCAGGCCACACCTGCTCTGGCTGCATAGCCTCCACCTACAGTGTCTTTAGGGCTGTCTGGCACTGGCAGCCATGGCAAGAGGCCCTTGCACCACAGCAAGAGTTGTTGCTATAAGAGGAGGTCTCAGCGCAGCCAGGGGATTAATATGGATTCTCATCCCCTTGTCAGCCTTGTGCTACTTCTTGCAGGGAGGTGTAGATGCCTTTGCCACTGCACACCCCCATTGCCAAGTGGTGCTGATGGCCACCAGTTACGGGAAAATGGTAAGTTCAGTGGTGGCTGCAGTATCTGTGCTAACATCTGCTCTCTCAGCAGAATGGGTGCATCCAGGCAAGCGTGCACATGCCTCTTGTAGCATCTCAAACCCCTTTGAGATGCTGCAACAGGCATGTGCGGGGACAAAAAAAACGTTCTTTGCAGTGCGGGGGATATCCAGGAGTCAAACGATACCCCAGGGGAAAAAAACAGGCCAGGGCATGGTCCCAGACGAGGAAGTCTGAGCAAACCAGAGGCTCAGACTTCCACAGAGACACTCTAGTAGCCTGTCAGAGCATCTCTGTGGTTGGCCCTTTCCCCACTACTGAAACACTCTGCCTGCCCGTCTGGGGCAGGCAGCGGTGCAAGCTGTAAGGACCTTCACTGGCTTCGTGCCAGGTAAGTAGAAGGTTGGGGGGCTGGAGGAGGGGGGAGGGGACCTTGGGGGAGGCCCCACCTGGCCCCAGCCCCCATTCCTTTCCCCAGCTGCCCATTCATTTCCCCCATCCCCCTTTTATTCTCTCTGTCCCCTGTTCGTTCCCCCAGCTCCCTGCTTGCTCTCCCAGCCTGTTCCCCGCCCCACACACACTCACCAGCAGTAGCAGAGAAGGAGCAGGAGACTGGAGAGAGCAAGGGAAGTCTTCAGTTCATTTCCAGAGGCTTGTCTCCAGCCTCCTGCTCTCTTCACCGCCCCCCACCCCGTTCCTTCTCCTGCTTGTCTCCAGCCACAGGAGGCTGGAGATGAGCAGGGGAACAAGCAGGAGGATGAGCAGGAGGCTGGAGACAGCAGGTGAATGTCTCCAGCTCATCTCCAGGGGCTTGTCTCCAGCCTTCTGCTCCTTCTCCTGCTTGTCTCCAGCCTTCTGAGGCTGGAGACAAGCAGGAGAAGGAGCAGAAGGCTGGAGACAAGCCCCTGGAGATGAGCTGGAGACATTCCCCTGCTCTCTCCAGCCTCCTACTTATTCCCTACTACTGCCATTGAGTGCGGGGTGGAGCTGGGAGACCAAGAAGGGAGCTGGGG
>NW_017728909.1:46183868-46187244 GCF_001723895.1 Crocodylus porosus
CAGGGGCTGGAGAGGAGCAGGAGGATGGAGACAAGCCCCTGGAGATAAGCTGGAGACTTCCCCTGCTCTCTCCAGCCTCCTGCTCATTCTCTGCTACTGCTAGTGAGTGTGGGGGGTGGGAGGAATGAACTGGGGGGCAGGCAAAATAAGCCTCCTGCTCATTCTCCTATTCTCTCCAGCCTCCTGCTTGTTCTCCTGCTCGTCTCCAGCCTCCAGAGACTGGAGAGGAGCAGGAGAATGAGCGGGGGGCTGCGGGGAAGCTGTAGCCCCTGGGGGAGGACTAGGACCCTGCAGGCAGGGTAGTCCTTATGCTGGGCGTCTCTGCCCTGTGGGGGGCAGGGGACCATTGGCCATGTGTAGGGGGTGCACTCGGGTGCATGTGCATCTCCTGAGCATGGTGGTGCACCCCCTCAGAAAAGGTGCTGGTGGCATCTGCGAGTGGTCACCAACCCCTGGTCAGCACTCACCACCTGCCCACCTCCTACCCCGACAGCACTGCTGGCATCTGTGGGAGCATACCACTACCACCACACTCCTGCCACCATGAGCACCGCCATGCCCCATCAGCCACTGGGAGCACACAGTATTCATGCAGGGGACCCACTACTCCAAAGCAGCCCCCATATTCCCAGTCCCCCCACACCTACACACACACTGACTCACATCCTCCCACATCCCTCCTGCCCCTCACATCCCTCCACACCCCTTCCCACCCCCTCCTGCAAACCTCACATCCCCCATCCTACATACATGCCCATGGCAATGGCTCCATGGAGGAGCCACCAGCTGTGGTCCCCAGCAGCTTGTGGAATGAGGGTGGAGTACAGACTCAGCCACTGGGAGGCCCCAGCTATGCCATTGCTGAGCAAGTCCTGGCACTTTGGGTGGGACACAAGGGCAGCATGATGGATTGTGCAGCACACAAACATGTAGAGGTGGTGGCAATGGGTGGTAGAAAAGCAGACCGGTTGGTGTCCTCCAGCCAGCTCAGGTGGTGGAGCAGCCTCAGAAGTTCCTGTAGGCAAGTAGCCCTGAGCTGCTGGCCAGGGCAGGTTTTTATACTACTCTAGCTCCCCCTGGCTGAAGTTCCAGGAGGAGCCAGGCAGGGTTATTTTGTCCCAAGTGACACAATTTGCTCCACACCAAAGTGCATGTCCCGGCATGTGCACTGAGGCAAAAAGTCCCAGCTCAAATTTGTACCACTTCTATTTTAGCTGCTGCAAGCGCACATGCTTGCATGTGTAGACGTACCCCATGAGGCCAATGAAGGTACATGAACCCTACAAGTGAGTGACTCCTGCCCCTGGTCCTCCATTCTGGCTACCTTCTGTAGGCTGTATTCAGCCTGCATGCCAGATATCTGACATCCCTGTTATAACCCAAGAGGGTTGGAATGAAAGGTGCTCTGGCCACACTCTCAAACCTCTGGAATATTACCTGTGCCCAGGTGTGGGGAGGGACAGGTGGTATAGAGTCTTTATGCAACTTTGGGTTTTCTGACTCTCTTTATGCTGCCATATCAATGCAAAGGGAATGGAACAGGCATGACCTCATGTGAACCAAGTGAATGGTAATTGTGTTCACAGTAATGAATGTCAATATTTATTACTTTAAGAATCTTGTTTGTTTGTCCTGAAGTAGCAGAATGAATTGTATTGAATTGATATAATAATAGTAGGTTTGAACCTAGAATCCAAGACATAAAATATAGGATATAAAACACAAATCTAGGACATAAAACATAACTAGATTATGAACATAAATAATACCATTAAGATAGCCAGAAGATTGTTTACAGAAAAGAGTCTTGATTCACTCCATAGTTGTAGGGAGAACCCTGATAGAGGTTCAAGGAGAAACTCCAGTTTTTTAAAGCATGTGTGTGAAGTGGGGGAGGTGGGAAATTGTCTGTAAAGATTTGCAGTTATACACTACCTATTGTTAAAAAATCTTTAACTTCATGTTTTTGCATTATCCGATTCCCTATAATTAAATATATATTTTATACATATTAAATTTGGGTAGTATTTTTCAGAAGTACTGACATGACCTAACTCAAAAATACATTCCTGTCTGTTCCTTTTCCTGAGACAGGCAAAGCGCAAATAACCAAAGCTGCATGGTTTGGGATTAGGTTACCTGTGACAACTTTCAAAGAAAAGCTTTATTTGTATGGTAACCATACACATAGGATAGATTCTGTTCTCACATTAAACCAATTTAATTAAAAACAAATTATTTCTGTGATATGTTTTTCAGCATTCATATGCAATTGTTAATCCAGTAACTCTTTGAAATTCACATTCTTCCTTTTGTAACTATATAAAGAATCACAAGGAGGCAGTGTTGGCCTAATTTTTAGAAGCCTCATGGATGAAAAGTATAATTCTGAGTATCCTCTGATTACGTGGAAAAATAGTTTGTACAAAACAATTTAATTAGAGCAGGTGTTGGCAATGTTTTTGTGCAGAGTGCCAAAAACACCCATAACCTCAACTTGTAAGGTGTTGGCATACCGGGGCAGATGGTGAGGGAACCGTGAGGGGCCCAATCCTTGTTGTGGCAACACAGCTGCACCCTCTTCCTTGCTGTCCGCCCTAAGGTGTGTGTGCACCCACTGCTGGCAACGAGGCAGGCTGGGGCTCCATGGACCCCTGTAGAGCTGCTTGCAGCCTCACCACTGCCTATTGTGAACAGCCCGGGCTCTGAGGTGGGCAGCAGGGGCCGGCCCAGAGCCTGGGCTGACTGTGCCAAGCAGCCAGGAGGCTGAAAGCAGCTGTACCTGGGTCTGCGGAGCCCCAGCCTGGCTCATTGCTGGTAGTGACTGCACGTGCACCGTGGGGCAGATGATGGGGGAATCACAAGGCGCCCAATCCTTGTTCTGGCAGTGTAGGCCCGGCCTCTTCCCCACTGTCCACCCTGAGGCGTGCGTGCACCTGCCACCAGCAGTGAGTTGGGCTGGGCTCTGCAGACCCCAGTACAGCTGCTTGCAGTCTCCAGGCTGCCTGCCAAAGCCAGCACAGGCACTGGGCAGGCCCCATGCCACCCGCCATGGAGCCTAGGCTGCTCAAAGAAGGCAGCTGGCAGCAGGTGCGTGCATGCCTTTGAGTGGACAGCAGATAAGGGACTGGGGCTGTGCTGTCATGACAAGGGTCAGCTCTTCGCAGCTCCCTCACTATCCGCCCCAAGGTGCGCGCGCCAAGCAAAATGTCTTTACATGCCATGCTCTTGTTAGAAATGGAATTTTGTTAGAAATGGAGTATTGTTAGAAATGCACAGCTTGCATCTTGCGCCTGATAAGAAAGAAACACTGCCAAGGACTTTTTTTTCCTTGGCCAGCCTTGCCACAGTTTTTCTTAAATCGCAGACTCTCCCC
>NW_017728909.1:46187255-46208780 GCF_001723895.1 Crocodylus porosus
AGGAGGAAAAAGATAAATACAGCCTGCAAAAATTCCTTGGTGGATTCAGAGTAATCTGAGTCTTTGACTCTGCTCTGACCCTATTTGCAAATACACCTTTTGTGCCATCTAATGAATGTGTGTCTGTGGTTTCAGTGGCCTCCAAGAAACGGACCGCAATTTTTTGCAACACTCTGGCAGGATTTAAAAAAAAAAACAGTTGGATTAATATGACAAATCTTTGTATAGGAAAGTTACCAGTATATTGTAATTTATGAATGTATTACAGTATATGCAAATTAATATACTGTAGTAAACTGGGCTGTTTAAATGATAATAACTAGGTCCAGTTGCATAAAGTAACAATTTACAAATAGGCATAGTGGATAGTTGCTTTGACCTACTTACTTTTCTGCTATTTCAGCAAAATCCACCTAATCTAGAGTAGATGAGCAAAATAGTGAGTTTAGAATAGAGATTCCATGGGTGACATAACCAGTGCCAAAGGAAGCACTTTTAGGTTGGGATACCTATGTCTCCTCTAGGAGCATTGCCCAAATCTAAATGTTGCCCAAAAAATCCTAAATAACATTGCTATATTGGCTAATGTTTGTAGTGTAGGATTGCCTTTGATTGATTAATCTTGATTAAGTAGACTAATACAAACAATAATTTGTAATGCCATTTACTACATGAATGGGGCAGACAGTCTGATTGTAATTTTGCTGAGAAAAGTTAGGATCAATGATTTTTTTAAGCTAATAAAATGTTTCTGAACCTAATTTGTAATTCATCTCTTCAAAAATGCACACTTGCCTCCTACCTCCCTATCCCCTCAATTCTCCACTGAAAGCCGTCTGTTTCCATTGATTTTCCCTTTTACCCAGAGAAACACCCAGAAAAGTTCAACAAACTATACTAAAATCCTATCTTCTTGTCTCAAGTGTGAGGAATATTCACTGTTGTCTATCTCTGAAGTTTTACATATGTATATTCACACAGGACGTTGATTATTACACAGATTCTCTAAAATTACAGGTCCTGAAGGGTGCTCTATTATCTCTCATGAAATGTATTGTGCTAGATGCTACATCTGCTGAGGAGATGGATTCATAAAGAAAATGTAATACAAACACATCTATATGATAAATCAACATGTTCAAGTTCTTATGGTAATATTCCCTTCTTAAATCAATGAAACCTGCATTTAAAATAATTTAACACCTCAGAGAATTAAATGAGGTGGTGTTAAATATTTCACTGGTGTCAGCAGAGCTCAAGAAGAACAATACATGAATGTACTTCATCTGACTAGCATATATGGATTTCACAGAAGCAGAGACCAGACCATGTAGATGCCTATGGTCAAGGCACAGATTTTTTTCCTTCCCTTTCCTAGCAAAAGAAAATGTGATACTTGTGTAGAAAACACTGGCTAAAAACTGCCCCAGCCAGGGGAGTTCGGAGATTTCTCACTGTGATAGGGGATTATATTTTCCCCTGTGGAGTCAGAAATCTGATAGCAGGCAACAGTAGGGGATTTCAGCGTGTCTTGGAGAACAGCTGTCTCCTCTTGCTCCACAAAGCAAGGGGAAGAAGCTGCTGCTGCAGGCTTCATGCAAACTCTGCAGCTTCCTACAGGACACTTTAGAGTTTTCTTCTTTACAAAACTAAAACAAGTCTATTTTGCCTGAAATGCACAAAGGCATCAGGCAGACTAGTAAGCAGGAAATGGGCAGAAATAATATTATCCCAATTACTCTGATAGCAGAGGCAAGGCAACTAACTCAATCCCTGCTCCCTGGCACTACAGACTTCTGGAACTCTATAAATAGGAAGCTTCTGCTGAAACAGATTAAAAGCTGTGAGAGAAAAATGCCTTCCCCCTACCTTCCTTTGCTTATTGGCAAAGAAACAGAAGTCCCTAAAGCCTCTACACATTCTGGAGAGAAAAGCAGAACAAAGTCTGGGGCTGGTGCTCAATTGAGTCTGTATAGAAGAACAGAAGAGCATGTGCAAGTGTTGCAAATTATTGACTTTTAAACTGGGGGCTCTCAAACCATAGAACTGACTTTTATATAGGGACCTCCCAATGCTGACTCTGATTTAAAAATGTATGGGCAATTTATAAACTGTAGAAGACTGGGTAGAAAGGGAGCCTCAAAAGTATGATTGGGTATAAGGCCCCCACAGTTATGTTAAAAACCTGGTTCTTCTTTGTGGCTGCTTGGTGATTTCTTACATCATTATTTTTTATTGTTCACTACATACTAATGCACTGTGGGCAGATCCAGGACTTTGTAAAGGGGAGCAGCAACCCGTGCTGCAGCTGTTCCTAGCCTCCTCAGACAGGCAGACTATGCCATAGGAACAGCAGCCAGGGACATTTTTTACATCTCTAAATCAGGTAAGAATGCCACCCACGCCCTGCTCTTGGCACCTTCTTCCTTCCCCTGCATGATCAGCGGATCTCCCCTCCCCCACCCACCAATGCTGCTGTCCTGTTGCTGGCTGAGGCGGGGGGCAGGGTGGAGGTAGTGCTCCAGAGCTAGTCCTGTCCCTCTCCAGTCAGGCTGTGGGAAGCTGGGCTTAACTGAGAGCAGCAGCAGTGGGCATGTTCCTCCTCCCTGACCCTGCTCCCAGGCTGAGTATGCTCTGATTACATGGAAAAATAGTTTGTACAAAACAATTTAATTAGAGCAGCTGTTGGCCACCCACACCGCCACTGTGCTGGGTTGAGCCCATATCGCATAGCCCAGCTGAAACAGGTGCCACTGAGTACATGGGAGAAAGTGGGAGGGAGGGAGAATTCTTACCAAATTCAGGGACTTAAAAGTTCCTGGCTGCTGCTCCCACATCATGGTTTGAAATCCAGGTGCAACCGTGCCTCTGCAGTCCTCTGGATCTGACCTTTTGCCAAGCCCAGGTACACTGTCACTATTTCACATTTAATCAAATTCCATTTGACATATATGCCGGATGGTGAGTTTGAAGTACTAGCCGTTGGCACAGTATTAAAGTGCCCTTCCCAGGACCTCAAAAGGTCAACAAATCTTGAGAGCTGTTGAAGTTCCTGCCTGGTCTCATACTGAAAACCCATGGGAAACCCAAGATGGCGATCCAGTGATGTGATACTATTTTCACATAGCTTTATTCCCTTGTATCAGTAAGCTAAACCAAACAGCACTGGTGGTTTACTCTAGTATAGTACTAAAATATTCATCATCATCACACTTTTCAAATTGTAATGGTAGCCCAATTATTAATATAGCTCAAAGTTCCCTACCTTGAAATAACAGAATGTCTAAAGGGTTCTTACAGAAAAGTAGTTTATCATCAAGGATTGATATAGATCATTTGTAATCACAGTTTGTCTGCATTTAGTTTCACTGTTACATGTCAACTGGTACATTAAACATGGACACATGCCCTCACAAATTCCAAATGGTAAGGAAACACATTTGGAAGGGCTTCATACATAATTCAGGATGACATTTAGGCAACCATACTGGATATGAACTTCTGTTTCTCAAAGAGCTCTTTCAGCTGTTGTTCAGTTGTTGCCTCTTTCTGCTGCATCAGCTCTGCAGCTCCTTTTGTCACTCCCCAGGCATCTGGCTTTGACATTGAAGGACAGTATGGCCTGCCTGAAGCAGGCAGCAGATTCTCCCAGTACTCTTTTCTGGCCCTATATAAAGAAGAGGCACTTTAGCATGTGTTATAATAACCCAGAATATTTAAAGAATCATTGTTCAAACCTTCACAGCAGAGGTATTTATTTCATTAGTGTAAGTTTTAAATTAATATTGGATCTAGATATAGAGATTTGAGTGTGGGCTGGGGTGACCAGGTATTGAAAAACGTCTTTCATCTCTTCAAGAAACATTAAGTCACTCACCACCAGGAGTTATCAGCATGGCAATCTGTCTACATTCTATATCTTAACATGCAAGACTTTCACATTGTTCTAAATTAAAGCCTGTGACATTTTCTTCATTTTAAAAGGGGCATCCTTTTTATGTACAAGAATTCCCTTTAAATCAGGAAATCTTTCACACACACAAGCCAACACAAGTGCACTAAAAATATGTGCAGATGTGAGATATAAATACAAAGGCCAGTCCTGATCAAAGCAGTCTGGGGAAGCCTGTTAGGCAAAATTACTTCTCTAAAGATCTTTTTTCTGTGAGCATTTCATTCTTTTTCAAACATAAACTAGTCATTTATGTTGGTAAACTGGGAATAAATTTCAGAAATTTCATAAGACTTTTCAAGTTAGTATGGGATGAATATCCAACTTCACTTGCACTAATAGAAGAAATGATCAATGGAAGGTACTAGCTGCATCTACCAATCACCATGCTTCCCTCATTTAGGGCACAGCACAGTACCTGATGGGAATACCAAAAAAGAGCACTTTGGGGCATGCACATATACAGAACCACTTGACTGGAGTGCCACAAGCCTCTGAAAAGAAAAAATATGCTCTCCCACCAAGGGGCAAAAGGGCCTCTCCCCTTTCTCCTTCCAGCCTCTGACAGGCTCACTGCCTCTGCCACATTATCAGCTGTTGCTGCTGCCATGCAAAACAGGGCAGTAATGGCTCTTTGATAGCCACCAAAGCAAAAGCTGCAGCTTTCCTTCTTGCAGGCTGTCAAGGAGCTGGTTGTTCTCCCTCCCTCCCCATTGGAGAGGGGGAGGAAAACAGAGAACTGTGGGATGCTGGGGGGTCCGAGAGACCCCGAATAGTATTTCATGTAAAGTGCCACTAAAAATAAAGGTAGCATTACAAAGAAGCTCCTGTTTTAAAACAAGAACATTTTTTTGTGGCAGATGTGCTATTTCTGTGGCAGCTCCAGAAAGCACAGATTATACGCATGCTTGCTTTTTGTAACTTGAGGGCATATAGAGTGCTATGAAAGTAATGTATGTCCAAGGCCTAAGCTTCCAGGGCACCTTGTCTATGATGCATAAGTTCATATATAAAAGGAAAGTTCAGTGGACCACTTTGCACTACTGTATATTTAGACACAAGTCTTGATTTCTGAAAAACCCTAAAAGCCACAACTCTCCTAAATCTCAGTGAGAGTACTGGAGATACTGAGAGGCCAACCCACCAAGCTCAGAGACTTTTCAGATCTCAACCTTAACAAACTGAGGTGAAATTCTGTACCCACTGAAGTCAAGCGAGCCAAGATAATTCCTAAAGATTAGATCTTATCTTTCAACATTACGAATCAACATACTTTTTTTGTATAGACCAATATGAACTACTGTACAGTGCAGGCACAGTGTGTCATTTTAATGCTATAGTTAAATATATATATATATATATATATATATGTATATATACCTTGCTCTGACCCAAGGTTTAGTATGCATGCTCAAACCACTTCCCCAGCTACCATGTTTCTCAGAAGCCTCTGGCAAAAATCCTCTTTCAGGGGCCAGCTCCTCAGCTATTGCTCTGATGTGATAAGGCTCAAATCCACAGCAGCCTCCAATATACCGGATTCCCATGTTATAGGCCTCTCTTGCATATTTTTGAACATCCCATCTGGTGAGAATTCTTGGTTCCAGACCTATAATGATATGTACCAGCTTTAATATCAATAAAACCCTGTTTAGCAAATTTGTAGCAAAACATCATCATTTTACATTCTCATCTACAGTTAAGTGCAAAGTTAGAGACATGAGTGAGTTTCTATAGTAAAGATTAAAAATGTCTTAGTCTAGATTAATGATAAAAAAAAAATCTCATTACACTGTAGTATTTAGATTTCATGATGTTCCCCTGTGAAACACTTGCCGTAAGTTTACTTGGTCCAAAAGGACTGCATTTCCTAAATTCTGACCCAGATAAAGTGCTAAGTGCCATATTTTGGATGTGTATTTAAAATGTAAACCACAAAAGACACACTGAAATATGGGCTTTTGTCTTATTTAGCAACTCTTGAGTTAAACATTTAACTCTCTTCAGATCCTTAGGTGGAGGGGCCTTGGTGCTCCCAGCCCTTGCTGCCAATTGGTGGAGGGCACCTTCATTCAGTCTACAACACTGCTACTTTTTTGTCTCACCACTAATTGGTGGAAGTTGCCTTCACTTAGTCTACATCACTACTGCTTTTTTTGTTTTGTTTGATTTAATGGGAAATCATGGCCAATGGCAGTTTTTCCAGCAATCGTAGACGATGCTGTGGTTTATGTGAAATCCGTGAAACTACGATTTAGATATGTCCCTAGTTACAAATGTAGGGACTCCAGTGATGC
This sequence comes from Crocodylus porosus, assembly GCF_001723895.1. Taxonomy (NCBI): domain Eukaryota; kingdom Metazoa; phylum Chordata; order Crocodylia; family Crocodylidae; genus Crocodylus; species Crocodylus porosus. The sequence continues at coordinate 46,193,505 of NW_017728909.1, forward strand.
AGAGAAGTCTTTAGAGTGTGTAGAGAGAGATCCTCTCAGAGAACATCCCTATTTGAATTTGCAGTCTGGGACTCTGAGTGTGTGGTGAAGCTACTTCTTCAGTGTTTAAGTTGCTTGGATGAGATATATGGCAACAATTCAAGCTAAAGTGTAGGATTACTTTTAAAAAGAGCTCCCCTAGAGAGTCACAGGAAAAACAAAAGATGAGTGTACTGTGTCTATCTGTGTGTTGGGTCTGACTTTTTTACTCTCCAGCTTTGTGGTGAACCTTATTGTTTAAGGATGTAAATTTCAGAAATAACCTAAGTAAAAAGGGACCCTTCATTGAAGTCAATGGAAGTTCATCCAGTTACACTAGAGGACTTCAGCCCATGGCTTTTTAAAATATTCCTCTCACAACTTAATTTTAGTTCATTCCTTCATGCCTCTCAACTACAACCTCCATTTACTGGAAGTATACCTGCACAGTGTTAGAGATAATCACTTTTTGGTTAATACCAGCTGAAATTACTTTCCAGGATTTTAACTTCAGAAGAGGATGATGTGCATTTATCATAGTGAACATAAAGAAGCCTTTGCTAAAACCTGAAAAATTAACAAGCAGCATAAGACGTGTCCAAGTCTTACCAAAAGGAAATTCTGGAAGATCAATAAAACCCTGCTTCCTGCAATCAGGGGTGTGGAAAGCAAGTGGTTGAGACATCAGGTGTGCTTTCAGCTTAGCAGCCTGTAAACCCTCTTTCATGAGTGTCACAGTTTTTAGGCAAGTATCTGGGTCAAAATGGCAGTTCACCCCAACAATAGAAGCACCTAGGAGGTAAGGAAAATGACTTTTCAATTATGCTGCCTTCCAGGAACTGTGGAATGATTTAAGGGAATATTAAAATTCTTAGCTGAGGTGCTCTGGAAGCAAATTAATCTGCACACTAATACTATGAACACAAAGCAGTCAGAGCAAAACCAGCCCTACCTTCCCCCATGCCATTGTCTTGTCAACAAATCATGCCTGTCAGTGTCTACATCTACCTGCTGCCTTCCTGATTCCACAACATCAGTCACACTCTTCATCCCTATGCGGTTGCATTTCTTTGCAGCACTGCATCAGCAAACATGGTATATAGTTATGGCTATATAAGGTAAAGCTAGTTTTCTGTCTTCCTAAGTTATGCCCTTGTACCAGTCTTGGGTGCAGAAAATGCAATAAAAAACCCTGCATTACCTAACCTACACGTGATCCATTCTTAGGGTCCTTTCTATACGCAGTTCTTGTCCAAACATCTCTACTTCTTTTCTTCTCTGCAATCAGATTGTGAAAAGGTGGCTTTAGGTTCTTTTTATTCCTTCAGCCATGTTGGTATTCTCTGTATTGGAATTAGCACTGCAGCCAGAAGTAGAAAAGTTGTAGGAGTACTCTACTTAACCCTAGCTGCCCATGGCCCATTAGACTGCTTGAACAACAAGGATTACCAAAGCACAGGGATTATTCTGCTTTTTTTAAAGGTTTCTTTAGTAAAGTCTGCATACAAAAACAGTCTAAAGAGAAAGCAATTTTGGATTACGCATATTAATTATAAATCAGAAAAGCCATGTCTACCTGATAAACTTAGCATATTTGGGAACAGCTCCTCAAAGAGCTGCATGCTGCCCTGCACGAATTGCATCTGTGTGGTGCTACAGGCTGGCTAAATGGCTAGAGGCAGGCCAATTACCACTGCTGATACGGTGGGTTAAACAGCCCTAACAGTGCTACATGGATGTGGCTACACTGCTTCTAGTTTACCAGGCTACTTGCCTAAAGCAGCACTAAGCTGGAGGGAATTACGGCTGGCCTTGGTAAGCTTACTCTGTAGACATGGCCTAGACTACTTAGTTATGATGTATGTATTATCTACCTTATTTACTTCAGTTTGTCCCATTTGTCTAAATATTCTTTCCCACATACATGAACTCCTAAATTGACACTTACCTGCCTTTACCAGCTGGACAGCACATTCTCCAGGAGGTATACCATGCATATCTCCCTCTGGACCAATGCACAAAGAAACTGCAACTGGCTTCCCAGATTCTTTTAAGACTTCAACTGCCCAGGTAGCTTCTTCAACGTGTTCAAAATACTGAAAGATAACAGACAGTCTATTCTCTTTTCTTTGGATGAGAACACTCAAGTATTGTATATGCCAGGGGTGGGCAAAATCTGGCCCGCCATGCACTTTCATCCGGCCTGCAGGGCCCCACAACAAATTGTTCCTCGCCCAACCCTTCTGCCTATTGGGGTGGGAGTGAAGCACCTACACCCACCCCAAACATACCCTATTATACCTCACTCCTAACCTCATGGGCAAAAGGGCAGGCCCCATTAGCACCGGGTGGGGTTGCTGCTGCAGGCTTCCCTGCATGCCGCTCCCTCTGGGTAGCAGGTAGGGAAGGGAGGGGTTGGAGGGCCTGCAGCTGAGCTGGACTGCGGAGCTTGGGGCTGGGGCTCTGGCTGGCTGCAGCGTGAAGCCCGTGCCCAGAGGGACAGCAGCAGTGCAGAACTAGGTTGGGCAGTGTGTGTGTGTGTGGGGGGGCTCTCCCACACTCCCCCCATGGCGTACAGCCCTGGTAGGCAGCAGGGGCAGCAACAGCAGTGGTGAGGGGAGGTGGGGGTTGTGCTTGTGCTCAGTGCTGGTGCCTGGCTTTGGCCAGCTCTGCATAACACTGTGAAGAGTGCAGCCCCTGCCAGGCAGTCTGTATTGCCAACGCTCCCCACAGTTGCTCAGCACAGGATGGAAGCCCCAGGCACTAGTGCTGGCTGGGGCAGGGAAGGCAGCCAGCTCCAGTGCCTGGGCCTTCCCTCCCCTGCTGCATGAGTGTGGGGAGTGCTAGCGATAGACTGCCCAGCAGGGGCTGCACTCCATACTGCAATGTGCAGTGTTGTTTGGAGCCAGGCACCAGAGCCAGCACCTCCACCTGCTGCTGCGCCACGGTGGGAATGCGTGTGTGGGGAGGTCCCCACATTCCTTCCACCCTCCCTCACACCCCACAAATGCCACACACACATACACCTCAGCAGTATTGCCTCTGTCGACTTCAGGAGAGACCAGTGTGTTCCAGAGCCACACACCCACATCCCACAGACACCCCACCAACATACCCTATGCCCCCACACACAGCCACATGCCCTGACAAACTCCCACACATCCTCCCACCCCCCACCATACACACACACACAATCACACACCCCTATACAACATGAGACTAAGAATTCATTTTAAGTTATTATGCAATCACCTCTATTATACAACACATAAACACAAATCACAACAAAAATATTTTTTGTAATAAAATTAAAATACATTACAGTAGGTGTTTGACTTTTAGCGTATGAGTTGCTTTTTTCTGGTTGTAAGATGACAACCCCCCCAAAGGAGTAGGAGGGGGCAGGGAGGGGGAACACTTTGGGTGGCAAAGGTCAGAGGCTAGGACTTCCGGTCCCAAAATGGCAACCGAGGGACAGGGCAACTGTCACGGGGTGGGGCTACTCAATGTAGCCCTCAGCAGCTCACCAAACCTCATTAAGCAGCCCTCTACCCAAAATAATTGCCCACCCTTGATATATGCTTTAATCTCTATCCCTACCACAAAGTCAAGGACTTGAATCTCTTCTCACTTGCTCTGAAGTACCTCCCTTCACCTCAGTAATTATACAACTGTGAAGTTGAATGGAATGTAAAGCAGATTAAAATAGTCTAAATTAAAGTACTCTTTTTACAGAATAATGCAGGCATGGAGGGAAGTAATAAGGAAAAGCTCTTCTGGAATAAACTTAATGAACAGACATGTCCTGATTTAGGCCAGTTGTTGGGAAGAGATTCAAAATATGGAGAGATTCAAAGGTGAGGCAGAGCCACCTTCATCCACCTTCTTTATTCCTGCGGTTTACCTCAGCTGAAATAAAGATGTGTAGCCAAGGAGTTTAGGACACCAGCAGACATTTCTGTATATTTAGGAATACACCTGACTGTAAGAGTTCAAAACATAGTACTTATTTTTAAAAGAGGAAATTATATGAACTGAAGGCTAACACTATAAAAATGTTGAATTTACCTCTGCAATTAAGAAGTCCACATTCTTTTTAACAAAGACCTCTAGCTGCTTTTGGAAAATTGCTTTAACCTCTGCTTTATCCTTGCAGCTGAGGTATGATGGTGTCTGACTGACTCCTCCTGCCACCAAAGCATCTCCTTCTTGGGATACTTCCCATGCAATGTCACAAGCAGCTTCATTTACTTTCTGGCCCTGAAATGTGAACACAGACTACATCAGTACCAGCTGATTACAGATAAGTCTATGTATCAGACATTTTAGTTTTCCTTAAGAATCATAACCAGTCTTTCATGTAGGCTTTCCATTTATAATTAGTTTTTGCTTCATTAAGGAAATACGCATATTAAGAAAAATGAGGAGACATTTTAAAATATCAACTAATATCAGGCCTCTTGTGAGCTGTCATAATATCAAGATGTTACATTACTTCATCAAGATGTTAGTAAAGTTAAAACCATATTAGCATATTTTTCAAGGCTGCTAATAGGACATATACATGTCTCACTATGTTGTCACCCAACATTCAGATCATCATGATTTGGCTTGTCTGGGGGTGTACTGTTCTAGTACAATTGTATTCTTATATATTAGTGGCTTCCATCACAAGATCTCAAGCATTTTTAAGAAAGCCTACAATTATACCATATGTATCATGGTAACTCTGAATATTTATCAGAGAGATACTCGTGATGGTCATACTATTGACATGTTGCTAAATCCTGATTCTTCATGCTTCACCACAGATCATTAGGAAATCAGGTGCCTATCTGGTTACTCATTTATTGTTACACTGCATAGCTATTTAAAGATTTGTTTTTAAAGTTAAAATTGTATATAAAGCACACAGTAAGGTAAAAATCTCTTGGTGTTTTCCAACTCTCACAGCTTGTCCTTCATCATTAAGTATACAACAATCATTCATCATGATGGAATAGAAACAACATAATATTCACTATACCCACATATAAAGTGCCTCCTGTGTATTTTCTACTTCTGGAGGGGGTAGGAAAATAAGCAAATATTTGGTTTTAAACAATATTTCTCTGCAGCTCAGCTGACCAGTTATGGGTATGAATATGTATTTATATTATGTGGTTTTTTATTTCTTGGGGGGCAATTTTTATAAAAACCAAGTTTGTATTCATCTGTACTCATGCTATATTTATCATTTGAAAAGTTGGCAAATTACTAAACTGAAGTTTGCACATAGAGATGTGAAATTTTACGAAAATGTTAACAAGAGAGCACTAATGATAGCACTGTAACATCAGTGAAGTTAGGTTATTATTTAAATCAAGGGTCAAACTTATCTGGCCCCAGAGACCAGATGAACAATGAGGGGGCCAAGTCCACAGGCCAGATCAGGCCCATGGAACTCCCTCCACCCTCTTCCTCTCTGCACCAGATCCACCACAGATGGCACCAGTTCCAGCTGCTGCTCTGTGATTCACAATGTATACAGCACGGGTCTCAGACCACCTGGAGTGATTGCTACATGCAACAAGAGCCCAGAGCAGAGCAGACTGAATAGGTACGACATTCAGTGTGGTCCACCCAGGGCAGACGCCATGTATAGTCTGAAGGCATAATGTGCAGGACAGGTCCCCAACTGGCTGGATCAGGTATAATGTACAGGATGTATCCCAGAGTAGCCAGAGAACATGGCACAGATCCCAGAATGGCTGGAACAGGCACCAGATGCAACATGCATCCTGGGCCCTGCTTGTGAGACCAGTCCAGCATGCACCATGTGTGGCATGTGGATCAACTGAGACCCAGGATCAGCACCACAGGCTGAATATGGCCTTTTGGCCTGATTTTTGACACCCCTGATTTAAACATACGAGTTTAAAGGAAAAACAGGTATAATCATGCATGATTAGCAATCTAGACTGAAAATCTAGTTCCCTTGACTCCTAAATTACCAAAATCAGAACTTGTGAAGATAACTTACACCTAAAGATGTGTTTGTGTGGCAGGGAGGGAGAGGGGGGTTAAATTGACAGGGCACTAGTGACATTTTTTTTCTAGGTATGGAGGCATTATAGAAATAAAGAAAGCACTCATCCTCTTTATACAAATTAACTCACCTCATCTGAATGATGTAAAAAGTGTATGCATGTGTGTAAGGTACACACTGGGACATCATTATCTAAACCAGGGGTGGGCAATTATTTTAGGCGGAGGGTCGCTTACTGAGTTTTGGAAAGCCATCGAGGGCCGCATAACAGGCAGCCAAGGGTAGCTAAATATTAATTTTCTAAATTTTTTAGCGGCCCTGCAGGCTGGTTAGAATGGCCTTGGCAGGCCATATCCAGCTCACAGGCTGCATTTTGCCCACCCCTGGTCTAAACTATGCTCTGTGACTGTGCTACAACAAGATCTATTACTGGAGCCCAGTGCTTCCACCCTCTTAGGACAGAAAATCTGACTATTCCAAGTTTCAAAAGCTGTCCTACTATCCATGTATACACATGTATACGCATAAAGGGATTTATCTTTTGCTCTTCTGTCCCCTGTTAAATCCTCCCCATCTGTCAAAGGCTTGGCTAAAGCTAGAGAGAAGAAATCAGAGGAGCCACACCATGGCAAACCTTCTGGTTATGAAAAATACTTGTTCTGCATAGCTCTACAGAAGCCCCCCCTGAACCCTACTGCACACACAGCTCCCAGTATCCTTTTCCTCCTCCGTCATGCATTGAAAACATTGTTCTTTTATGTCAAGGACCCTCTGCACTCAATAGCAGGACAAGATTTAGGACCAAGATCAATAGTTTGGATCTACTGGCTGCTCCAGTGTTGTAAACTCATGTCATGTGGCATTTGCTACCCATGTACTGTTCTGAAGATTCTTTATGGTTTCTGGAGTTGGGCTGTACTTCCAGTTGCTGAAGAATTCCCTTTAATAACTAATTTTACTACTTGTTCATTCATTCCTGAATACAGTCCCTTCAAATTGAAAAGTAAATTATGACCATGGCTTCATTTCCTCTCCCCTTCCTCACCACTCAGTCTGCAAGTTTTTTGGTGTGCCATGGTAAGGAAGATATCCTTCCTACCTCTTCAGACACCCAATCATATACAACTTTTCATTCCCCTGGAATTTTTACTTCCACTTTCTTGAATATGGCCAAATCAGTTCTACCAAACTGTTAAAAGAATCAGTAATATTTCTACATTTAAGCCACAGAAGAGAAACGGTTTGCCAGTGATAAAAAAAAATGACTTACAGATATTTTGTCAGCTACATAGTTTCCCCGGTTCTCTAGTTTGTCTTCACTGGCATAAAAGGTGAATGTCTGCAAAACATTTGATCCAGCTCTGAGGAACTCCCGGTGAAGCTGGCGGACTGCAAGGTATTAAAAAGGAAAGATAAGGCTTGATATAATAATTGCTACCATTTTGGTTGCAGCTCACAAAATGATGACTGGTCCTTAAGCTTAGGTTATTTTATCTTGGTTAAAGGCTGTATTGTGAAGATACTTTTTTATTTGGCTGCAGAGCATGAGTAGTGGCAGTCTTGTCTTCTCCATAAGCCTGCCTCCTTATCCCTACTTATATGGGTAGTAGACAAATCATAGAATCACAGAAAAAAGTGACTTCAGGAGGTTATTTAGTCCTGTGTACTACAGAAACCCTGCCTATAAGCTCACTTGCTGTGCCTTTGGCACCTTGCCTGGCCTTCGCTGCCAATATGGCTGACCTCTCATATTTCACTTCACAGAATGGCTGCAAATATGGGAAAAACAAGAGAAAGTATCGCAAGAAAACGAATGCTGGGATCAGTGAGAGGAACAAAAAGCAGCTGCTTAAAAGATTGTGCATAAAGATGACAAAGGAACTATTCTAGCCTATGAAAACAAACATAGGGATAGTTACCCATCTTGGAAATAACATACCAAAAGCTAAACACGAGGTACCCCTCAGAAAATGCAAGCTCCTAGTTTTCATTCATTTTTTTCAACTATAGAAAATAATAGAAAACAATTCTTCTATTGCAAAGAACTAAGAATGCCCACAACAGGTGAGAAGTTTTTAACACTGTGGACTCCTATTTAAAATCTCTGGGTTTATCATGCAAATCATGTTTACACACCTAACAGTGCTAACATTGTGTGGCACTCTACATCACCCTTGAAAGGATCTCAAGGCATCCCAGGCATCTGCATTACCCTGGTTGAGAATCACTGGCCTAAACAAAGATGAAGACCTCATTTTGCTCATCTCTGTATATTTAATGAAGAGAGAGGTCTTGCCCCATGGAGCTTACAACTGAAACACAGATTTCACTTGCTCCATGAAGTGGACATAATGGGTGCCTGCAGACATGCAAGAAGGCTGCTCTGACATGCTGTAATTGCAGCACCTCAGAGCAGACTCAATTAACTGAGTCTGCTGAGGCATTGTAATCAGCATGCTCTGGGTGATTTAATTAGAGCAGCTCTCAGAACTGCTTTAATTAACAGTACTTGCCCACCCATGGAGCATGTGTAAAAGTGCCTGATTATGCTGGGCCAAGTCCTGCAGGGTTTGGCTTAATATAACCATCAGGTTCACCTCCAAGACATAAGGTCATTATAGTGAATCTATACACACAAGTAAGTTTGATTCCATCCAGTAGAGGGAAGTGCTATCACAAAAAAAACTGGACCTCTGTTGTGGTAGCCTTTATTTCTTATCATACTCTTGGGTAAACAAGCTGGGTGGTCAAATACAATGTTGCTTAGGCCAGCTATTACACAAGAGCTAGTCAGGAAGGTAAACTGTTGCTCAGCTGAACAGTTCTAGGTCTCAGAATCCTGCATGAAATTTGATATTGGTAGCTGAGTCTCACTGAGCAGAATCAAAATATTCCAAGTGCAGGCAGCCTGCAAAATATCTTTAAAATAAGGTTATTCCACTCAACCAAAGGGCCATTGCAATATAATTCTAGTACCTAATAACTTGCGTATCTCTCAGAAATTTCCCTGACAGATCACTGGCAGTGCTGCCTAGAACACCGAATGATTTTGCTTAAAAGGCTGGTGTGTAAGAATGTTGGTTTTAGGTTAGCTCTGCTTACAGACCCTCCTTCTGCTTTGTGTGGCAATTCGCCCATTTTCTACTGGTGTGGTGCCCATCACTGCAGAATGTTTACAGCCCTTGGAGCTAAAATAAGCACCGTTCTCTCTTTGAAAAGGTGGCATTTGTGCCCTTCTCCAAAAACAGTCAACACATGCTGTGCAGTTTCAGACTCACCTCCTTCATTTAACTTTTTAACAATGCTGACACAAACTCTAGTCTAGGGGTGGGCAAAATGACCTGAACGGCCTGCAGATATGGGCTGCAGGCTGGACCTGGCTTACCAACCGATTGTATCCAGCCTGTGGGGGACACCCACCAACTGACTGGATCCAGACTGTGGCTGTCGCCACAGTGCCACAGTGCTCCACATGAGGCCACCAGCCCTGCATGGGGGAGTCCACACCCACTGGTCCAGCCCTAGTGAGCAATCACAGCTTACCGATGGGGCTGTTCCCTTCATCACTGCAACTGCCTGGGTGCTGCTTGGCTCCTCTCACCTCCAGGGACAGCTCTGCCTCCGGCTGTGCCACTTGGGGGGGGGGGGAGGGGGATCTTTAGCCAGGCAGCTCCTGCCTCAGGCAGCTTCTTCTCCAGTTCATGGCTGCCTTCTAGACGCTCCACCTGCCCAGCACAACGCAGCAGGAACAGGAGGAGAAGCCACCGTTGGAGGTGAGGAGAGCCAAGCAGCATCCAGGCAGTTGCAGCCGCACTGGGAGCAGCCCTTCTGGTAAGCTGTGCACACTGGCTGGGGCCAGGCCAGCAGATGTGGGCCGAAACAAGGTACAGGCTGTGCTGGGTGGGGCTCAGCCCTATGCAGGGTGCCAGGGAGGGGGCAGAGGGAGCAACCAGAGATTGTGTCATCCTGTTGAGCTCTGCTGCATGAGCCCCCTACTGCCTCCTCCATTTCCTTACCCCCAGCTGAGAGCTAGCACCCCCACCCCACTCATGCAGGGCAGGGAACAGATTGCAGCTCTACCCTGGGCCCCAGCCCCATGATCCTGGCCTTATCCATTTCACTCCTAAACACTGCTCCCCACCCACCTGCAGCCTCATCCCACATAATGAGTTTTAGTGAGCTATTGCGGTGGGGGGGGGGGTGGAGTGCTATCCTAGCCTTCCACAACTCATCAAAACTCCCTATGTGGTCCCCACCTCTGCTCTAGCCACACCTTCTTTGGGCTTGGCTGGTCCTAAGGTTTGTGAGAGAATGGCTGACTTCCAGCATCTAGATTCTACGGACCCAAGAGGCTCCTCCAATTTCTTTTATATCCTAAATGGGAAAGAGCTGCTCTTGTGACAATGACTCAATATGGCTGAGTTAGCCTCTCCCTGCAGAGAGTTACAACATTTGCTAACAGGGTTGATCAGGCAACAGCCATTTTATTAGATGCCATTGACACTATCCGACTTGTTCTATCAGAATGATGGTTGATGGCCTTCAGTGCTCTTTGATTATGGTTTTGGCATTTCTAGCCAAGTGTATGGTTCATATAATGGAGGAGCTAATGTAGGTAGGTAAATTTAAAAAAAAGACTAGTAAACCTAAGAAGGGAATTAAAATAACAAACAAAACTATTTACCTTTAAGGCACTATGGAACTCGTAAAATAGCTGGAACAAGATAAACGTTGCACAGACCTCCAATAGCCAAGCATGTTTCAATACTTCTGTTTAAAACCTACTAAGGTCCTTTAAAAGATATATATACACATGGATATGGATATAAAACCTTTACTAAGTTTTTAAACAAAAGTGTTGAAACAACCAAACAGCTATGAGACCTATATGCACCTTTATCTTGCTCCAGCTATTTTATGAGTTCCATATTGCCTTAAAGGTAAATAGTTTTGTTTGTTGTTTTTATGTAAGTGAAGACGCTTACATTCCCCAAATGATTACAGTTTCCTGTTAAAACTGACCTGCTTCTGGGTGTTCTACTGCAGCTTCTGGAGTCCAAGGCCCAGCTTTTACATAACCCCTCTTTTCAAGGGCAATGACAAATCCTCCATCTCCAATCACAATTTCTCCAGAATCTAGACGCTCTAGGATACCCTAAAGGGAAAAGAAAGTTTGATGAACTCTAGTTATCTCATTTTATTGACTGTATACTTCTTGGTCTTACTCTGTTTGGAAAGAGTTGAGTATATGCAAGGGGTTGCCCCAAATAATACTATATTTACTCAAATAGAGAATGAACCTGATTATAAGATGACCCTCCAATAATTATATTCTATGTATAAAAAATTTATAAATTTGTTATAATTTTCCAGGCATAGAATCTAATTATTAGAGGTTTTCCTTGAATTTGTCCCCTTCCCACTGCTATAGCACAAAATTAATCAGAGGTAGAGGGGTCAGGTAGTTCCTTTGCTCTCTTCCTCCCAACTTTTCTCCCTGCCAGTCCCTTTCTCCTCCCTTACTGTCAGACCCTGCTCTCCCTCAACACATGGAAGTGAGGAGCAAATTTGAAAACAATAACCTTGAAATTAATCATGGCTGTAGCAATTTGCATACAATACCCATACACTTCTTTCATCCAGAATTGATGCACATTACCTTTGTTTGACACTGTTGTGAGTTTTAGCACAGGTACCACATAAACACACCTTTGAGCAGCACTTTGGCACCTACTCAAAAATAGCAAACTATACATGATATTGGTCCAAAGTCAAAGGCTCATAATTTACAACATAGTTCATTGGGCTGGGGCCACACTGAAGTCAACAGCAGTTTAAACCATGATGATGCACAGTTCAGCAATGCTCAGTATGTATGTGTTCTCCAGATACCCTACCAGAAAGGATCCATGTGCTAATGCGCCCCCACTCATCACAATTTTATTGCAATGAAAATACAGACCCAGAACGGAAAGCTAAGGACCATTTCTCTTCTGATGAAAGAACATTGCAGAACTCCCACTATGTTCCCCATTGTTTTTGTATGATCTGTGCGTCTTTAAAAACATTTAGCATAAAAGTGTCTTAGGATATGAACAAGCATACATTATAAGTGGCTTCAAAAAAAAAGGTTGGGGGGAGAAAGAAAGTAGCTACTGCTGGGGAATGTGCAGCGGCTGCTATATCTGTTACATGTGTCTTTTCTTTTTCATGCTCTTGTCATAGGTATTTAGCAAAATTCACAGATTCACTGGAGTCTGACAGGGCTGCACTGCTAGTGTGGCCTCAAACTTATGGGCTATCAATCATACGCTTTAGCACCCATGCCACCCCAGTCTAAGTTACATGTGTATGAGCCTGTAGACATATGAAGTATAGCAAATCTCTTCAGGGTCACAGCTGGGGCAATTTAGATCACTTGCATGACTAGTGTAACAGCTGTTGCAATCCTGAGCAGATCTTTGTTCCCTTTTCAAGCTGCTAAAAATGTACCTTTGACCATACCCGCAGACTTCTTTATTAACTTATCTGTACGTTAGCTGCAATAGTCACCTAGGCAGTGACAACACAAGAAGCTTCTGGCAAAAAAAAGAAAAGAAAAAAGGCACAACTGAAGTGCCAATCCACAGCTAAAAGACCCCATCTTTGGGGGCAAATGAGACATTCCCAAATTGTTCAAATCTATCCTAGCTTTTTCCACAAGCTGGTTTCACTTGGTTGAGTCTAGTCAGAACTGTAAAAAGAATAAAACAAAATAAATAATCATCCATCATGATTCATTCTGCTAAATTCAGCCTCGAACTGATCAGGTATAAAAGATGACAATTCCCATTTCTTGTAATGTGAACAGTAATAGAACAGGATAGTCACTAAATTAATCTAAAGCCAGTTTCTTGGCTATAATCCTCCTGTTAGATTACTTTAGAACGTCCCCCCTCCCCCAAGGCCTCTGACTATTTTGCAGTGGATAAATGGACGAATAGTACTGGGAGCAGAACCCCAGGTCCCCTCTATCCCAGGCAAGAACCATCCTCACTGGACTACAGTTAGTCCAGCAGCGGGAAATTATTTTGGGCAGAGGGCCACTTACTGAGTTTTGGCAAGCCATTGAGGGCCACATGACAGGCAGCCCAGGGCAGATAAATATTACTTTTCCAAATTTTTAGTGGCCCTGCAGGCCAGATAGAATGGCCTGGTGGGCCGCATCCAGCCCCTGGGCCGCATTTTGCCCACCCTTGAGTTAGTCCCTCCTGCTTGCTCTCCTGGGGCTGTTATTCTTTACCTTTTCACCCAGTGACTCCAGCTCCACCAAGGAGACAACTGAGGCTACTATCTGCCCTGCCTAGTCCATAGCTTGGCAAGTACACTAGTCTCCAGGGAAGTGGGAAATGTTTTAAAATACCTTTGGAAGGAGGGCCTATAATTTAGGTACTTAGCAAATCCAATAGCCTACTGGTTAGAGGAAAAAAGATAGCGCCCATGGCAGAAGCCAGGGAAAAGCTTCAGATTTACCACAGAGTGTAAAGCTTCTCCCACCAGCAGTGTAAAGGGATAAGAAGGTGATCACATTTTCAGTTTTCTATTCATGGTCTTTAGTCTAAATCCTGTTTGCATCCTATCCTCTGTACCTTTCAATCCTAAGAGTGGCTGTGGGCTTATCCCACTGTGGAAACAAGTTACCAACAGTCTGTTCACTCATGAAATCCCATATGTCATCTAGGAGTTTTTTACCTAAAAACTTTCTGCCCTCTTGACCAGAACTGTTGGCCAAGAAGTGCTCCACAGTGGTAATCCACTTGCTAGTGAGATGCATTACTCACTTCACCACATGACAAAGGCACATCACAAAAATTGTCATATCAACTTTTTGAAGGGAGTAAAGCAAGATTGTATAGGATTACACTTAAGAGACTTGGATGCTGAAAGCTGCCTAAGCTCCATTTAGGTGCTGTAGAGACAGAATAGGATCCAAGGCAAAGTGTTTCACATAAAGCAAATTTGAAAACTGCAGTAAATATTTTCTTTTTTAATCACTTAATTTATAGTCAACTTATTTTCACACAGAAGTGCAATATTAAATGATGATAACAACCTTCTGAAAAGGATACAGCATGCAGTCACTGAGCCTCTCATGGGTAGATGTCTGGTGGTTACTCCTGAAACATCAAGTTTTCATTCAAATAGGCTATCCTGGTGCCTTTGTTCAACCAAGTGAGACTACCAGGATGCCTTAGGGTGATCTCTTATTGAAGCAACTACCTAGGTGGGATGAAGTGAGACAACCTTTCCATTGTATGCCATTCTTGCTCAGACCCAAGCAAAGGCTCATCACAACCTTACAAAGGCAGAAGGCAAGAGCAGGGCTCCAGGCTCCACCCATGGAAGAAAGCCTTGTATTCAAAAGCTTGTCTAACTTTATCCCACCAACACGGTTGGTCCAATAAAAGAAATCACCCTAAGGCATCCTGGTACTCTCACTCAGCTGAACAAAGACACCAGGATAGCCCCATTACATCTTACTGAAACAAACCTTTGAATGAAACCTTGATATTTCAGGAGCAACCACCAGATATCCACCCACCAGAGGATCAGTGAGACATCCTGGGCTTGTGCAGTTTCTGGACCATCCCAGCTTCACCACCCACCACCCGCGATGACCACAGAGAGCTCGGCTGGCTCCCCAGCCCACAGGAGTTCACTCGTCCCCCAAAAGGGAGGCCCGATTTCAGTCTTTCCCAACCCACGGCTAGGAAGCTGGAGCCAGGCACTACTGAATTGAAATTGTGGCCGAAGGAGGACACGGGAAGGTGCCAGGTCTCCGGGATATTTAAAGGACCGATGATAAACAGCCTCTTCCCGTGGCCGCCCCCTGAGAGCAGGCAACAAAGGCCTGGCGTTTGTCCGTGCTCCTCGCAGCCGCAGCTCGCTGCCGGGACGGCTCCCGCCAGCTCCCCGTGGCCTCCCCCGGGCTCCGGGCTCAGGCTGAGGGGCCGGGGGCTGCAGGGAGCGGGTTACCTTCTTGGGCGGCTTGGGGGCCCCTCCGACCGGTGCCATGCTGGGCTGCCTGGTGCCGCTGCCTTCCTGTGACGGCGCGGACGCGCGGGACGGGGCGGCGCAGGGCAGCGCTGCGCGGCCCGCGCGCTATATAGCAGCCGGGAGAGGCCGGGCCGGGCCGGGGAGGGGAGGGGAGAGGAAGAGTGGCTGCCAGGCCCCAGGCTGGGCCCCTCGGG
>NW_017728909.1:46208880-46217180 GCF_001723895.1 Crocodylus porosus
CAGCAGCGCCGGCCCCGACGGGGGGTGAGTGCCAGCGGCGCGGGGCTTGCGGGGACTCAGCCTGGGGCCGGGCTAGAGCCGGGGCACGGCCCCTCCCCGCATGTGCTGAATGGGGCCAGGCGGTGCGGCTGGACGGGGCCCCCACGCACCTGGATTGGGCTACGGCCTGGAGCCCACGGGCAGGGCGGCCGGGCACTGCCCATCCGGCAGCTGGAGAAAAAGGTGGAGCACCACCAGTGTTTCTCAACCAGGTGCCCCGGCCCCCGGGGTGCCTTGAGATCCTGCCCAGGGTGCCCCCAGGTTCTGCACAAGGCTGGCGCTGGCAGGGGCGCAGCCGTAGGGGGCCCTGGGTGCTGGAAATGGGCATGGGGGCCGAGGGGCATCACGCAAGAAAGCCTATTTTTCCCCAGTTAAAAATAAACTAGAAGCTGTGCTAACAGGCCGGGCACCTAGGGCTGCATTAGACAGTTCAAGAGGGAAGCAAACACCAGTGTCACTTCACTGGAATGAGTTACAGAATCTGCAGGACTGTGGCATAGGAGCACCCTGGCCAGGAGCAACTCACAGAGCACCGAGTTGCAGAGCAAAGGCAACTTTGATGGGAGGAACATCAAAACCGTTCAAAAGAAGGGAGGGCTGTTAATGGGGGAATGATGAGTTTAGAAGGGATCAGGTAGATGATAATGAGCCACGCAGTCAAGTGACTCCTGTAGCAGTGGCTGATAGAGATGCCACTGCCACTCGTGGGCCATTGATTTTAAACTTTGGGTGGAGCAGGAATCAAAGGGGGGTGCAAGTGCATCGGTGCACCCACCCTGGATCCACAACCACGATTCACAAGAAAAGCTCAGAGATTCCAAGAAGGAAGCCGCTGTGCCCGGTACATTCTGCCCTCTCAGTTCCTTGCAGCAGAAAAACTGCTCCTGTGTCCCCTTTGTTGACCACAGTCATAAAAACGAATGAAAACAAAGACCTGGCATTTTTTGAGTCTAAATAGATTGACAACCACTGGTCTGGGTGCACTGATTCTGCCTCCATGCTGGCCAATGAACTGCACGTCCTGGGGTTTCTTTCTGTCCTGCCTTGCTATTTTGGGTGTAGTGTCACAAGTCAGAAGATTCTTAGATGAAGGCAGGTGAAAGAGTTTCCATGTGGAAGGTCTTTGCTGTACATAGATCCAAAGTTTCCATCAATGAGCAGAGCAAAAACACCATGTTTCCCAGTAGGGAAAAATGACTGGATGGTCTCGTCTTGGTCTCTTCTGTCCATAATTTCTGTTATGCTTTAAGGCAGCAATTAATTCTCAGCCAGGGTGTTGCAGCACTCTGGGGTTCTTTGAGATCCCTTCCAGGGTCCCACACACTGTTAGGTGTACAAACATGATTCATAAGATAAACCCAGAAGTTGTGAATGGGAATTCATAGTGTTAAAAGCATACTGACCTATTGTGGATTTTCTCAGTTCTTTGCAGCAGAAAAATTGCTCTATTATTTTTCTGTAGTCAAAAAACAAGTGAAAATGAAAAGTGGGAATTTTTTGAGGGGTGTCCTGAGTCTAATGAGGGGTGTCTCAACCCTAAAGTTGAAAACTACTGCTCAAGAGTACTCAACCCCCAGCCCACAGGCCAGATACAGCCCCCGATGCTGTGTGGGGGGGACCCTGTGGGCTATGGCCCAGTGTGCTAGATCATGTGTGCAGAACATGGGGAGCCCAGTTCCAGCACATAGGGCTATACAGAGCACTGTGGGGCCCTGGTGCTCAATGCCACTATGCAGGAACAGGCAGAGACAGTGCAGGGCCCCAGAGTCCAATCCTAGCATGTAGGGCATGGTGGAGGTGTCATGGCACCCTGGGGCCCAATCCTGGCCTGCAGGGTCTGATTTGGCCTGGTCCTGGGGACTGGCCCTGTGCCACGTTTCTGGCCCATGGGGCCAAAAGGTTAAGCACCACTGCTCTGAGTGATGAAGTAAACCCACAGCTTATGAAAGCTTATGCTATCCATCTCTGATTTAGTTAATCTGTACTGGGCAAATCTACTCTGATTACTGCTTTACCTGTATTGTCAGCAAACAAGATAAATACACAGGAAAGGCGCATCAATGGGCCCTGGTAATCTGTTTGAGAAAAGATGTGCCAGCCAGGTTTGATTTCATCAAAGGGAATGTGGAAAAAATAAATTCTGCATTTGATTTACCTTTGTTTCACAAAGACAGCACAAATATCCAACAAACCTTTACTCAGCACCGCACTCAACTCAGAAAATGTATAATCTCAAAAGTAGAATTAATGTATGCATGAGCAGGACTGGTTGAGGAGAATCTGTGGCCTCCTTTGAACTCATTTGATGACTGAATAATCATTCTTCATCTCCCTCTTCCACTTACAGTTACATTGTTATTGCTTTATTTCTTATATATCCCAACTTCCATAAATTAGGATAGGCTGACTGGGGATTAGGAGAAAGAGATACAGGGCAGGCTGCTGGTATGTGTAGATTAGCTAAGTACAGTGAAGAGGGTTTGGTGGAAGAAGGGAAAGGAAGGCAAAATGAAAGAAGCACTTCAGTGGGCCCCGAAGATAAACGGTGGCCACGCATGTGGGAAGGGGATAAGCAGCATGAAGACAAACTGGGTTTAAAACTGGAGGAAAGTAGCAGTTAAGAGCATAAAGTGATCAAGAGTGGCTGCCTTGGAGGAGAACGAGGTAGCTACAAGGCTTTGGAGGAAGCCTTACTTTAACATATATTAGCAAGGTCTCCTTAACTGTTTAATTTCAGCAAATTAGAATATATCAAAAGAAACTTTATTATCATGGCATTAATTTAAACCTTATAAACCAGTGTTCATAGCACTTGTCAAAAACATATCTTGCCTTCAATATTTGCTTTTTTTTAAAAACATATACATGGGGGTTTCAGAAAGTAACAGCAAACTGGCTGCCCGCGCTGTGGGAAACTATATAGCACCAGGGAACACCAATGACAGCATTGTCGAATGCACCCACTGTTTACAACTATGTAGAAATTGTACATTATCATTGCACACAAGCTGGTTTTATTTCAAAATTGCCATTACTATCTGAAACACTTTTGTATAAACCAGTGGTTTTAAAAAATACACTATTTACATATACAGTAGTGATTTTGAAAAGACAAATTTGGAAGCAGTCACTGCAGTGGTGAAGTCAGCCTTTACTACCTGAGACATAGGGTACTGACCTGAAGAGATACGTTTGTCCAAGGATTAATACTGGACAAGAGTTGTGAGTGGAAACAGTTTGATTTTTCTGGTTTTTACTATTGAATATGGATAAGAAGTTCTAAGGACAATTGTTTTAAAGGCAGATCTTTGAAGTTAATATTTTACATATTAAAATCAGGTGAGAATGTAAAAGACCATTTATTTTCATTTATTATTTGTATTATGTTGGAACCTCGGAGTTCCAGCCATGAAACAGGACTCCAGGCTATAGGTTCCATAACAAACATAGTACAAAAAGACAGAGAAAAGATCAAGTGTCCTGTTTGTAATGGGGTTTTTTCCCCTTAGAAAAGAAAAGCCGTCTTCTTCCTTGGGAGAAAGATGGAAAGATACAGCAGAGACAGTGATCATCGGAGGTGGTTGTGTTGGTGTGAGTCTAGCCTACCATCTGGCCAAGGCTGGCATGAAAGACGTTGTTCTGCTGGAGAAATCTGAACTCACCGCTGGATCTACTTGGCATGCAGTAAGAGCCATTTTGTTAATTTATAAGGTCTTGAATATGGAACCAGATTTCAGATGACTGTTCATATCTGACAATAGAGTAAAATAGTTGTTAGTCCTATCCCCAGGGCCTGTGAGAAAACTATTTATTTATTTAAATATAGAATAAGAGCTTGGCATTGGGTTCTGATCCTGTTTTTGGGATAGACTTGTAGTGTGACCTTTGAAGAGTGACTTAAACTGCCTGTATTCCAGTTTCCCTATCTGTAAAGTGGAAACAAATATTGGTTAACCCTTTTGATATTCTTGATTGGATGGTGTTATCAAAGTGAGAATAATTAATTATTAACATTTATTATAGCAGTGTGATGGTACTAAAATAGTTCGGACTTGTTTAAACTCTAATTTTCATTTCTAGAGTGAATCTTATCAAATATTTACTGCAAACATTCATTTAAGAGGACATGCTAATATGAGAGTTGTAAGAGCTTATTTTTAAAAGTTGAATGCAAATATTTTTGCTTCTTCTTTCACAAAGAGCCCCCTATTCTAATATCAGCATCTCCCCAGTGGCAGATGTCTGAGTTCTTGCATGTCACTTTCCAGGGGAGCAGAGTAGGGGTGCAGAATGTGGGTATAGTCTAAGTGTCACTTATTTGATTTATACATTTTCACTTTGTTGATTTATACATTGGTTCTGTCCTGACACAGAGGCATCCCAAAAGAACATTTTAGCAGTCTCTACTGTAGGAATCTTAGCCTAGCACAAAGGATTATATTCCAGAGAGCATCACTACCTCAAGAACTGACTCTTAGCAGAGACCAAGATAAATGGCACACAGCCCTGTGCTTGGACAGCTTCTCATCAAGCAGCCAGTGCTTCAACATGGAACTTTGCCAGATAGAAACTCCCAATAGCACAACATGTTATTTAAAGACTGGACATTTACTTTTACCTTAAGAAAAATAATTTGGAAAAAATATATGTAGCACTGTTACCTGCTGACACCTGCCACGCTGATGTTAAGGGAAATAATTTCTTGGCACACAGAATCATGTGCACTCCATGGCTAAATATTTTCTCTGTCAGCATCTATAGAAGACACTGGATGAGATAAGGTAAAGTCTCATACACCATTAGATTTGTAACCTTAGATTTGCAGTCTCCTCTTATGGGCTAGGGACAGACATTCAAAAAGCCTGAGCCTGAGTTGATTCAATCTTTGCAGCCTGGCTAGGCTAAACTGGTTTGTAACTGCAAAGACATCTGCTCTGAACTGAAGAAATACAGGCACATGCCCTTAGTGGCTCAGGCTAGATGCTTGGGGGAGCTAGAGCAGCCCTCCCTTCCCTTCCATGGTGCTGAGCTGAGGGAAAGGTGTGTCCAGGCCCCCACAGGATGCTCTGATTAGAGAGGGGTTGCCCTTCTCTCCCTGCTCCTCACAAGTGCAGCAGGGAGTTGATAGCACAGAGTTTATCAGGCCATCAAGAAAACAAAAGCCTCTCTCTATTAGTTCAAGCTCTTCTTAAACTATTTTTCAAGGAAGGAATGGAGGGACTTTACCAGCTACCTGTTGATTTGCTCCAAAAAGCCCTGTCCTGTCTGCCTTTGTCCTGTCTCTCACAGCACAGACTGTAGGCAGCATGTGGTATGCTAGCTAATGGTGAGCGGTGTCTGTGTAAGGCAGAGGGGGGGAGGAATCCCTGCTTGAGCAGGGAGTGGTGAGGGGGAGGGTGGGGAGCAGGAGGAAGCCAGGCAGACTCTGCTATACATGGAGTCTCTGATGGAGCTGCAACCAGGGAGCAGAGGGGAGGGGCCAGCCCTGGTAGGCTAGAGCAGTGGTCTCCAAACTTTTTTGATTGCACACCCCTATCAGTAAAAAATTTTTGAGCACACACCCCCAATATATGTATATTTATATAAATATAAATATAAATAGAAGTTCTAACATTTTCTTCCTGCACCCCAGTGGATTGTTTTGTACACCCCCTGGGGTGCACGCACCCCACTTTGGAGACCACTGGGCTAAGGCAGATAGCAGAGCCCTGCCCAGAGTTGCAAAGCATCTGGGATCCCAGCTGGAGGATTCTGATTTAACATAAACGAGGAAGGGGTCTGGGACAGACATTACATAACCGGTTTGACACAAATCAGCTAAGTCTGATACTACTACATTCAACCAAGTTTATCCCAAACTAGTTTCAGCCATTTTCAAAATGGTCTACGTGCACTGAACATCTGTTCTATTACAGTTTTAAACCAGTTTCTGATCATTTAAACCAGTTCATATGTAATGTCTGTTCCTAGCCATGTGGACTAAGAGGAGGTTATAGAAGAAGCCTATTGCTATGTACAGCAAGAGAAGGGAGCACAGAAAGCAATAGTCTGCTTTTTCTAGAGATATTTTTCTGTTCTCCATAGTTTTTTATTTCTTATATCGTACTCATCAAGGTACCAAATTCCTTCCAGTAGAGCATTAAGCAGTATGACTAACATGGTCACCTATTATTTATTTCCTCTTCCCAAATTGAGAAGTAAGTACATTGCAATTTCTTGTGCTACAGCTATTTTTTGAGGGGGTCTTTGAATGGAGAGTAATAAAAAGAATTCATGAACATACCTGCAACTTCTAATGAAAAGCTGGCATTCCATTTTATTTGCTTTTCATAAAAGATTTTGGCATAGATATACACAGAGAAAGTAAATGTCATATTTTCAGTTAAGAATTGTTTAAATATAAAGTCATAAAGAAATGACATTCTTCTCAGGTAAAAACACAAGTATTTGATAAATGTCACGTTATCAGATTAGGAAATAGAAACAATACCATGCATTATAGATATCTGATCACACAGCTCAAATACTGAATCAGGAATAATAAATATTCTAATATTCTCAGCATTCCATACATGAGTGAGCTATAGACTGAAATATATTGACCAAAACATCGTCAGAGCAATTTTAGTAGCAAACAAATCTGTAAAAACGCTGCCCCCCCCAAAAAAATAACAGCACCTGTCTTTTTCATTGACATTCCCCTGCAGCCAAGGATGATTGTCTTCCATGATTGTCTTATCTGTTGGTCTGAAGATGGCTGACAAGACTGATCCAGGTTTGACAGATTCTGCTGCAGCTTGGGCATGTGGTTCTGTGTGGGATGGGTAGTTCTGAATTCTTGATTTGGTCCATGACACTCTTTTGTTTTTCTACTTTTTCATCTATTGTTGTCGTAAGGTGTCAAAGTACTGTGATCCTTGCAGCAGACTCTTCCTTCATTTAGGGTGGTCCTGGGTGATAGTTTCCTATGAGTTGATGTTGATGTTGTATTTTTTCAAATTGGCCTTGAAGACGTCCCTGAAGTACTTCCTCTGCCCTCCTCCTGAGCATATGCCTTGACTAAGCTGGGGGAATAAAATCTGCTTTGGGAGTCTGGAGCTGGACATTCAGATGATGTGGCCAGTCCAGCAAAGTTGATGATGGATGATCATCACCTTGATGCTCATAGTGTTTGCTTGCAAGTGGATGCTAATGTTAGCTAAAAGACAGTATCTTTTTACTGGATTCAAAGGATCTTCCACAGGCAGCATTTATGGTACTTTGTTAACAACTTGAGGTGTCTTCTGTATGTTGTTCATGTCTCAGCTCTGTACAGTAAGATGGGGATTACAACTGCCTGATAAACCTCAAGCTTGGTTTTGTATCTGATGTTGAGATCTTTGAACACCCATTTCCTCAGGCATCCTAGTGCTGCACTTGCACATTTGAGGCAGTGTTGGATTTCTTCATCGATGTCAGTCTTCTGCGAGAGATGGCTTCCAGTGTATAGGAAATACCCAACATTTTCCAGTCTCATCATGAATCTGAATTACCGGTCAGCTGAGCTGAGGATTGTTCACTAAGAACTTGTTGGTGGAGCACCATAGTCTTCTGAATGGACAGCATGTGAATGATATGCATGAAAATGACATGAAAATTAGTAGGGAGGTTGTTATATAATATTTCCCTAGCTCTAGTTGTCATCCATGTCAGAGTGTGGCCTACGACTTTGTAAGGGCCACCTCTTCATGATTTGCTAGCACTTTTGCTGCATTTGCATCAATGAGGTTGCCGTGGAGCTGCAAGGCAAAGCAGCCTGTCGTAAGGAGAAGACAAAATGGAAGAAGTTCACAAGAAGATGACTTTCATGTTATGAAGTGCTGAACAGTTGTACTTGCAGAAGCAGAACTTGGTGATTTTCCAACAGCCTTCATGAGAACATCCCACTGTGATACCGAGACAAAAGTGGTTGAAATTGTGAATTAAACAGGTGCCTGCTTATTACTGAAGCTGAGGATCAAAGGTGTCAAAGTTGTCACTCTCAGTTCTCTCTTAGGTTAAAAACAGATGATCATCGCCTGCTGGAATTTACTATCCACCGCAAGGTGGCAGAGGCATGCAGTAAGGCAGCAGCCCTAGACTTTAGGAGGCAAACTTCAACGAGCTAAGGAGGATAGTTGAGGATGCGCTGAGGTCCCAGGGGGGAGGGGAGCCAGATGTCCAAGGATAGTGGTTGCTCCTTAAGGAGGCGATCCTCCAAGCCCAAAGGAAGGTAATCCCAA
>NW_017728909.1:46217191-46239727 GCF_001723895.1 Crocodylus porosus
TTTAAGAGGAGGTTAGATGAACATCTTGCTGGGATCGTTTGACCCCAGTATTATTTCCTGCCATGGCGGGGGGTCGGACTAGATGATCTACTCAGTTCCCTTCTGACCCTAGAAACTATGGAACTATGAAACTATGTTTAATCCAGGGCTTCTTGTCCTGGCTTTTGACTCCTATCAAAACAGGCCTGGGACAATCACACAGTCTGAATTGCAATTGACTTGAATTAGCCTTGATTATCCTGTGGCGAAGTGTTCATGTGGAAGAGAGTTTGTGTCTGTAGGATCTCAGGATAAAGTCTTTGTCCTGGGATAACCTCGGCATGTCTAAATGAGACGTTTTATTGCACAGTAGACTAAGCTATTGTGCAGTAAGGTGGCAACGTCTACTTGTGCACATATTTA
Source organism: Crocodylus porosus (assembly GCF_001723895.1). NCBI lineage: Eukaryota > Metazoa > Chordata > Crocodylia > Crocodylidae > Crocodylus > Crocodylus porosus. The sequence continues at coordinate 46,217,594 of NW_017728909.1, forward strand.
TTACACAGTAAATTAGTCTACTTGGCAGTTAGTTACTACCCCTAAATACAGGTAGTAAACTAACTATGCAGTAGATGTTGTGCAGTACTGTCTGTGTAGACTCTGGCCGAGAGCAAATTTTCTCTCTGTCAGCCCCTACACTAGGGGGCCACAGAGGACAGGGAACTCCCCTAGTCCTGGCACTGCTCAGCTCCCAGTTTCTCCCGGAAGCTGGGAGGTGAGCAGCACTAGGATGGGGTAGCTCTCTGCCCTGGTCTTCCCCCCATCCGGGCACTGTTTAGCTCTCAGCTCCACACAGAAGCTGGAAGCTGAGTCGAGCAGTGACAGTTCCCAGCCAGGTCTGGCTGGGAATTGTCCCATTCTAGGCACGCTGTTCTTGCAGCTTGGAACTGATTGGGACCTGCCCCAGAATGGGACAGTTTGTGGCCAGCCCCAGGCTGCATGGGGAAGCTTTGCTGGGCACAGGGCTTGTCCCCATGTGCACAGGGCCAGGAGAACTCTTCTGTCTGCAGCAGCAGCTGTCTCCCAGCCCTGTGCACATCAGGACCTCTCCTGATGTGTATGGGGCCAGGAGACAGCTCCTGCTGCAGACAGAAGAGTTCTCCTGGCCCTGTGCACATGGGGACTGGCCCTGTGCTCCCTGCCAATCCCCAGCCTGGCACCCAGGGGGAGCCTGGAGCTCTCTCTGCCTGCTGCAGGGGGGCAGAGCAGGGCAGGAGCAGCCCTGTACTGGGCTACTCCCAATGGAGTAAATCTGCTCCCAAGAGGGAGCATACGTAGACATGTTCCCAGGTAGGCTTACTGCACAGTATTTTTACTGCACAGTAAGCCTACTTTGAACAATTAGCATATGTAGACATGCCCACTGGCAGTCTGTTTTTAGCCTTATGCAGTAACTCTAGATTCTAAATCATGTGCCAGCAGTTTCTAGGCATCTGAAATCCTGAGTGACACTCCATGCAACAGCAGTAAAAGCTTCAGGGCTGCATAGGGTGCAAATCTGTCATTATAGTACATTGCATTTACTCATTAATTGAACAGGTTTTTTTCTAAAGAAGCAGGTGTCATATTTCATCCCTTTACATGATGCTTTTTTCTGTAAAATTCATTTTACTATGCTGTTCAATTATTACAGAATTGTTGTAAAGATGTAGTCATAACTGCAAGGTCTGTATATGCTGAAACACATGCCTGTATTCATAGGAATGTTGATGCATTGATAGGTACAGTACAATTGGAATTGAACTAAGAAATTCAACATATAAAAAGGCTTTTAAAAATTACTGAAGAATCCTATAGAGATGGATTTGGATAACCTTAGTTTTTATTTTGTGCAAATAATTACATCTAGAATCCTAAAATAGTTATATTCCCAAATCAGACAAAGCAATATATCAGTATTGCAAAGATAAAGCAACCCCTTCTGAAAGTGATTTAATCCTAAAGCAGGTCATCAGGTTCTTGCTGCCATAAATAGCATTCTTGAAATCAGTAACATTTTATCTGCAGCCAAATGATACTCAGAAATATATAAAATTGTTTTTTGTGTATAAAAATGTCATAGCTATTCTTTCAATATAATCGTTTCAACTAAATGCCTATTGGCCTGTATTATTGTGCTGCAAACACAAGAGCCACTAGCAACCGGTTTTAAAGAAAGTAAAAACATGAGTGGGAAATGTTTGCAGAAATTAAAGAAGACAGTAAAAAAATCATGACATGATTCATGACAGCTTTTAGATACGTATGGACAGAGCTGTACTGTGAAAAATGTGCACTTGATATAGCCACGCTTTGTAGAGTGTGCTTCCTCTTGGTGCCTCACCCCATAGGATGCATGCTTCTCCACCCAGCAGAGCACATACACCCTCCATTCTTTTATTCACCCCAGTAGGAATCATTCATAGGGCACAAGGTACTACCATATTTAGGTCTCTGATGCATGTTACACCTAGCATGTGATTACCTGGCTAATCACATCTTAAGTAGAGACCTGGCTACATGTTCATGCAATTAAAGGTGAGATAAAACCAAGAATAAGCAAAAAAGTTATTACACAAAATACATGTACATGATACTTGAACTTTATTCAAAGTATTACAAATGTATTACACAAAATACATGAACTTTGTTCCTATCATGCCTTTAATTGAATGTGTGACTGGTGCTCCCAGCCTCCCATGTGCTTCAGAGGCTGGGAGCACTGGTCAGCTGTTTGGGGCTTCCAGCTGTGTCCCTGTGCCTGGTGACTGAAAGCTCCAATCACTGATGAGGTTCCTAGCCATCAGAGATCTCAGCTGCAGAGGCGTGCTATGTGCTGCCCTGGCTGGGAGTACTGTTACCTGATTGGAGTTCTCACCCATGAAGACATACCAAGTGCTCCCATGGCCGGGAGCCCCATCAGCAATTGGAGCTTTCAGCTGCAGGAGTGCATGGTGAGCTTTGGGGGCTGGAAGCTCTGATCAACTGATGGGGGCTTCTAGGCATGGGCGTGAAAATTGCCTGTGCAGGGGGACTGCCAGCAATATGGCGTGATGGGATCTGATGCTTGATCCCACAGTTGTCTTCTGACCTGCAGGTGTGGCAATTGTTGGGATTGTGCATTAGATCCCATCTTGCCTTGTTCTTAACTATGGATACCTTTAAGAAATGCTTGGATGCTTATCCTGCTGGAGTGATCTGATCCCAGCTGACTCCCTGCCCCTTGGGCAGTGGGCTGGACCCAATGATCTCATGAGGTCCCTTCCATCCCTAATGTCTATGAATCTATTAACATCTGTCCATGGCTTTAAAAGCACTATATTTGTTAGCTCCTGGACTGGAAGCAATGTACAGTAGTCATACCGCTGCCAGCAGGCTTAGTCATAGATTGCGAGGCTGGAAGGGACCTCAGGGGATCATCAGGTCTAGCGCCCCTGCACCAGGCAGGAAAGATAACTGGGAGTCAGGTGACCCCAGCAAGGTGGCTGTTCAGTCTCCTCTTGAAGATTTCCAGGGTAGGCGATAGCACCACCTCTGGAGGGAGTTTATTCCACAGTCTGGACACCCTAGTTGTGAAGAAGTTTTTTCCTAATGTAGAGCCTGAAACGGTCTTCCAGGAGTTTGTGGCCATTACTTCTGATTTTCCCTAAGGGTGCCCTGGTGAACAGTTGTTTACTGAGCCCTTGATGTAGTAGTAAGCCACTATCAAGTCCCCTATCAGCCTTCTCTTTTTCAGGCTGAAGAGTCCCAGGTCCCTCAGCCTTTCCTCTTATAGCTTGCCATGCAAGTCTCTGATCATACAGGTAGCCCTTCTCTGGACTCTCTCAAGTTTTAGCATGTCCTTGTTGAAGTGTGGCACCCAGTACTGGACGCAGTACTCCAGCTGCAGTCTCACCAATACTGAGTAGAGTGATTAGCTCTGCTAAGAGACAGAAAACTGGCCTGTGTGCAGCACTGTAAAAACATGGTTACACTGCTTCCCGTTCAGGAGCTAGCATGGTTGCTGGCATGATTGCACCCCTCATACCCTGTGTACTCCATTAGCATCATCTGCAATACAGCCATGTTTAGGAATCCAAGCCTTGGATGGGATTTGGACAGGGATGATCCTGCCTGAGGCAGGGGGTTGGACTAGATGACCTCTGGTGGTCCCTTCCAGCCCTACTTCTCTATGACTTCATGACTCTTAGTAATAAAATAGCTTACAGCAACCACAACTGCATTATATAATTCATGTGGATGATTCTAATAGTATAGATGTTTCCAACAAGTCTTTTCAGAGGTATCTCAAAGAGACTGTGCTGTTGTATAAGCTTTAAATACTGAAAGATAGAATCCTTGCAGGTGAAAGTTGGGAAAACACCTTTGAAGTCACTGAATCCTCCCATCAATTGTGCATCCTGACATGTCACACAGTAGGTGTGGCATGCCTAAGTTCATGATCCCAGGCTCTCCCTGGCACCAGCAAGTTAGCAAGCAGGTGCCTGGCATGCCTACAGCTGGGACACCAGTTTTCTGATCAGCACTCCCAGCTGTGGGAGCGCAGCAGCCACACGTTCAATTTACAGCACAATAAGGATCAGCTACAATTATTCCATATATTTCCTGTTTTATTTGTATTAATTGCATGAACATGTGGCTGGGTTACTCCTTAAGACTTGATTAAGTAACTGGTTAATCACGTCCTAAGTGTAAAGTCTGCTAGGGGCCTCAGATACAGTAGTGACTCAAGTAACTTATGTTATTGATTTTACATTTGCATGTACTCAAAAGGAGGCCAAATTCTTTCCAGAGGACTTAGATGAATAATTATACCATTTTAAACTGTGAGAAAGGGAGGTCTACTGTAGAGTACAGCAGATCTGCTATAACTGTTTTGACTGTGTCCTTCTATACTGAAGTAAGGGAAAGTTTAATGGAACCTCCCCTTAATGAAAGAGAGTTAATTGCTATGGTTTGGCATCACTTACTTTGGGATAATAGTAGACAGACAAAAAAGTTACAGCAAATCAGCTGACGTGCACTTAAGAACAGCAGGCTTTCCCCTGACGTATTGCTCTGAATCACCTCTGAAATGCCAAATTGTTTAACAGCAGCATTTAAGAAAGAAAGCAAAGAATATTTTCCCATGTAAACTGCCAAGATGTATTACTTATTAACGTTTGGCCAGGATACGTTGGTGAATATCTCCATTCTTGTAAAGAGTACCTGAGATCTTGAGACATCAGATGGTCGGGTCCTTAGTATTTTGTCTTCCAAAATATTTAGATAGAAAAATGAATGATCTAAAAAAATTAAACTGTAGTACAGAACAGCTGTAAAGAGGATACTGTGATTTGACAAAAGTAATGAGAACAGACAGGTGGAAAAACATCTGTCCATGAAAAGGGAATATATGCAATCCAGGAAAGGGTTGTTTTTTTTTTTTTAAGTTGGCTATAGCTATATGTTGCTTTTCTTTACACTGGAAGGCCAGTTCTGTTTCAAATGACAAAAAAGAGAGAAAAGATTACATTTCTAAAAATGCCAAATTTTGTTATTGTTTTTGTTTATTTTTCAAGGCTGGTTTAACAACTTATTTTCATCCTGGAATAAATCTGAAGAAAATCCATCACTACAGTATCAAGCTCTATGAAACACTGGAAGAAGAGACTGAACAGGTAAACTCCTTAATATTCACACAGCTACATTGAAAATATTTTTACAGACCAATATTAATTGTGCTAAGAACCATATGGAAACATTTGTAATGAAAAAGCTGTGTATGTGTATCTATATGCATGCATGTCTCTATGGGTGTAACAGAGGTTCTCATATATTAAGAGGTTACTTTATCCAAAGTATTTCTGTTCTTTTTATATCTATGGTACATTCATATTCTAGTGTTTAATCCCAAAGAATTTAGCTTTCCCCACCTCATTCTTACTACTGCTTGTTTTTTCAAAATAAAACATTAAAAAAATTAAGCAATCAGAGTCTCTGCAGGATTAGCTTTCTATGAGGAAAAATAGCATTCAGGATCCGGATCATGTAAACTGACAAGTACCCATTCCTGGCTTTTATATATCTGCTTGAGAATTCGGGTGATTTAACGTGGTCCATGCTTGAAAATACATTTGCACTCTTTCCTATCCATTTCAGAGGAGCCCTTCTGTTTGGTGACTAATATAAAATCATTTATTCTAATCAGCACTATTCAGCTTTTGGCCATGCAATTTGAACTCAATAATGATCCTCACTTGGTTAATCTTCAAATTGTTAATTTTCACACGATAGCCTGTTGCCTCACCTTACTTTCCAGCAAGATTAATACTGTAGCCAAATGCTCTAGGAAAATATCCATTAGAAAACACAGAGCAGTGTGTTCACTCATAAACTATGAGGAATTCACTTACAAATCACTGAAACCATTCAACAAAATATGTGAGCAAAGGATATATTGTGATTCAGTGCCATTCCATTTTACCGTGTTTGGTTGATCACTAATTTTGTGAAAAGTAGTGAAGCATAGCTCTCCTTATTTACATGGACTTATGATGCCTCCATGATCCATCTAAACTGAGGATTCTGCACACCTGCACTGCACCTCTCTCGAACAGAAAAGAGGGTAATTTTCTTTTACAGCAGTGCTTGCAGTATGAAGGTTCTACTGGTAAAGTGATTGGAGCTATGTGGAGGAGCTGAGGAACGGGCAGGTTAGGAGTGAGGCTGAAGGGACATGTGTTGGTTCTCTACTAGTGCCCTAGAGATTCTTTCTGAAATTTAATATTCCTCCATGTTGCAGTGAGTTTCTACAGCTTCTTCTTTTCCTTAAAGGAAAAAATTTCTTTGAGAGTCACCAGTTAAGGAACCTTTGCTAGTGCAGCTCCAGTGTAGCATTACTGTAAGCAAATATAAAGGATTATCAAGGCTACTCACTTCAGGGACACAGAGTCTCCTTGTAGATTTGTGTAATTTCCCACTGGTCTGTCAACCTGTTCTGCAATGGAGTTAGTTCTGTTCCTTAACAGAATAACTAGGCAAAGAAATCTTTATGCAGAGGGATGGAGTTATTGGGCCATAGTCATTAATGTGAGTATGCACTGTCCGGCTGGATGCAATTTATGTATGTCTAAAAATCCTGTATTTTGCCACTAAAGATGGGTGGTCTGTTAGTTACATGAGGTTTGTTTTGCAATATATTAAATGTTCACATTGCTGACATTCAGAGGTGGATTTTATATATAAAATATGTCTGAACTACTTTTGAAACCATATAAATGTGGATTCTATTTACAAACTCAGAAGATTAATCAAATGTAGTGAATACAATTAATAAAGAACACTGAAAAACAATTGAGAAGATGTGCTTTAAACAAGTTAGTGTGCATTTCAATATTGTGTTTCCTTGGTTTAGGTAAGATTTCATTTGTTAGCAAGTTGTTCTTTTCTACCTCAGAAGTCTTCAGCTGGGGCCTGAAACTCTGAAAGCAGTTAGAGCTTGATTCTGTGGTAAGAAAAGATTAATGGCAAAACTCCTGTCAGCTTCAGTGGTGCAGAATCAGACCTTTAGGGAAAGATGAACCATAGTTCTAATTGTAAACTACTTGCTTTTGTTATCAATGTTTTAGGCTGTGGGCTTTCATAATCCAGGCAGCATCAGAATTGCTTCAACTCCTACTAGAGTTGATGAGTTCAGATATCAAATGACTCGTGCTGGCTGGCATGCAACAGAACAGTATATTATCGGGCCTGAGAAAGTACAAGAGCTGTGTCCTTTACTGAACATGGAAAAGGTAAAGAATCTTATTCTATGGAAACATCTTTTCTTGAGATTAAATATCGGTGAAGAGTTCCTATTCTGGCAGTGTAATAAACATCAGGCTTCTGATATCTATAAAAATTGCTGGAGACAGATCCCTAGAGTTTTTGTGCAGAGCTTTAGCCAGTTCTGCCAGAAAAATATAATCTTTTTCCTGATGGAGCTATACCTGGGGAACTTTGCAAGGATGTCCTTCCATTGGCTCTCTCCCACATTTTCCACAAATGTGGAGGTAATCACAGCCATTATTTTAAGTTTTAAGAAAGTTAATTTTTTGCAACTGTTGTAGATTTATTAGAATAAGAAATAATATCCATGTTAATGTATGGCAATTAAGGAAATCTGATTATTATTCCTAATGGTTAATTGTTTGAAACATTTTATAACACTGTCAGCATACATTTAGCATAGGCTTTTCATTCAGTGGTTTTGAATTGACCAGTTGTAGCTTTGATGATATTAGGCAGTCTTTACAGATGACACACAACAGTTATTCGCTTTAATCTTAAATAAGGTGAAAGCTGCAAATTTAATTTGAATTCATTTTGTGTGACCCATAATAGGTTTTAGCTGGCCTGTATAACCCTGGAGATGGTCATATTGATCCCTATTCTCTCACTATGGCCTTGGCTGCAGGAGCTAGGAAATATGGTGCCTTGTTAAATTACCCAGTTCAAGTGACTAATCTAAACTCTAGATCAGATGGGACATGGGAAGTTGAAACTCCATTGGGAGTAATTCGAGCAAACAGAATAGTGAACACAGCAGGTAAGATTTAAATAATACTTTGATGTCTTTTGACGGTTAAAAAATAATGTGCATAATCAGATATTTCACACCAAGCACTAAGGCCATGGACAAACTTGCTTCTTAATGGTGTTGGAAGGGAATGGGGAACTGCCACTTTGGAGTGCTTATCAGCTGTTACCGTGTAACTATTATATCTCTGTGGTTCTGTTGTTACACAAATTGCGAAGTGCTCAAATCACGAGTGAGACTTTATAAAGGGGGATAAGGCAAGGTGTTACATTTATTGATTACATGAGTTAGACATGGAGGTTCCAGCACACCATTCATACAAAAATACACAACTCATCATACACATCGTTACACACAGGCATACACATACACAAAACAACCATTTCATCCACACATACACCAGATATAGTTACTAGCGATAGTTGCTCAATATCAGCCCAGGGCAGCCAACCCAGGCTTATTGAGTAGATGATGATGATTTGAAGATAGCAGATTTGAAGATAACAGCTGAAGCAAGGTGAACAGATGCATCTGTGCCCGGATGAAACAGCAGTAGAGAGAGACTCACTCAACCTGGCATTTTCAAAGTGTTCTTTTATAGGGATTGGCATCCTTTGTTTCAGTACTTTGGTGTTTTTCCATACCCAGCTTCTGTTTTTGCAGTTGTTCTTCTTTTGTTTTCAGCTTATTTTAGCGTTGGAGTGCTCTTCTTGCCTGTCTGGCAGAATTTCTTCTTCTGTTATCTCCTTTGTGCCTTCGAGCTTCAAAGGGATTCTTCAGCCGTTTGTTAGTTAGTTACTGGCTGGTAACTTACATTTGGCACCTTGTTGCTTACATAAACAGTTAAATCTTCTCCCGTCTCCATGCCATTCTCTCACCATTCACCCTTTTACACACACTCATATATAAAGGCTACGCAGAGTTCATTCACTTATGTCAAGCAGAAGGATACAAAATGGAGTTTTCATGTTGCTTACAGGACAAGACTAACATGGTTATATTTTACTATTATTACACTCTATGTTAACATTAGCTACATTAGTTCAGTTCATGCCCCACTGTAGCATAGAAAGTTAGCTAAATTGCCATAACTTTAAACCTAAATGAAACAGGCTTGCCATGGTTTTGCTACACTTGTTTCACTACAGAAACATGCAGATATATCCATTGCATCATAACATATTGGCATAATTTGATATCAGAGCAGTTGTTATAGTTGTCTGTATCTTAATGGTCAATTGTTTATGTTACAGGAAAAGTGAAATATGTCTTTGGTATCTGTCTTGTTCCTGGTAAATCATAAAGCTCGATTTAGCACTAGGCAATCCTGATTTTTTTTATTTTTTTTTTTACTTTTTTTTTTTTTAATGGGCTATCGATGAGATGATTTCTTCACAACAACACAGTGCAGAGGTGGGAAAAATGGTGGATCTGGCTGGTGGCTGGACTCCATTTCCCAGCAGCCCTTGCCCTCATCACTGTGGCTGGTTTCCATGGAGACCTCAGAAGTGGTGGTGCTCTAACATACTGGCCCCAGCAGGGCTGGCAGGGCACATGGCCAGGCAGGGAGCTGCTCTGGGACCAGAGCTGGGATCTTGCAGTGGCGACAGCACAGTCCAGAGCTGGGGCAGAATTGCCATCTGCTGCCTCCATGCCCCTACCCAGGGTGTGTGGGCATCGGATCACAGCTCTGCCCCGGCTCCAGATTACACTATCACCACCACAAAATCCCAGCCCTGAAGCAGTTCCCTGCCCAGCTACCTGCCCTGCCAGCGCTGCATGGAAACCCTGGCCCCACACTGTTATGGCACTGCCACTCCTGGGTTCTCCATGAAAACTGGATGCAGCAATGCAGGCAGCGGCAGCTGGGAAATTGAGTCCACCATGGGCCTGATTCGGCCCATGGGCCAGGCTTTTCCCACCCCTGATATAAAGAAAATTGTGTGCTCTGTGGGTCGTCCTTCATTAAACAATATGCTCTCTCACCTTTTCCATCCCTCTCCTTTGGTTTGTTTCTATAAAATAACAGAAATAAGCTTTTCACATTAGCCTTCATAAAGAAAAGGGACCCAGTCTGGGCTGGGGTGTATGGAAGGACAGAATGGTAATGTTATAAAAAAACCAAAAACAGGACCACTTATTCTTTTGGGCTCCACAATTCAAAAAGGATGTGGAGAAGCTTGAGAGAGTCCAGAGGAGAGCCACGCGCATGATCAGAGGTCAGGAAAACAGATCTTACGATGACAGGCTGAGAGCAATGGGACTCTTTAGCCTGGAAAAGCGCAGGCTCAGGGGTGATCTGATGGCCACCTATAAGTTTATCAGGGGTGACCACCAGGATCTGGGGGAACATCTGTTCACCAGAGCGCCCCATGGGATGACGAGGTCGAACGGTCACAAACTCCTGCAAGACCGTTTGAGGCTGGACATAAGGAAGAATTTCTTTACTGTCCGAGCCCCCAAGGTCTGGAACAGTCTGCCAGAGGAGGTGGTTCAAGCACCTACATTGAACACCTTCAAGAGTAAATTGGATGCTTATCTTGCTGGGATCCTATGACCCCAGCTGACTTCCTGCCCTTTGGGCAGGGGGCTAGACTCGATGATCTCCCGAGGTCCCTTCCAGCCCTAATGTCTATGAAATCTATGAAATCTAGAGAAACAAGACACAGCCCATCTATGATCAGGACCTCTTTGCAAGTTTACCCACAGAATTAAGGAATAGTTATAATTTCCTTAATGATTGTCCTTTTTTTTTTTTACACCAAATCAAGCTACAATTACACTTTCCAGTGATCCTCCATTCCCTCTTAGATAAGGTATTACTACCATACAAGTCAAATAAAGGGTCAAGAGACAGGTCTATATCCCAAACTTTTATTGTTTATACCCTAAAGGACAAGCACTTATCTCAATATCTGTCTAGCTACCTGCAACAGCACAATATAGATTCTTATTTGTACTAGTTGGAGGGATGCAGGAGGGAACAGGAAAGTGGCATGCAGACTGGCAGCAGTTGTCTTGAATTTGCTGAGGTTTCCCAAAGTCAGCCCCCTCCCACTATTTACACCCATTATTTATATCTGGCATTCTACTATAACAAAATCCTTAGTCCATCTGTCCATCTGTCCATAACACTTTTTGAGCACTCTGATTGGTCTTCTTGACATCCAATCACAATGCTGACTGAAACAATCAATCAGAGTGCTCTGCACAGACAGACACACATGGTGGAATACCACCACCATGACAGCAGGGACTGAGGGGACGGAGTGCTGGTCGTCCACCTACCCCCCGGGCAGAAGGGGGTCAAGCAGCAGTAGGACATAGCCCTCCACTCCCAGAGTTGCAGCATCGGTGCCCACCCCTGTGCCACCCCCTCTGCACTGACTGGGCAAGTGACAGCAGTTCTCATGCCATCTGACAAGCGACAGCAGGGCAGAGTCCCAGCTCCCACCACTGATGTGGGCACGGCAGAGCTGGGAGCGGGGCCCACATCAGCCACACCCACATCTTGCCCACCCCCCCTCTGGGCAAGTGGCAGCAGGACAGAGCCCCCACTCTGAGCATTGCCGCACCCGCATCTGCGACTGAATCTCCGAAGCGGCACCAAATCTTTCAGATCTCATTTGGCCAGACCGAATCAGGACAGTGATTTAAATCTCCAAATTGAATCACTATCCTCTGAATTGGCCAAATCCAAAGCCGAACTGAATACTTGCCGCTTCTCACAGGCCTACTAGTCACCCACTTGGCTTAACAATATCCTTGCACTTAATAACTTATAATTATTTTCCTCCATTTATGTAACTTTTAAACTTAATTTTATTTAGTAAGTCAGATTTCTGTAATACATCTATAGAAAAGTCCTTTTATTAATTGTTGGACAGATAGCACCTTCTGTTACCAAGGTTGCCTGACATTTCCAATTGTTAGATTCTGCTTTTATTTGCTTAACAGTTTGCCAGACATTTACCATTTGTTTTGAATTGTTTGTGCCAGGAGACTGGGAGCCAGAGAGCGGGGAAGCTGGGACTGTTTGGGAAAGGAATCTTGCGTGGTAGTCAGACTGGGATTGGAGGTCTGTTTTTTGGTAGATAGTATTGCTGTTGGGCAGAGAGAGAGAAGGAGGCATAGGTATTTGCTGAAAGAGGTGTAAAGACTAGGAACCGATGTGGGGAAAAGAGGAAACTAAAGGGGCAAAATGGGCTGAAGAATCTAGTGCTGACTCCCCTCCAGATTTTGGAGTGGAACCCAAATGCCTGAATTCTGTTCATTTGCTGTCAGCAAACATCTGTGAAATCTTCTGGCAAAATGTGGCTCCCCCTCTAGTGCTGCTCCACACAGGGGAGGGCTACATGCTTTTGCAATCAGTTGCTCCCTTAGCTTAAGAGGCAGGTTTCTGTCTGATTAACTAGAGCTTTCAGACTTCAATGCATCTCAATATGATGCCACATTCACGTGTTTTGTGCATGCTGAGGGAGGAGTTGGTTTGGGTTTAAAAAAACAGGTTTTTTTGTAATGTGGAATTCTCTATGTTGAAAGAACATTATTAAGGTTGAAAAATCAAGCACTCAGAAGTTAGAAAATCCCAGAATTAGAGTGGCCTTAGGAACCTTAGTTTAATTCCTTTGCATGTAGTTATTCTGATAGAGTGATTTTTTGTGGTTGATTAACATGTATTGGACCAACTGCACGGTTGGGATAGACTTAAACAAGCTTTTAAGCACTACAGTACCCTTCCTCAGGTCTTTAGGAAAGAAGTAGATATTGTAGAGCTAAATAGCAAATAGAAAAAGGGCTTGTGTAAAACTCCATAATGAAGGATCAGACATGTAGTAACTTAATGTTAAATGTATCCAGTGTGATTAGTATCTTTTTTGTTTCTGTAGACAAGGGCTATCCAGCTGGCAGCCTATGAACCAAATTCAGACTGTGAGGGGTTAACCTGTGGCCAATGGGCTCCTGCCCAGCCAACAACTGCCCAACATTGTTCCTGCTGCTGAAGCAGCTGCAGGGGGTGGGTGAACAAGGGGGATGGGGGAAGTAGCACAGTGGGAGGGGCCCAGTCAGCTCACTGCTTGCAGGTGATGGGGGCAGCTGGTACTGCTTGCACAACTGGACAGCACTGGCAGGGGTATTATATGGGAGGCTTGCACTGCTCAAATGGTGGGTGGGGGGGAGGTGGGGGTCTCACTTGCGCAGCAGTTATGGGGGTGCTCATGTGGCAGTTTTGGTGTGGGGTGGGCTTACACTGCTCATAGGGCAGTGGTGGTAGGGAGGGGTTGCACTGCTGTGCAGCAGGGGGCCTAGTAACCCGCACTCCGTGTGGCCCCCAATATTGTGTGGTCTGTGCAGTGAGCAGGCCAGGGCTTGGTGTGGTAGGTGGCTCTCAGCTGCTATGAAGTTGGGCAGACCTGAGACAGATGGTTTTCATTATATACAGCTTCCTTCTGACTGCTTTCCAAAGCTTATCATTATTTGTGAAACTCAAATGCACTTTTGTGACATTTTCTTAGGGTTTTTCCACTTGCTTTGATAACTTATTAAACAAAAGACATGCCTGGCTATCTCTAACGTGTAGCTAAATGTTCTGCCAAAATTAATATTTAAAGCTTCTATTGCTCCACATTCTGAGTAAGGCATGAAACCAGTATTTTGACCAGTATATGCTACTAACATTTTTCAGCCAACCTTCATTCCTTCTGTAGTCCCACCTCCCATTTCTTTAAATCATTAATGTTTTTATGCCAGCCATTGCTTGTCTCCTGTCAGTAACTGAGAGCACAGAGATGTTTGCTAGCGGGCTGTCTGTGTTCCCCCTCCCCCTCTCTTTTTGCAAAGTCAACATCTGCTGTGGGACTGGAATGAACAAGTTTAAACCAACTTGTAGCTGTTGTAGCTGCTATTTCAAACAAAGCAGTCCCATAATAATCACTCCATGACATAAGCTTACTTGTCTTGAGGAGGCTAGTAGTTTATTTTTAATAGTGTGAAGGAGGTTAGTGGTGTATTTATAACTAAGTCATTAATAAAATGGTGAATTTTGTTACTTATGCACATTGCATTCATATAAATTCACATATGATTGACATCACAGCAATTTATCCATTTTTTGTAGCATTTTTGTAGGAATTTAGCAATGAAAAATAATATTTTTAACTGAGTTTTATGTTTTATGAGTTGTAGCCATACTACAATACTTTGTGGATATGCTAAACAAAACCAACACTAAATTTCACTCTCAGATAATTTTGATTTCTACAGTGTAGAAACATTCTAAAGCCATAAATTATTCCAACATTTATCTTTACTATGGGTTTGGGACTTGACGTCTGCTTCCAATTAGGTCTTGTTTCAGAGAACTAACTCTTTCTTTTAGCATTTTTGTTAGTAATTTTTTTTGTGTATGGCGAAAATTTTTTTAAGTGGAGAAGGTACACTATATTTCATTTAGTAAATCCCAGCTGTTTTTCCCCTACGCAAGTAAAATTAGCATAACTTAGCATAAATTTGTCTTTTTAACAAAATTACAGTACTTACGGGGCACATCTACACATCACACTATGTCACTGTTTCGATGCACTAGAGTGAAATAGTGACCACATGGCTCTATGTGTGACTGGCAGCTGCTTCGCCGTAGCGGTGCACTCCTCCCGTTTATAGCACGCCACTGTGGCGAAGTAGTGGCTAAAAATAACCATGCCCATGCATATGGTGCAGTATGGGCAGCTACTGTGCCGTGCTTTATTAATTCTGAAAGAAGTATTAAAGCATGGCGCCGTAACAACATTGCTGTAGGGAAACATGTAGACATGCCCAAGATGTGTCAGTTACAATCTTAAAAGAGGTGTTAAAATAACAGTACACTAATGCCTCTTTCTTTTATTGACTCTACAACAGTCATAGTCAAAATCTGGTACAAAATCACATTTGCAGCACTGCACTATCTAAATATTAGGCCTGTGTGAAGTGGCTAGTATTCACTTTGTATTCGGCCATTCCGGGGGACAGTGATTCGATTCTGCGATTCAAATCACTGTCCTGAATCAGAAAAAAAAAAATGTCCCCACTCACCAGCTGCTGCCAGGCGGGGGACAATCCCTGCTGTCCCATGTTGCGTGTGGGGCTCTTCAAGGAGACCCCAGAAGCCCCAAGGCCACTGCAGCAGCCGGTGAGTGGGGTTTTGTTTGTTTTTTTTAAAGGGCAGGGAGATGGGGTGGGCAGTACAGTCCTGCTGGGAGAATGGGTGGAATTCGCTTGTGACAAAGCCCCCCCCATGCAGCATGGGACAGTGAGGGGCAGCAGAGATCCCTGCAGGAGCCAGTGAGTGGGGGCTTTTTTAAAAGAGCCAGGAGCTGGGGCTGGGCAGGGCAGCCATGAGTGGGGGCTGGGACAGTGGGCAGCACTCAGCAGGGCTGGGGGAGCAGGCAGGGGATGGGGGTCTGGCAGGGTCCTTTTTCCCTCCCCACCTCCACCTTTCCTTCCTTACCAGCATGGAGTCTGGGTCCAGCTCCGTGCTGCAGCCAGCAGGGACTGCCCGATTTGCCAAAGCTCTCTGAATATTTTCCAAATCAATTTGGAGAGCTTTGAATCTATTCAGACCTTTTAATTGGTCCCCTGATTGGTCCACCAAATTGTGCCAAATCTCCTCTGAATTCAATCAGCACCCAAAGCTTTGCACATCCCTACTAAATATTGTAATTTAAAAAAAACTATTTACGGCATGTTATAAATGGAACATGGTTTTGGCTGGTAAGCCTACAATTACATGTACTGGCTTTGTTTATTTTGCAAATTAGTGCAACAGATATAGCCACTGCATTTGCTGAGCTTTTTGGATTGTAGACACATTTTCAAATATAAAAAGATTCCTTAAGGAATGTAATGCTTTTTGCCCCAAGGCATGCCCCTGCATGCGGGTTTAGCACAGGGAAAAATGCTCTAGGTGGGGGAGAGGAGGCTGGGGCCAGCACCTATGGTAGTACTCAGAGCTAGGAGGCACACTATCCCAGGGGTAAAGGTTTGCCCACTAAAAGGGACATCACATAGTCTTCATTGTTATTGTTATGTTATAGCCCAGGGGCTTATGTTTATGTTGCTGTTTGTACCGGAGGTTTGGGATGGGACTGTGAGGGGTGGTTAAGGAGGTCCCATTAGCACCCAGGAGGGGCATGCAATCCCCTTGAGCCCTGCTGGAGTCAGAATCAGGACTCAGGCAGCTGGAGAGCCTGCAGGAGGCACAGAAGGCAAGGCACCAAGCACACAGGGGCCAAGGGCCTGGCATGAGAAGGGTGCAGCTAGATAGGGGCCAGAGGCCCGGTGCCAGACGGGTGCAGCTACGCAAGGGCCTGGCACCAGAAGGGCACAGCCACATAGGGCCAGGGGCCCGACACCAAAGAGATGCAGCCACATAGGGGCCTGGAGCCCAGCAGGCAAGAACAGATTGAGCTAGTTCCTCAAAGCCAGGTCTTATGTGGTGGGCCTAGGCTAGAAAGCCTAGCTAGATTAAAGGGGCAGAAGCCAAGGAAGCTGAGGCCCTGAGAGAGGGAATGACATCCATGTAACACCCATGAGACATGGGGCATGGTGTAGGGAAATTAACCCATAAGGCTCGAGGTGCCCCATTCAGCAGAGTACTGGAGCGCGGTCCAGGAAAGGACCCAAGGACCAGTGAGTTCTTGGGTTCAGCGGACTGGGGCCATGTGAAGGCCTGTGGGCAGCCTCCTGACTTACTATTTCACCATCAAGATGTGGTAGGAAAGACAAAAGGGTGCCCTCAGGGCCGAGTTGGCATGGTCTTGGAGCCACCAGAGGCATTATGGTCACCCCTGGGGAGCCTGATCTGTAACAGCTAGAAATGGAAGGTGGTGTCCTTCCATGGTGTGGTATGTGGCTGGGGTATACTGCACCTTGGAGATTTCCAAGCATGTGACATCTTTTAGAAGACCATTACTAGATGGCATAGATTAGGGGAGATATGAGTCATCTTTAACTTACAAGGGTGTTAAAGTAGTCTCCATTTGGCTCCAGGGTCAGAGGAGATGCAATCCAGCTTTATAATCAAGGCCTGTTAGAAATATTGAAATATCCAATAGCTAGAATACATAGCCCATCAGGATGAAGTTCTTAATATAAAGTAGATTACTAAATTTAAAAAAATCTAATTATTCAGGTCACTTGGATGCACAGGGAAAAGGGAAATCTAGGCCTCAATTCAGCAAGACACTTAGGCATGTGGTTGATTTTTTTTTCTCCTTCTGATTGGTGTCTTAGGATATTTCTATATCAGGGCAGTTACATGTTCTGGCTGGAATACTGCTGGGCATACCTACCCTCCTGCTCCTTCTTCCACACACCAAATGCAGATATACACAATGGAATCTCCTCTGGGTTTGCTCCAAGCAGCAGATTGAAAACATGCCAGAAACTGACATCTTGGTTGCAGCTGAAAGAAAATGTCCTAGAGCAGTCTCATATTGCTGGGTTTGGAGCACATGAGTGGAAACAAATGGGAGAGGTGTTCAGGAACATCCCAGCCAGGATATATTGCTACCATAGCATGAACCTTCAGTGTCCAAGCTGGCCATAAGTGTTCCCTCACCCTCCCTAATGATAGCTGGAATCATATCTAATGTAGCCTTATTTAGTGGAGCAGACCATATGGTCCATATAAACATTAATTAAATGTAATTCAATTTCTCTATGACATTTTTTGAATAATCCAAATCTCATTAATCCCTGTTCTTTAAATTTTTACCTCTGTTATGGATATGTCTATACTAGCAGGGTATATGGGTTTAAAATTGGGATTAACAGGAATAAATATAGGAAGAATTAGGAATTTAGAAATAATAGGAGAAATTTTTTGCTGAAGCTCAAAAAACCATATGACAAATATGGAAAGACAAAGTAAAGCACGGCAGTTTCTGAAACACAAATTGCTATTAATTTATGTTCACTGAAACAAGTGTTTAAATATCAGTATTTTTCTTTATGGTGTTCCTTAGGCTTCTGGGCTCGGGAAATAGGCAAAATGATTGGACTTCAGCATCCTCTGATACCAGTTCATCACCAGTATGTTGTGACATCAACTATCCCTGAAGTGAAAGCTCTGAAAAGGGAACTGCCTGTGATTCGTGACTTAGAAGGTTCATATTACCTAAGGCAGGAAAGGGATGGGCTTTTATTTGGACCATATGAAAGCCAGGAGAAAATGAAAATACAGGAATCATGGGTAACAAATGGAGTTCCACCAGGTAATTAAAAAAGTACATGTGTCTTCTAACCTTGATAACTGCAAATACAGTTAAATAAATATTAAACGCAATAGCGTATTTCCTTTTATCTTGCTACCCTGTGTGATGGGACATGGAAGCTATTGAAATTTTAGTTGCAACACATTAAATTACTATAGGTATTTTTACACAATATGTTTACAGCTTCTCTGTAACAAGGTGAACAATAAGAAATAAGGTGCATGAAATTGATCTGTCCCAATCTAATCCAGTCTCACTGTAGACAGACACTGAGCTATTGGGATTAGAATCTAGTCACTAAGTGTGTCTATACATGTGTTCTGTGTGGGGGGAAGCATTTTAATTAGAGCAGCTCCCGGACAGACGCTTTAATTAAAATGCCACAGCATTATGTGTATTAAGTCCTCGTGCATTTAAAAATGGCTGCAGGATGCTTTATCTAAAGCGTCTTCAGTGGGGTTTAGGTAAAGCACCCCAGCAGCCATTTAAAAAAGCACGGGGGCTTAATATACATGATGCTGTAGCGATGCTGTAGTGTTCTCATTAGAACACTGAGGATCTTGTGTCTAGGCAGCCCACATTCTTGTAAGCTACCTCAGTCTCTCCTGTGCCTTCACAGGTACCCCATAATTAGACATGTTTCTTTCAGAATCTACCTGGCCATGGGAATTCTGGTGTCATAGCTATATTTTACAGGAATAATGTGTCATTTAAACCAGGACTCCTGGATTAGCAAAGGAATGTATTAATTTTACCTGTAAAAAGCTTGAGCATTAAACCAAACTCCTGAAAACAGTTTTCCCTTACCATTTTTGAATCCTAAGTTTGATGCAGTGTTTTAGACAGGAGTCTCTTCTCACCTTCTTGGTCTGACTTTCTTTCTTCTGGCAGCAAAGTGGTTCCCATAACAGAAAGCCTTTCTCTCCTAAAACACATTCCAGCACCTATAATGCCCATACAGTTTGACTGGGGAGTTTCTAGGGTCTAGCCCTTAATTGTTTTCTGGGTAGAAAGGCATCAAAAGTCAATGGCCCTATGAGTAGAAAACCAGTTGTTTTCCTACAATACAACAATTCCATGTTGAACTGCTTTATCATAGCTTCCCAGAGGCAGCACTCCACTAGGAGTTACAACCCTGTTACAAACAGGTGCTCAGAGATGCTCAACTCACACTGAAATTTGCATTCAAAATGGAGGTTGAAATTACAATCTACCATTCTCGAAACAAATTGGAATTTGTCAGCTGACAGAGATATGTCTCCCAAACTATCACAATAGCCATAAAGACAAATGTAACCAGCAAAAGAGGAGCTTTCCATGCCATTTCTCCCCTGCATGTTAAGACCTTGCATCATTAAGGGCAACTAAATATAAATAAGCATACATAATGTGATTATGAAATCCAGTTACACTTGCTTTATGTTCTACTGGTAGATAAATGGGGGTATTATGCATGTGAGTTTTATTACTTAAAAAAGAAAAGGCATGAATGAGCTGAGTACAGAATTAGATACTACAGCTGTATGCATTACTTGTATATATGTAGAATATAAATCAGAGGCTTAACTGGCCAGTTCTGTATCCTGGACAGTAGCACTGCTCAGTACAGGAGCAGCTCATGTACATATTTGCAGTATATTAATGAACATACAACATGAATCAAATATTTCTCCAGGTTTTGGAAAGGAACTCTTTGAGTCCGATTTAGACAGAATAATGGAACATATAGAGGCTGCAATGGCAATGGTTCCAGTCCTGAAACAAGCAGACATCATTAACACGGTTGCTGGGCCTATCACCTATTCTCCAGACATTCTTCCTATGGTGGGGCCACATCAAGGTGTCAGAAATTACTGGGTAGCTATTGGCTTTGGGTGAGTAAATTAATTTCTCCAGCTTCAGCTTTTCACTTTTTAAGATAAAGCTTGTTAAAATGGCAGTAAACCTGAGCCTTGCTGGCTTAATTTTTTTAAACATACTAAATGCCATTCTTTGATGCAGATGACCTTAATCATTTGCACATCTGCATCCCTCATTTGTAGTCTTACTGGCTCTTTTCTCTTGTCAATCCTTTACTCTTAGATGACAGACTGTTTGTTTTATGGGAAGGGTTCAAACACTCCTAGATTAGCCAAGTACTAGAGTAAGTACAGTGTACTAAGGGACACTAGAGTGCAGGATGCTAAGGAAGAGATGTACAAGCGATACTAAGTGTAGAAGGCTAAGGCGAGCAGTCCTGTTACAGAGGGTGTTGTTATGTTGTGGTAGTGGGTAGTCGCAGAGGATTTTGTGGTACTCAGTGAGGTTATATCAGCATTGCCATTCATTCTTTCCTGCCCATTACGATCATCAAGATCTTGTCTTATTAACATTTTCATTAAACTTGGGTAGTTACCCTGGTCTCATTAAAGTCATTGGCAAGACCCTTACTGACTATGTTCAATTATCTCACCTGATCATTGATCCTAGATAAATGGAATGAGTTGAATTTAATTCCTGGTAATTGTTACTGAAAGTACTCTGTTTACATTATCCTTCTAATTGCCTAATAAGTAGTTCAAAATCCAAGAAAGTTTTTTTCCAGTTTTCTTTCATGGTACAAACCTTCACATGTAATGTGGTATCTCATTAAGCTGTTTTCCTAGGTTCCCAAAATAAAAAAAAAGAATTTAATGATTATCTTGGTGTTTGGATTCAAGAGGTTTTGAAGTTGTTAATTATACCTGTAGTAGTCTTACTGAAAGATTGAACTCTGGGAAGAATGATTTAAAACTTCATTCATGATTTGAAGAATGGGACTGGGTGTACAGTTAACAAAATTACAGATGGCACCATGCTGGGTGGAAATGCAAGCACTTTGAAAGATAAGAATAGGTTCAGAGTGACCTTGACAAACTGGAGGAATGATCTCAAATTACCTGGTAACCAAATGAAATCACTTCCCCTGTTAAGGACAACTGCAAATTCCTGTACTTAGAGCAGAACAATCATATGTACAAATACAGACTGGGTAACAACTAGCTAGGCTTCAGTACTTCAGAAAACGACCTGGGGATTGGAGTGAATTGCAAGCTGATTTTGAAACAATATGCCCCTTAATACAGAAAAAAACAGTAGCACACTAAGTTATATTAACAGAAGTGTCATCTTCAAAGCAAGGGAAGTAATTCTTCCACTCTATTCAGAAGAGGCTTCACCTGAAGTACTGTATCCAGTTTGGGCCACTGCATTTCAAGAAAGACATAGACAAATTAGAGTCCAGTGGAGAACAGCAAAAATTATTAGTGGTATAGAAATATAGAAATATGATTTATAAGAAAAGGTAGGAAAAACTACACTTCTTAGTTTGGAGAAGAGAAGACTGAGGTGGGATTTGATAACGGTCTTCAAATACCTGAAGTGTGAATAGAAAGATGATAGTCATATACTCTTTTTTTTTCTATGGCCGCAGGACTGATGGCAAGGAGCAATAGTCATAAATTGCAGCAAGGAAAATGTAGCTTGGATATAGGAAGTACTTTTAAACTCTAAGCATGGTTAAGCATTAGAACTGTTACCCAGAGAAGTTGTGGAATCTCCATCCTTGGCATTTTCAAGAGCTGTAAGACAAGCTCTTGTCTAGGATGGTTGAGACAGGAATGATTCTGCCTTGACCAGGAGGTTGAACCAAATAGCCTCTTGAGGTCCCTTGCAGTCCTATTTTTCTATGATTTTATGATTCTATGAATACATGAATTGTACTGTTAATCTGTAAGCCTTTTCATAGTTTCATAGTTTCTAGGGTCGGAAGGGACCTGAGCAGATCATCTAGTCCGACCTCCTGCCACAGCAGGAAAG